>NW_015164670.1:865911-903470 GCF_001447785.1 Gekko japonicus
ATTTTTCACTCCCCGCCCCCACAACGTACCCTTCTTTTGGGCATCGCTCCCCCATCTGTGCCCTGGGCTATTTCCCCCTGGCAGCAGGAGCAGCAGCGTGGCCAGGCCTTGCATTCAGGCCAGGCCAGCATTTCTCCACACCATTTCCCCTTTGAAAGTTATCTTTCAAAGCAATTAAATTAAAGCAAATCAATAACCCCACATAAAGTTTTGTTCTGCCTCTGCTGCTGTACAGTCGGTAGGAACCTGAACTCGCGGTGAACCTGCCCTCCATATAAATAAAACCCTTTGGTGTCATCCTGCTCACTCCTTTCTCACTTAACATGTGTTTTTCCCCTCCTCCTTTTCCAGAGTCTCTCCAGCTAAGTGCTTGGCTGCTTAGCCGCTTAGCCAGAGTTTTCATTTTTTTGCGAAAGGAGCGCCACTTAACCTTCTGACGAGACTCCTGGCACAGCGCAGTGACAGAAAGCCAGGTTTCTCACACAATGAATTTATTGATAGACTCATCCCATTAGTTGTATTTACCTGTCAGTTCTAAGGACACTAATGAGTTGTTTTTCAAGGACTAATGAGAGCTGTAATGGCTAATGGATGCTTCCAGCATCGCCTCCCCCAAGCACCATGCGATTGTCTGCCAGAGCTCTGTGCAGCTCGGACCCTTAAAGATGTTAATTGGTGCCATCGAAGGATTCTTTAATTGCATTTTGCAGATTGGTAGAAGTGGCAATTCTGTCCTGGTGCTCCCATGTCCTCACGTGTGACAAATTCCTTCAGAATGGGAACCCTTTGGAAGCAAATTTATCTCTCCCCCATCTTCTTTGCCAGAGCTCAGATCCAAGATTGCTGGAATGTAGGATTTTGACGGAAAAGGCAGGACTCTCCTTCTCCCCCCAATCACTGAGCAGGACATTTACCAATCTCTGGCAGAAGGTCAAGACTTCGGAACATAAGAAGAGCCCTGCTGTATCCTACCAGTATGTCTAGCCCAGCATCCTGCCTCACATAGTGGCCAACCAGTTCCTCTGGAGGGCCAGCCAACAGGGCATAGAGGCCGAGGCCTTCCCCTGATATTGCCTACTGGCTGTGGGATTCTGAGGTTTCCTGAATCTGAAAGTTCCTTTTAGTTGCCATGCTTAGTAGGCACTCCCTTAGGAAGCATTTCCTTCCAGGGAAGGAAAACAGAAAGGGAGAATGTGTAGGATTTGACCAGACTGAGATTCCAGGCCATTCAGAGGAGAGATACGATGTTTTGACAGTAGGTAGGATTGCCAGCTCCAGGTTGGAAAATACCTAGAGATTTGGGGGGTGGAGCCTGAGGAGGGCTGGGTTTGGGGAAGGGAGGGACTTCAATGGGGTATAATGGCGTACAGCCCACCTTCCAAATTGGCCATTTTCTCCAAGTGAACTGATCCCTGTCGTCTATAGATCAGTTGTAATCCCAGGAGATCCCCAGCCACCATCTGGAGGTTGGCAAACCTAACAGCAGAGGCAGTTTGACAAAAACCAGTCTGGAGGAGTAAAGGGGTGGCAAAGGTCTTTGTTACTGGATTGAGGATTTTGCTACACACATTAAACATACACATGGGACTAACATGGGACTAATACACACACAAAACCTTTATTGGCATGAAGGCACAAAACATCATGGAAGTATGGGAAAATACTAAGATGCATCAGTCACTTACACTTGGCTATTCAAGCCTGATTGCATAATATAAAAATTTTGCAACAGGCTCCATTATTTCACAGTTAGAATTAAACAGAAGAAAGTGAACAATTGAGTCATCAGAGTGCCAGCTCTTACCCTCTAGAAACAGAGTAATAAAACGAGAGGATACCCCTATGGGGGGGGGGACCAATATACCTTAAGGACCACCATCTCCCATTAGAACCTCTTTGGAGGCCCTGCTGTGTTGGCCCTGCCCATTTGAGGCGAGACAGTGGACAATCCGAGAAAGGGCTTTCTTGGTTGTGGCACCAAAATATTGGCACTCCCTCCCTAGGGAGATTTGTCTGTCTCTCAATATCATTGTCTCCTGCCAGTGGGTGAAAGGTCTTTTTTGTTTTGTTTCATTTGGCATACCCCCAATATTAGTTATTGGTTTCCCTCCCTGATTCTGGTGTTGTTAGTTGGTGTGTTTTGGTTGAATTATTTTATAATTTTAACTGCTCTCTAATTGTTAAAGCGTTTGGACGTTTTTCTGTTAGCTGCCTTTGGGGAACCTGATCAGGAGGAAAGGTGGCATAAAAATGTTTTAAATAAATAGGGGACAGAGATAAACAATATCAATTATTATTATTATTATTATTATTAATATTAATAATAATAATAATAATAATAATAATAAGCCATCAGGTTGCAAACAACTTACAGCAACCCTGTGAAATTCTCATGGGGTTTTCGAGGCAAGAGATGAGCAGACGTGATTTGTCATTGCCTTCCTTTGCATAGCAACCCCCAGTCTTCCTTAGTGGTCTCTCATCCAACTACTAACCATGGCTTACCCTGCTTAGCTTCCAATCTCGCTCTTGCCAATAGGGATCACCATGAATCAGTTGTGACTTGACAGCACTTAATTAAATGTAAAAGAACATTTTAGAAGTAAAGGAGCCAAGAAATGGGTCCTTTGCAGAAAGGAAAGCAATGTGCAGTTCCATTTTACAGATGGAAAAATGAGTCTTAGGCTGTGGTCACACAGTCATTCGTATCGGGTTTCAGCACTGTTCCCAATCACATTTAAAAGGGCAGATCAGATGGCTGCATCTGTCTCCTATATTGAAATGGACTCACCCCCACAATCCTCCCGGTTTCCTAGCGATTTTTCCAACATTGGGAAAATCAAGTACTTTCCGAATATTTGTGCTGTGAATCCCCAATTTCACCAATCTGGGTAGCCATCTCTCACTATGAATGTGATTAGGTCATCTGAACATCCTTCTTGCGCTGAATATATTCAATACATGAACATTCAAGTGCACATATATAGACTCCAGTGCTCAGTTGTACATCAGTGGTTCATTTTGTTCGCTGTCCGGGAAAAAACCCTGCAAAAACAAGGGAGTACATTGCATCCAAGTGGGAGCAGTGATTTGGCCATGCGCATATGCGCATGCGCAAAGGGGAAAAAAATTAAAAACTTGTGCCACGACGCCGCTTGGGCAGCATGGGTATCTGGATGGTGCCTGGAGCCTTGTCGCATGCTGCAAGCAGTTCAGGGAGGAATGTGGGATCATCCCAACCCGCAAAAAAATACCCCCGATCTAATATACAGTGAGAACAAATCATGGTAAGCTTCCCTTGTGACTACAGCCTCAGTTGCTGTTTTCCTTGCATTTTTTCCCCCTGGTGCACCACTGGAGGGCTTTTTTAAAAAGGTAATTGATATTGTTGTATAGCATTATAATGTTATAGCTCCACTCATCTACTTATTCTCTGAATTTCCTGTGGTCATTTTTAAAGTCCCTCTCTAGTCCTTTTTGTTGAGGGGATGTAAGAGTAAATGTGCATTTCTGCAACAAAAAAGAACAGACAGCTGGGAATTTAGAGGGACCAGTAGACTGTGATAATAGAGCACTGTAACATTCTAATTCTATAACAATCTCAAGTTAATGATAAAAAACTTGGAAAAGCCCTCTAGAGGTGTGTGTGTGGGGGAAATGTTGGCTGAAGGGTGGTGGAAGGAAAGTGTGCAGAATCTTCAAAAATGTGCACCTTCCTGTCCACACAGTGTACAAACGTACATTGATTGCCACCTTTTCAAAAAGATTGGAGCAACCCAGATTTGGGAGACCCAAACAGGAGAGTACCCAGAATGGGGACAATTAGAGGGCAAATAGTGCTATCCTACGAGGGGTCACCACCTGCTAATTATATTGAAGTTAATGGACTTAGAAGTCTAACTCTGCTTAGGTCTGCACTGAATGTGTGGATGCTGTGGCTCATGGACTGTGGCTCAGTAGTAGAGCATCTGCTTGGCATGCAGAAGTTCCAAGGTTCAATCCCCAGTGTCTCTACTCAGAAGGATTAGTTAAGAGTTGACGGGAAAGACCTCTGCCTGAGGCTCTGGAATGCCACTGCCAGTCAGAGTAGACAATGCTGACTCTGATTCAGTATAAGGCAGCTTCATGTGTTCATGCTCCAAAATGAAACTGGTTCAGTTTGGATGCCAAATGTGAGCAAAATTTTCACATGAAAGCAACCCAGAAGAAACAATGGCAAAGTCTGCTGGTTACTGTCCTGGAGCCAGAAAGACCTGCCCAGGGAGCATCCCAAGAGCTCAGTTCACACCCCTCTCTCACACATGCTCTCAGCTTCAGGTTCCCATTCATACAATTCCTTTCATAGCTGGAGTTGCCAGCCACAGACTAAACCAGCGGCAACATCTCTTTCCATCTGCTTCCCCCACCTCCCCGTTTTCCAAGCACAGCTGCTTCATGGTTAGTTACCATTTAAGCCTTACGTGCATGGCATCACACCAACATGTTAATTAAAGCCCGCTGTCCAAAATCTCTTGGTACAATTTGCAATGTAATGGGTAGCCTCTAGTGCATCATTGTATCTCTATTAAAAGGAATTCTATGTAATGATGCTAGGATTTAATTAGTTTCTTTGCCAATGTTGTAAAACATAGTGATAAATGAGCTACCAAGCTAACAGGTCCGTGGATCATTATTCTCTTCGAGATTAGTTTATTAGCTGATTATGAATCATTAACAATGTCTACACGGGATTTCCTTATCTAATTCAACACAATTTTTAACATTCAGTTCTCTGCATTCATTTCTTTCTGCCGGCAAAAATTGTATTTAGATTGCAATCTGTGTGTCCCTTTGTTTGTGTAGCCCCCCCCCCCCGCATACACACTCAAAGTATTTAGCTGCAATTGTATCATCCATTGAGATCTCAGGGTGATGATGGGCATGCCGAATGCAAACGAACCATTCTAAAGTCCGTGTGCCAGGTATTTACAAATAGCTGAGTAATTACAGGGATTCTGGCTGGCCCCAAGTGGACCCTGAAGGTGGACACTGAAGGGCTCTGGGGAAGAGAAGTTATAGAAGCACACGGGGAGTATAGTATAGCCAGGCTTGGCTACCTTCTGTGGAGCTGAGACTAGAAAGCTGGGCAGAACCAAGGTGAAAGATAAGCTGTCCCACCTCCCATGTGTGCCCCAGGGCAATCAGCCATGTCACAATCTCACTGAGACAACCTGCCATATTTTGAATTCTGTTTGGGTTCTCCCTCTAAATAGTGGTATACTATTGTATGGTGGTGGTGGAAAGTGCTGTCAAATTGCAGCCCACGTATGGAAACCCCATAGGGATAGAGATGAACAGAGGTGCCATTGCCTGCCTCTACATAGCAACCCCGCACTTCCTTGGTGGTCTCCTATCCAACTCTGCTTAGCTTCTGAGATCTGATGAGATTGGTCTAGCCTGGGCCATCCAGGTCAGAGCAACCATGCATGCTATTGTATGTTGGGAGAAAGTGCTATCAAGTCACAGGAGACTTATGGTGTCCCCATAGGGTTTTCAAGGCAAGAGACAAACAGAGATGGTTTGCCATTGCCTGCCTCTGCACAGCAACCCTGGACTTCCTTGGTGGTTTCCCCATCCAAATACTAACCAGGGCCAACCCTGCTTAGCTTCCAAGATCTGATGAGATTGGGCTAGCCTGGGCTATCCAGGTCAGGGCATACCATTGTATAGGTGTTGGTTATGGTTATTAGCTTGGCCTATTCCACAAGGGCTAAGGGAGATGAGAGGTGCTTCAGTGTTTTTGCACAGAGAGCTATCTGACCTGCAGAGCATTTGGTGGCAGCATCTTCCTGCCAGGCTATTTAAACATAACCTTGCTGACCCCATCAGCAAGAGGCCCAGAGAGAACTCAGTCTTCCCTCGATTCCCCTCTCATTTCCAGCAAACCACCTTAGAATGTCTCTCATCTTGAAAACCCTACAGAGTCAACATGTCAACTGTGACTTTCTTTCCATTTATAGTTTTTTCTTTTTCTTTTTTCTTTTACAACAGTGAAAACAAAACAGAAATTGTATTAAATTGCTTACAACCAGCAAAAATAGATAATATATGACTTGATTAATATTGATGACATATTATACCAAGATACATTCCAACAGATGAAGAGCAACTATAATCGTATCCACCATATTATCATACCTTTAACATACAGACTAACTTGTATTGGACCCACTCTCTTGAGTTATAAAGAGTCATAAAGGTAAGCGTTCTTTGAAACCTGCATCACCAAGAAAGGAAGAAGTTGAAGTGGTGAGACATATATTGAATTATACACACACACACACATATATATACATATACACATTGTTGTTGTTCAGTCGCACAGTCGAGTCCGGCTCTTCGCGACCCCATGGACCAGATCATGCCAGGCCTTCCTGTCTTCCGCTGTCCTCTGAAGTTGGCTCAATTTCATGTTAGTTGCATCTATGACACTGTCTAACCATCTCATCTTTTGCCGTCCCCGTCTTCTTTGACCTTCAATCTTTCCCAGCATCAGGGTCTTCTCCAGTGAGTGCTCCCTTCTCATTTGGTGGCCAAAGTATTTGAGCTTCAGTTTCATTATCTGGCCTTCCAGGGAACAGGCAGGGTTGATTTCTTTTAGGATTGGCTGATTTGATCTTCTTGCAGTCCAAGGGACTCTCAAGAGTCTTCTCCAGCACCATAGTTCAAAAGAATCTATTCTTCGGCACTTGGCCTTCCTTATAGTCCAAGTCTCGCAGCCATACATAACTACTGGGAATACCATTGCTTTGACCATGCGGACTTTTGTTGGTAGGGTGATGTCTCTACTTTTTATCATGCTGTTTAGGTTCGCCATCGGTTTCCTCCCAAGGAGCAGGCGTCTTTTAATTTCATGGCTGCTGTCACAGTCTGCGGTGATCTGGGATCCCAGGAACGTGAAGTCTGTCACTACTTCCATGACTTCCCCTTCTATTTGCCAAGGAGTGATGGGGCCGGATGCCATGATCTTAGTTTTTTTTATGTTGAGCTTCAAGCCCACTTTTGCGCTCTCCTCTTTTACCCTGAGCAAGAGGCTCTTTAGGTCCTCCTCACTTTCTGCCATTAGAGTGGTATCGTCTGCATATCTGAGGTTGTTGATCTTTTCCCCAGCAATCTTAATTCCCGCTTGTGATTCATCCAGGCCAGCATTTCGCATGATGTACTCTGCATATATATTAAATAAGCAAGGTGACAATATACATCATTGTTGTACTCCTTTTCCTATGCTAAACCAATCAACATTGAAGAGCTGGGATCACCACTGCTAGTTTGTACTTCATTTCCTGGGATGGGTGTTCTGGAGCCCATAACACATCTGCTAGGGATTTGGGATAAATCAGCTCATCATAGATCTGTACCCAGGTTGGTTTCAAATCTATGCGTACCATTTTAACTATGATTGCAAGTAATATTGCCCTGTTATATAACACCAGATCGGGCAGGGCAATAAAGCTCTGAGTCTCCTTAAAGTCAAAAACCCTATTCTGGGCTTTTTCTTGTCCCATAAAATTTTTTGTAAAGTGTCTTGCCATTTTTTAAGTATTGAAGTTGAAATAGCTAAAGGGGCAGCCCTTAATAAGAATATACATTTAGGCAATATAAAGGATTTAACTAAATTAAACGTCTCCATCCAATTTAGATTGAATTTGTTCCATTTGTTAAGAACATAAGAACATACGAGACGGCAATGTTGGATCAGGCTCAAAGGCCCATCCAGTCCAACACTCTGTGTCACACAGTGGCCAGAAATACCAGTGCCATCAGGAGGTCTACCAGTGGGGCCACCAGTTGATTGTAAGCAGCACCACCAATTGATTGTAAGCAGCAAATCAGCATGCATTGGACATTAAAAGCCCTCCCACTGTTGACCCTAAATCAGCATGCATTGCATGATGATTCAACCCAAATAACTCGGATAGATCAATAGGGATTATAAGACCAAGATAATCTAAATATTTAGGGACTCAGTGGTATTTAAAGGTTTGTTTAATACAGTCTATATCCCTTTGTTGTAGCTGAAATGTCATAAATTGGTATTTTGTATCATTAATTTTTAGATCAGACACTTTGCCAAATTGCTCCAATAAACCGTGAAGTGCTGGGAGAGATACATTGGGTTTCGTTAAATACAAGATCATGTTGTCGGCAAACAGAGACATCTTATGTTCTTTTGAACGAATTCTTAGGCCAAATATTTCTGGAGAGTTCCTAATTGCATTGGCTAGTGGTTCTACAGCCAGCGCAAACATTAAGGGAGTTAGGGGGCAGCCCTGACATGTACCCCTTTGCAACAGTATAGGGTTCGTAACAAATCCATTAATTTTAATCCTAGTTCTAGGTGAGGTATATAAAGTTTCTGTTGTGTTATTAAATCGTTGTCCGAAGCCCATTTTAACTAAAACTGAGAGTAAATAAGAGAATTCAACTGAATCGAACACTTTCTCTACATCAAGCGATAAAAATAAAGCAGCGTGTTTAGTAGTATGGCAAATGAATAATAAGAGCTAGGGTTTTAATTGTGTTATCCCCTAAGTCTCTTCCAGGAATGAATCCAACTTGGTCCGGGTTAATGTATTCTGAAATAAACATATTAATTCTCCTAGCTAGAGTTGCCGTGAGTATTTTAAAATCTTGATTTAATAAGGAAATGGGGCAAAAGGAAGCTGGATTCAGGGGATCCTTGCCTTTCTTGTGAATCACTACAGTCTGTGCATCTTGCCATGATGGGGGAAGACGACCTGATATTAATACTTCATTGCAGGCTGCTGTAAGAGGTTCAACTAAAGTCGTCGCAAAACTTTTATAAAAATCAGATGGAAAACCATCTGGACCTGGAGATTTAGCACATTTAAGTGATTTTTTTGTTTCTAATATTTCTTTTTCTGTGAATGGTTCTTCAAGATTTGACATGTGGTGTTTTTTCAATTTAGGGAGGGCACCCTGTTCTTGCAAGAAAAGATAAATGTTTGTCTGCTCTGGTTTCATGGAGGTGTATAATTTTTTGTAAAAGTCTTCGAATTCCTTAAGTATTAAGTCTGTTTGGGTAAGAATTTCACCCTTCGAGCAGAAATCCTATTGGATGTTACCTGTGTTTTGACCTTGTGTGCTAGAAGATTCAAAGACCTCGGAGATCTAAACCAATATTTTTGTTTGGTAAAAGTGAGCTGTTTCCTAATGGTATTGGTTTCAAGTATTGTTAATTCTCTACGTGCCGCCAAGAGTTTTTTATAAACTTTCTTACTGGCAGATTGTTTGTGTTTGTGTTCAAGTGATCTTATTCGTTCTGTTAGGTCTGATTCTAATTGCTGCCTTTGTCTCTTTAGGTAAGAAGTTTTAGAAATCAATTTCGTCTTGCACATTTTCTTTAAAATATTGTTTCATATCTTGCTCTATTTCTTGACAAATTATAGGGTCAGCCAATAAAGAGATGTTCAAAGACCAGTGCCTGCTCTTTTTTGTTTGGTCATGTGGAATAAGATTACATGTGAGCCAAGCATAATCCAACCAGTTTGATGGTTCTATAGATGTTGAGGTCACTCTATCCTGCAGTGAAGATGAGAGCAGGATGAAATCTATCCTGGTATAAACCTCGTGATGGCCCGAGAAATAGGTGTAATCTTTTACACTTGGGTTCATAATTCTCCAAATATCTAAAAGATCATTTTCTTTAAAAACCTTCCCCAACCCTGTATATCGCTGGGTTTGTTTTTTCAGTTTGGATTTAAAGTGGGATCTGTCCATCTGCTTATCCACCAAGATAATGAAGTCTCCCCCTAAAATGACATTGCCATTTGAGTAATCTTTAAGTTTAGACATTGTGTCCTTAATAAAACTTAGTTGACCATCATTAGGGGCATATATCACAGCTATTGTGATTGGTTTGTTGTCCAGAAGGCCTTTTACAAACAAAAATCTGCCCTCGGTGTCCTTCAAGGAAATGAAAGAGAAGTTGACACTTTTTGCTAGCAAGATCGCTACCCCTCGTGCCTTGGATGACCCTGGTGCCACATACTGATACAGAAATTGTTTTTTTAAAGATGTGTTTCTTGCAGGAGCACGATGTCAGCCTGATATTTAATTAGTCTGGACAAGATGCGTTTCTTCTTGATCAAATTATTTAGACCTCTCACATTTGAAGAGACTATTTTTAACTCACTAAAAGACATGTTGGTTCTTGGTTTCTTTGAAGCTTGTTGTAGAGAGAGACTAATGTTTATTTGGTGTAATAGTGTAGATAGTAACTTACGGTAATGGAGTAATTACTGTTATAGTACACACACCACAGAAAGAATAGAATGTCCTTCTGAACACAGAGAAAACACCACTGTTTAATACAGCTAGATACCCTCTCAGTGGTCACTGGAAAATATGATAGGAAAAAACAAAGATAGGTAAAGACAACCACAAAAACTCAAAACATTTATATGGGTTAATTGAAAATAATAAAAAGGGGGGGAGATTGTAAGGCAATGCACAATATTCTAAGAGTGGAGAAGTTGTTCAGAGCTTAAGGGGAGGAGACCACACCCTTAAAATCAGGAGAGTGCTATATTATGGCATCCAACAAAGAAGTGAACTATAATTTTAGTCTCTTCCTCTTATCTATTTGTGGCAGAAATAAGGTTAAAATACTATAAACACTATAAACACTAAGAAATAAATTGTAGTGGTATAAATTGTATTTTGTATCCTAGATTAGCAATAAAATAATTGTAATTTTGTGCAATATGGCTAATTTTGTTTTGTTAGGACTTAGCTTTGCACTTTACTGTATAAAAAGATTACCCTCTCCCCCAGTCCCATCCCCCCAAGCAAGATCTATTAAGGTAACAATTAATTAATTTTCAAAAGATATATATTACTGCTTTAACAACAATCTGCAATAAGATAAATTGATCAGATTAAAAACACTGTAATAAAAACTGCAATAAAAACTGTTTTAAAAACCTTTGAATCAAAAATTAATTAGCTAATGTATTAGGAAGCTTATTTAAGTATGTATTTATTTAATAACAACTTTATAAGTGATCTGTTGTGTTATATACTTTAGTACAATAAAACTGTGAATTAAATACAATCAGTTCCCCACACACCTGCAGCTCTCCAACGAACTGCAGGAGGCCAGGTTATACAAACCCAGCAAGCTAAGAAGAGAACTCTAACAATCAGGTGAGGCTAAAAGCAATCAACTCCTCCCAGGCTCCCCCCCCTTTAATTGAAAAAAGAGCATACTAAACAGGCGATCTAAAATTCGTTTAACATAGTATAACAACTTGCATTACAGATTCCATAACATGAACAAATTTTTGCCAGCTACGCTATAACAAATATGTAGGTTTATTCGGCTTAGAAAAAATAGTCCCGTTTCCTCCCCCCCCCCCGTTTCATTTTGTTTTGGCGCTTTTCAAACTGCACAGAAAATTCTCATAACTATAAACACCAATGAACAGACAACTAGTTTTACGTCTACCAATGTAAGTTGACATTAACTGTGAATTAAAGAACGACAAATATCCTCAGCATAGAAGAAAACAACAATACGGGGTCAAGAAAGAACTACGGCATTAAACAGCGACAGTCAGGTTGGTGAACGAGCCAGCTCCTTAGATTCCAGTGGCGGTGGAGATAAAGATTCCAGCTATGTTTCTGAGATTTCAGAGAGACGTCCATTGGTGTCTCTAGGTTCAATGTGCAAAGCATTGCCATTCCTTCCTCCAAAGAATTGATTCTAAGAGTCTTCCCTAGATGGGTGAGTTGCAGAGTTAACGGGGAGACCCATTTGTAGCGGCAATTTGCTTCTATAAGGCACGAAGTCACAGGTTTTAGTTCCCGCCTTTTTTCTAGCACTTCTTGAGGGAGATCAGGATAAACTTCGATTCTTTCATCCTTAAAGGGAATATATTCGCGTTGGCGTGCCTTCTGTAAGATCAGTTGCTTGAATCTAAGATCTAGCATCATCAGCAAAATGTCTCTTAAATGTCTATTTCTTAGCTTATTTAGAAACCCAAGTCTGAAGGCTTTTGTCAGCACTGGCATGGTTCCACCCTCTAGTTGAAGATCTTGTGACAGCCATTTGGACAGGAATTGAGGGAGGCTCTCAGTACCCTCCATGTTTTCGTCCAGTCCCCGTAGTTTCAAATTATGCTGCCTTCGGGAAAGATCTAGCTTTAAAGTTCTCTACACTAGTACGTCTTCCCCATGATGAATCTCTTTGATTGCATCATGATTTATCATGCTGTTAGACATAGTGTTGTCAGCTACGACTTTGATGTCAGAGATATCTTTTTGCATTGAGTCCATCTGTGCATATAGAGGCTTCAGCATGTTTGAGATATTTTCTAACATCATTTCCTGCATTTTAGATAAAGCCGCTGATAAGTCGGCTGAGGTTACTGGGGTATTAGAGCTTTCCATTTCTGTGGCAGTGGGTGCCATTTTGGCTGTAATTAGGCATCTCGGCCCCGGCACAAAGGATCCCGATTTCGTGTTTATTTTTACCTGTCTTGATAGATTTTTGTAGAGTCCTGTTGAGGGGGAAGTTCGCCGTCGTTTCCCATATATTTTATGCGCGTGATTATACAATTTTCACTGCAATGGTTGTAAAGGGGGAGAGAGCCCACGGAGCGATCACTTTAAGTGGCCATTTTCCTCCAGCGCCGCCACGCCCCCCTCATGTCAACTGTGACTTGACAGCACTTTATACACACAGATCAAATCAAGTCTGACTTCACCTTGGAAGCTAAAACAACTAAACTGAGGTGGTGGTCACACACACGAGATAACGCGGGGGGAGGGGGAAGCGAGGCTATTTCCACTGGAGGAATTTGACCCGCAGTTGTGCAATCACACAGTCCTTTGAAGCTGCGGGGGCAGCCTGCCACTGCATAATCAGACCCAACCGTGGGTGAGTCTTTTCTTTTTTTTGCTGTTTGTTCCCGATGTGCTTAAATGGGGAATCGATGAATCGCACCTCAGCACTGAGGGCTCCCTATGGAGTGTGCGATGATGCCTGTACTGAGAAGGGGGGAAAAACAACAGCACGGAGTTGGGATGGATTGATCAGACCATCCCGATGTCATGAGAGCATGCTGGAGTGATCAGACAGGGGAAAGTCCGTCTGTGGCCCATAGCAACCCATTTGCTACCAGACTTTCCCTTGTGTCTTTTTACTCCACTTCTGTGGCAGAGCAAAATGGGTTGCTGACGCTTCCCAGATGTTCATGTCTGATCGCACCCTTTAAATCCACCCAGCATTCGTGCCTATGGCACGGCTAGTTGTGCGTGTGATTGCGCCCTAAGGCTATCGTACTTTGGGCACATCACGAGAAGACAATGCTCATTAGAAAAAACAATAATGTTACAAAAAGCTGAAGGCAGCAGGAAAAGAAGAAGACCCAACATGAAATAATCCAGTAAAGGGAACCCATGGGCAGGCTGTTAATGATAGGCTGTTAAGAATAGGGCGGCACTGATTCATAGGGTCACCCAAAGTTGGAAGTGACATGATGGCACAGAACATAGGCAGAACAGGGCCTATTAGAAGCAAAGAAGAAGAGGATGAGTTGGTTTTATACCCCACCCTTCACTACCCAAAGGAATCGTGGAGCGGCTTCCTCTCCTTCCCCTCTTATCCCCACAACAGCCCCCCCCCCCCGGCTGAGAGAGCTCTGAGAGAACTGTGACTGACTCAAGGTCCTCCAACTGGCTTCATGTGGAGGAGGGGGGAATCAAACCATGTTCTCCAGACTAGAGTCTGCTGCTCTTAGCCACTACACCAAAGAGGTACCTCTGCTGGCAGCAGATCCCCAGGAAGTAGCTTGGCCATTTACCCCCCCCCCCAGCCAACCCCAGCCAACCCCAGTTAGCAAATCTTGCCTCTCTGTGTGTGTTTCCATTCTTTCAGTTGTGGTTTCTCACAAACATCCACATCCTGCAGTGCACCAGTCTGAAAGCTCAGCTCCTGAAGGTGAAGTGCCCTTTCAGGGGACCATTCATAAACGGTCTTTTGTCTGTGCCACAGCCAGCCAGCATCCCAACCTTTATTATTTATTTAGAAAAATGTATATGCTGCCTCTCCAGAGAATGGCTCAAGGTGACTTGCAAATACAAAATCAAATCACAGAATAAATATAAAAATGACAAATCATAAACAACTGTCAAGCCCTAAACGAGAAGCCAGAATAGAAATGAACAGCCCACGAAGGACGTTCGTAAAACAAGTGTTTGAGCTACAAGCGGACTATTAAAAACAGCTTTTAAAAAGATGGAAGCTCTTTGTTAAAAGAAATGTTTTGGTCTGGTTCCTAAAAACAGTAAGGTAGGTGCCAGGTGAGTCTCAAAGGGGAAAGCACTGCAAAGGCCAAGTACCTCTGCTGTCTCTGGTTCGGATACCAGCCCCCAGGTTAGGGTTGCCTGCTCCAGGTTGGGAAATTCCTGGTAATTTGGGAGGTGGAACTTGAGGAAGGTGGCGTTTGGGGAGGGGAGGGTATAATGCCCCAGAATCCACCTTCCAAAGTGGCCATTTTCTCCAGGGGAACTGATCTGTGTTGCCTGGAGACCAGCTGTAATCCCAGGAGATCTCCAGCTATCACCTGGGGTCTGGGGATCCCCTGGAATTGCAGCTCATGTCCAGACTCTCCTCATCCCCAGTATTTCTTTGCTAGATAAAAAGTATCTTCCCAGGCAGATGACAATACTTGCATGAAGACAATCTCTTCAGGTTCATAGCCCCCACACACACAAACACACACACAACACTTAGCTGCTATCTCCCCATCTTCCTTTAGCAATCCCTCTATTTCTTTGTCATCCAAAGGCTCCACTACGTCTCTGGCTGGTTTCCTGCTCCAGATATATATATTTTTAAATGTTTGTTGTTTGTCTTGATGCTTTTAGCAACCCACTCCTTAAAATCTCTTTTTGCATGCCTAGTTATTGACTTACATTTCTTTTTGCCAGAGCCTGTGGTCCCTCCTGTTCAATTCATTGGGGCAGACCTTCCACTTTTTAAAAGAAGCCTCTTCACTTTTTATAGCTTCCTTGACTTGGGTGGTCATCCACGCAGGCCTTCTTTTAGACTTGGCAGGGCCTCTCCTAACCTGTGGAATGCATTCTATTTGGGTTTTGTGAATATAAATGTTAAACAAAAGAGAAGATGGTTGTTAAGGTTCTTTAATAGTATTATTATTTTGTTATGTGCTGTCAAGTTGTAACCGACTTCTGGCAGCTCTGGAGGATTTTCAAGGCAAGAGATGAACAGAGGTACTTTGCCGTTGCCTGCCTCTGCGTATCAACCCTGGACTTCCTTGGTGGTCTCCCATCCAAGCACTAACCAGGGCCAACCCTGCTTAGCTTCTGAGATCTGAGTTGTCTGGGCCATGCAGGTGAGTATTGTTCTCTTATACCTGAGATGAACCAAGATTATTTTATGATGCCAGTGGCACTCCTAGCCATGGCTACCACCTGAATAGCAGCCATCACCACATGCCCACTTGGATTGGATGGCTGTGGCAAGCAGCCGCCAATACTGCCTATTCTGTGTTCAGAGAGAAGAAGAAGACAACAGACCCAGTAGGGGGAGACCAGGTGGCATTTTGCTGAGAGTGGCCTTCCAAAGCCTAGAGCTGGCCCTAAATGCAGCCCATCCCACATTAGCCAAACCTACTCCCATGACAGCCGTGTTCCCAACCGCCAGTGTCTCCATATTGCTTGAATGAACGTCTATTCAGTTTGTCTTCCATCCAGCACATTTCAGATACCAGTTCAAGACTTCCCATACTTTCTGGTGGAAAGAACCTGGCTGAATATCATCTGCATATTAATAGTGTCATAAAGTAAAGTGTGCCATTGAGTTGCAACCGACTCACGGTGACCCCATGAAGTTCCATCTTGTGGGGTTTTCAAGGCAAGAAATGAGCAGAAGTGGTTTGCCATTGCCTTCCTCTGCATGGCAGTCACAGTCTTCCTTGGTGGTCTCCCATCCAAGTACTGACCCTGCTTAGCTTCTGAGCTCTGAAGAGAATGGTCTGGTCTAGGCTATTAAGGGTCTACAGTGACACCATAATGGCAAAACACTTGGTAACCTCATTTAGTGTTTGCATGCAAATGTTGAACATCATAGGGAATGGTGAACAAGGTATAGTCTTGTAGCACCCCACACCCTGATGGCCGTGGGGTGCAGCAGCAGTATCGCAGTATCATCTGCTGAGACCAATCCTCCAAAGAAGTACTAAAGCTATCCTAAAATGCAGGGTTCATCAACCTTTTATAACAATGCTCGAATGTCATAAATTAGACCAAGTGACCCATAGAGAGCAAGCAACAAAGCTCAACTTAACAATACTGGTGGTAATTGGCATGTGGATTAATAAAGTGTCCACAGACCAAACATTGGTTGTTGAGATAGCACACACAAGTTCTCAAAATCTCTCTTTATATATAATTGAGTAGTGGGGTGGCACTTTGTGAACATTTCATATGCCTCTAAATCAGTTGGCTCCATGACTTCCAGGTAGTGCTGTGGCGCCGTGGGTGATTTTCGGGATGCTCCTGATCATCCGTGGCCTTCCTTGCCCCCTTTGGGGCCCCACGGGTCCATGCGACCTTGCTGGGCTCCACCGGACCTCTCGGAGGGAGGTCAGGCAGCAGGAGACTTGTCAGGTCACCCCTCGAGCGGCAGCAAGCGGGGGGGGGGAGACTGTGAACGTCTCGAAGCAGGAGCAAGGAACGGAGCAAACATGGCCACCATGTTTTGCTGAAGCTGCAAACACCCATTTTAGAGACTACCGAAATTTTTAACATAACAAAATACAAAGCAAAACAAATAAGGATTACAATGTGAGTACACGTATTTTCAATTACTAAAGTTACTGACGACATTAGTTAAAATACCCCCTTTGAATATCTCCTAATATACAAAAAGCGGCTGGAAAGAGAAACAGGAGTAAAGATTGCTTGAATGTTCCTTGGGGGCAAGAAACTTTATTTGTGGGAAGTTACAACCAAGAGAAGTAACGTTTGTACGATATTTGTATGATGCTAAGATTCAACCTTATATAGACATTTGAATTATACTGAACTATAGTGATTAACGTGACGGACCTAGCGTGCACGGTTGAGTAAGAAAAATGGCCATAGAAATGGATATAGAGGAGACAGAGGAATTGCAGAACTTAGAAATTGGGCAACTCACCTGGGAGCAATTTAAAAAGTTGATGCAGGATGAAATCCAGCAAGCGGTTGAAGTGGCATGTAAGAACCTCTTGGAGAAGCCTCAGAGCTTATGCTTGGACTTGGATTTGGAAGACAAGAGGGAGCTCCTGCAGCCTCAACAGAGCTTTGATGAGGAGCAGGGTTGCCAACAAGGGAACACGTTACATGACACACCACCTTTATCCACGAAAGGACTTGGAAGCAATATTACTCAAATGCCTAGTTTAAAGGAATCAACAAAGAACCTTATAGGGTTGGAAATGGTGAAAGGAGATTGTCAAGAACTTTCATTCAATGAGCCGATCAAACTCGTCAAAGAAGGAGCAAGGCACCACACAAGGAAACTCAGTAGACGTAGTAGAAGCAGTAAAAGCTTGAAAACCACTAGACAGACACACCTCCCACATATTTTGAAATTCAGATGGGAAGAATTGGAAGTGAAACTTTACTTCTACAAAGAGATAAGACATTTAAATATGATTGTAAAAAAAAGATGCTACAGAAAATTAAGAAAAGAACCATGCAATATGACTTTTGGCTTAGAATAGTTGTTCTCTAGGTGTAATGGAGAAAATGAGGTTTAGTGTAAAGTACAATAGGATGAAGGGAAGATGAATGATAACTTTAATCTGGAAATTCTCTGCCTTCCCCTTCTTGTGTTTAAGTTTATTACCGTGTTTCTTTTTTGGTTGGCTTTTTTCTTCTCTCTTTCTTTTTGTATGATCTGAAACATGAATACAACTAGTTTTTAATTGGATAGCAATAATAATATTAGTGTAAATAACTTGTAAGACTGCAAAGTAAGATGTAAGGAAGTAGGAAATATGAGGCTATTTGTATAAAATGTTATAGTTATATGCCAAGTAATGATTATAAGAGAATAAGTAAGAAAGTAAGCATTGTGTTAGTGAAGTAACAAATATGATTTTCAGTGAAGGTAAATATGAACTAAATCATCAAGTAGGTGGAATGGTGTTGGTTTTCCTTGATTGGTGACTAGCTAAAAACTAGAAATTAGTAATACAAACAATTGATAAATTAGTAAAGTAAGAAGGATGGAAGTAGAAAAATGAGGTTATTTGAATAAAAAGCTACAGATACTTGATAAATGAGATTAGGTAAGAAAATAAGGATTGTTTTGGTAAACTAATAAATACAGTTTCTAGCAGGGCTAAAATGAATTTACCTGTTAAAGGTTTTTTTAAAATATTGTTATGAGTTAAATTATACATAGTAGTTAGATGAAATTGTAATAATAGAATGCAATTGTCAGGTTTTGATTTGTTAAATTGAAAATGTCTTTTTGACAAATTAGGTAACTAGAAGTCAGACTAATTGAAAGAGTAGTCTTTTTGGTTTGAAATACGCGTTGAAGTATGAACTACTATGCAAAGATGGGAAAAACCAGACTAAATTTGTTACGTTAGAATACTTTGATGAAGATAAGATAAGATGTATTTGTCTCCTTTTTTAATGTTTGAAAATCAATAAATATATTATAAAAAATAAATAAATCAGTTGGCTCCATGATGTGTCACTCAGAAGCTATCCCTATCCACTGGCTGCGTTGCCTGAGTCCCACCCACAGAGACAGCGCCTGCCAAAACTTTCTCCAGAAGATGGTTGCTTCGCTCTGGTGAACACAGCTACTGTCTTCACTCTCCTCGCCAGACGATGATTGATTCTCTCTGGGGACAAAACTCACGGTCTTTAGCCTCCAAGCCAAGTTTGCTGAGGCAACACTTTCCAGAACGGAAAAACTCCCACCAAGTAAACAGCTGTCAGCGTGGTGGTGGTGGGGCTACCAGCTCAAGTTATCACAAAAAAGCCAGTGGATACACACACAGAGAGAGATAGAGGATGGGACCAGACACATAGAAAACAGGAAGCCAAAAACCCGAGGCATGCTGCAAAGCAGAAATACAGACACAGTCACAGACAGATCTATGTAGGCACGTACAAACAGGAGGAGTGCAGGAACAACTGGCTGAAGTGGAGAATGACATATACATTAAAAAAATACAGAGAGTGTGTGACACTGGGATAAACCCTGGGAGTGGGGGGAACCTTTAACCACACCCAGAGTGTGAAAACCAATTACAAAGAGGGAGGCAAACTGACAGAGACAGATACAGACATCCAGATACATATTTAAAGCGAAAAAAGGAAGGAAAAAAACAGGAACCCAGGTCAGAGCTTGGCTTCCTGTAGAAATTATAGCCAGACGTTGTTCCTCACTTTTGTGGTCTTGATTTAGCCTTAACCAAGGAGGGAAATAGGCAGAGACAGATACATATAGACAAACGTTCAAAGGGAAAAAATATGGCAATAAACAAGACACACACTACACATGACTAAACCAGTTAAGTGTGCAAAAAATGAAAAATTAGCACACTTTAGCCAGAGCAGAGGAAGGAGATGTTTAGACATATTTGCAAAATGCATCATCACTGGCTAATATGAACTAATGCTTTACTTTGTACAAACTATACTTGACATTGAGAAAACCTAATAGATCAGACAAAACAAAATAAGAAGTGAGAAGACATACACTACAAGTGAAAAAGCCAGGTAAGTGTACAAAAAAAGGAAAAATTAGGGGACAGTTGGGCCAGAGGATGTCTTTTCACACTGAAAACTATAGAGGTTTCACAACACTCATATGCCCATACTTGTCCTCTTCATCGTTCTGACATAACCTACTGAGACTTTCGTCACAACCACTCGCTTTCAACCCAACTTCCCTTGAGACCTGTTTTATAGCAGGGTGGAGAGTGCAACCATGACCACATTGAATGACAGGAACGTCCAATATAAAATGACTTTGCAGACTACCCAGTTCTAGAAATTACTCCACAGAACCCTGTGTGCTACATTCTCTGGCCCACATTGTGTGACCTTGGACACCAGTTATTGTGTAACATAAGATATGTGAGACTTTACTTCCACATTTGTGCCTTTCTATTACATACTGCTAATATGTACTTAACCTGCTTCCAGCCGATGCATTCGTTACACATCACATCTTTCTAGAGCTCGTTGTATTGCTTTTACAATGAGCTTTACTGCTAGTAAGTAATAAATACACGCAGGAGCACCCGTCACAATTATTTCAGTACACTGGAATAAATATGCACACAGTTCACACTTGGATTACTGGCAACTGTTCCCCTCCATCACTTCCCTTTCTGTAAAGCATCCTTATAGTCCAATAACTTCTCTGCCTCCCATTCTTTCTACATACTAATGGTTTGAGCATCCTACCTACCCCTCCTAGATATATTAACTTGAAGATTTCATTTGCTTTTAAAAAGAAAAATTGGGTCCATCCTGAGCCACCTTTGGCTCTGGAGCCATAGGTTGCAGACCTGATATGATGGACATACCAAGTCTATTATAATAGAATACTGTGGTGTCGGGGGGGGGGGGGGGGAAGCATACAGGCCAGCTTTAAACATGCCTAGGTTCTTTGGGAGAGTCAGTATGGTGTAGTAGATAAGAGTGTTGGACTAAGATCTAGGAGACCCAGGTCCAAACCCCCACTCATGCCATGGAGGCTCGCTGGGTGACCTGGGGCCAGTCACACTCTCTCAGCCCCACCTACCTCACAGAATTGTGGTGAGGATAAAATGTAAGATGAAAATGCTGTATGATGCTTTGGATCCCACTGGGGAGAAAGGCAGGGTACCAATGAATCAAATAAAATATATAAATACCTGATTTCAGTGAAAGGCACTTTGCTGAGCTTATTACACAAGCACTGTTGAACTAATGTGAATCCCAGCATGGCACTCCAGTGCCTCAAGTGTACAGGAGGAGGAGGAGATTGGATTTATACCCCACCCTTCACTACCCAAAGGTGTCTCAGAGTGGCTTACAATCTCCTTTTCCTTCCCCTCCCCACAACAGGGCTGAGAGAGCTCTTTTGAGAACTTGTAACTGTCCTAAGGTCACACCAACAGCTGCATGTGAAGGAAGGAGTGGGGAATCAAACCCGGTTCTCTCATATTAGAGTCCACACTCCTAATCACTACACCAAACTGGCTCATCCCTAGGGTTGCCAACTCCGGGTTGTGAAATTTCTGGAGATTGGGGGGGGGGGTGGAGCCTGGGGGGAGGGTAGGAGTCTGGAGAGAGATGACAGGAGGGCATAGCACCACAGAGTCCACCCTCCAAAGCAGGCATTTTCTCCAGGGGAACTGAGCTCTGTTGTCTGGAGATCGGTTTATAATTCTGGGAGATCTCCAGGCTCCACCTGAAGGTCCTGCTGGAAGCAAAGGCATTTAATGAAATCACCTTGCCTTCAAGCACCTAATCACTGAAACAGCAATAAGAATACGAAGCCTAGAAAGTGTGTGCGTACATTTTGCCTCTTTTATTTACAACATGAGGCAGGAGGGAATACACCCATTTTCTATTTTTAAACTCCCACCATATTTCTGCTAGGGACTCCACCACTGTTGCCGATGGGAGGTTGCCACTGGTGGGTGCTCATGCCTTTGGATCTTGCTCCTAATTGCAGGTGTCCCATCTGTGCCTGAGGAGAGATGAGTGCTACCTTGCCTGTGCTTGTCATCCGTAGAATGCGTCTATCATGTTGCGCAGTAATGGCATCTGACAGATGATGCCAGCATGAAAGCTGCTGAAAAAATCCTACAAAAATGGCAAAGAAATTGAAAAAGTGCACATATATTTACTGTCATTTGTTTTGTTTTCATTTTATTTTTTATAATAAAAAATCTAAAATAATACATTTGGTAATTATTAGAGGCTCTGGTCTGGATGGCTCAGGTTGGCCTGATCTCATCAGATCTCAAAAGTGAAGCACTCTTGCCCATGGTTAGTATTTGGATGGGAGACCACCAAGGAAGACTGGGCTTGTTATGCAGAGTCAGGCTATGAACCTTTGTTCAACTCTTGCCTTGAAAACCCTAAAGGGTCATCATAAGTCATCTGCGACTTGACAGCACTTTGTGTGTGTGTGTGTGTGTGAAGTGTTGTCAAGTCACTTCTGACTTATGGCGACCCTATGAATTAATGGTCTCCAAAACATCCATCCTTAACAGCCATTCTCAGGTCCTGCAAACTGATGTCTGTGGCTTCCTTGATGAAGTCAATCCATCTCACATTGGGTCTTCCTCTCTTCCTGCTGCCTTCAAATTTTCCTTACATTATTGTCATTTCCATTGACTCTTGTCTTTTCATAATATGACCAAAGTATGATAGCCTCAATTTAGTCATATTAACTTCAAGGGAGAGTTCAGTCTTGATTTGGTCTAGAACCCACTTATTTGTCTTTTTGACGTTCCATGGTATCTGTAAAACTCTCTTCCAACACCACATTTCAAAGGAGTCTACTTTCTCCCTGTCAGCTTTCTTCATTGTCCAACTTTCACACCTATATATAGTAATGGAGAATATGATGGCATGAATTAACTTGACATTGGTTACCAATGACACATCTTTACACTTTAGAATCTTTTTTTGCTCTTTCATGGCTGCCCTTCCCAATCTCAATCTCCTTCTGATTTCTTTGGTGCATTCTCCCCTTTGGTTGATGATGGAGCCAAGGAATAGATTTCAATTTCTTCATCATCAACCTTACAATTGTGTAATTCCCCAGAAGTCATTACTTTTGTCTTCTTGATGTTCGGCTGTAATCCTGCTTTGGTATTTTCTGCTTTAACCTGCATCAGTAGTTGTTTCAAGTCTCCAGTTTTCTTGGAAGCTAAGCAGGGTCAACTCTGGCAAGTACTTGGATGGGTGACCTCTTTGGAATACCAGCAGTCAGGAGGTAGGGGCAGGATTTACTCAGCCACCTCTCTGAATATCCTCCAAGCCCCCAGTAGGGGTCAGGCACCAGAGGTCACCATGACTTCCAGGTGTGTGCGCATGCACACACACACACACACACATATGAAAAAAGAAAAAAATACAAAAATTCAATAAAATGCTGTGGCACATGCATTTCCATTTAAAATGTGTGATCTACACAGTCAAAAGCTTTGCTGTAACCTATGAAACGGAGCTGCGGTGGCTCAAGTGGTTAAGACGCTGAACTGCAGGCTGTGGAAGGTCAGTAGTTCAGCGGTTCAAGACCTGGGTGCCGCAAGACAGGGTGAGCTCCTGTCTCTAGTTCCAGCTCCTGCCAACCTAGCAGTTCGAAAGCAAGAAATTGCAAGTAGATAAATAGGGACCACTTCGGTGGGAAGGTAACAGCGTTCCGTGCGCCTTGGTGTTTAGTCATGCCGGCCACATGACCACGGAAACGTCTTCGGACAGCGCTGGCTCTTCGGCTTTGAAACGGAGATGAGCACCGCAACCCTAGAGTCGGATTCGACTGGCTTTCGAGCAAGGGAACCTTTACCTTTACCTTTAACCTATGAAACAGATGCTGATTTTCTTTTGAAATTCTCTCATATGCACCAATAAATAACCAATGTAAATTTGCAAAATGATCTCCCAGTGCCTCTTCCTTTTCTGAATCCAGCTTGAACATCTGGCATTTGTTGTTCCATATATGGTAATAGTCTTAGTTGTAAGATTTTGAGCAACACTTTACTTGCATGAGAAATTAATGCAATGGTTCAATAGCTGCTGGAGTCTTTGACATCTCCTTTTTTGGAATTGGGATGTAAATTGAGTGTCTCCAGTCTGTGGGCCATTGTTTTGTTTTCCATATTTGATGGCACACTCTTGTTAAGATTTTAATGGGTTCCATTTCTGTGGCTTGGAATAGCTCTATTGAAATCCCGTCTACTCCTGGTGATCTGTCTTTCTCAATTGCTCTCAGTGCAGCTCTCACTTAACTTTCAAAAACTGTGGGTTCTGCTTCAAAAGATTCTTCATGGAAGGAATCTCTCACCTCTATTTTCATCTCCATTGTATAGTTCTTCTATATATTGTTCCCACCCAGTGTTCCCTCTAAGCTGAGTTGTTGTGAGCTAGCTCACAGTTTTTTAGCCTCTGATTCACACATTTCTGTCTTAGCTCAGGACGGAGGGCTCCAGAGCAAACTAATTTATGCAGTGGCCAAATCGCTGGCTCACAACTTTAATGCCAGTAACTCACAAAGTGGACTTTTTGCTCACAAGACTTCACGGCTTAGAGGGAACATTGTTCCCATCTTATCTTTATTTTGTCCTGTTCAGTCAATGTATTTCCATGTTGATCTTTCAGCATGCCTAACCGTGATTTAAATTTCCCTTTGATTTCTTGAATCTTGTGGAACAGATCACTTGTTCTTCCTTTTTTGTTGTTCTCTTCTATTTCTTTACACTGGTTATTATAATAGTACTCTTTGTCTCTACATATGAATCACTGGAAAGCTGCATTTAAGCTTCAGATTCTCTTTCTGTCACAGCACTTTACACACATACCATTATTAGGGGCCACAATGTATGATCACCAGGAGATGATGCTGGCATTAGCTGAGGAACTTCCAGAAATCTATTTCCGTTCCATTTGTGGGGTGTGAGGTGGGGTATGCCAGCCACTGCGTCCTTCTCTGTCCTTCTTTCTTCTGCCACTGCTGTTGACCTTTTCCTCTCTGCTCTGACCTCCTGCCTTTCATACTGAGATATGAAGTGTGTCCTCATTGGCCATCTCCCAGCCCTCCTCCAATCAAGCAGGTCAAGTTGCAAATAAACCACTGTAGTTCTTTGATGAAAACCCAAGCTCTTGTGAACCAGAGGGGTTGCCTTGACAACTATCCTGGGGCCCTGGACCTCTCTGCAACTTGCCTTAGACCGGTCTCCCTTCTCTTGTGCTGTCATTTCATCAGTGACCAGCAATCCCTGATACCTCCAAGCTGTACCCCTTCAACCTACAGCCAACTGGGTCATAGAGTTTGGGATGCCACGTTCCCAGTGGAGGTGGGGAACTCCTACCCCCCGTTCCCTTTGCCTGCTGCCACTCTGGCGGCTGGCAGGAGAAAATTGCAATTGGTGCAATAGTTCTACATCATTCCTGGGGAAAAACCTGGAAGTGACATCACTCCACTCTAGAAATCACCAGAAATTCCAAGGTTTTACCATAGAGTTTCTGGCAATTCCTCAAGGTGTGTGATGTCACTTCCACCTTTTCCCTGGAAGTGATGTTGCACTGTCATGCCAATGATAACCCCCCCCCTTTGTCTCCCGCCCAGACTCCTGCTAGTGAGCTGCCAGAAATGGCTGTGGGCTGCACTATCAGAGCCGGTGAGCCATACACAGCTCTGGGCTCTATGCTGTACTCCTCCAAGCAAGTGCTCAGCTCTACAAAGAACTGCCCATTCTTATGCAATCAAGGTGGTCCTAGAACAGTGTAGCTACCAGAATATTCATTTGTGCTATGACTGGTCAGATAATAATGTTGGTGCTTAAAATTAAACTATTCCATTGTAACCCTGGCCTGGAGATCTGCAAACCCTTTCGAAACTGAGACCCTGCATTCCTTCCACTCACTGTTCTGCTTTTGGCCCTTATCAGCCAATGGTGCACTATTATTTTACTATTTTAACATGTGGTGGTGGTACAATCAAATACACTGGATTCTAGACCAATGTTCCCTCTAAGCTGTGGAGTCTCGTGAGCAAAAATTCTACTTTGTGAGCTACTGACATTAAAGTTGTGAGGAAGCAATTTGGCACCTGCATAAATTAGTTTGCTCTGGAGCCCTCCTTCCTAAGCTAGAACACAAATGTGTGAGCCAGAGGCTAAAAAACTGTGAGCTAGCTCACACTCACTCAGCTTAGAGGGAACAGTGTTCTAGACCCTTCACTAGGGTTGCCAACTTCCAGGTGGCACATGGAGATCACCCACTATTACAGTTAATTTCCAGATGACCAAGATCAGTTACCCTGGAGTAAATGGCAGCTCCAGAGGATGGGCTGTATGGCATTACACCCCTGAGGCCCCTCCCCTCCCCTCCCTCCTCAGGCTCCACCCCCAAAATCTCCAGGTATTTCCCAACCCAGAGCTGGCAACTTTACCCTTTGCTTGTTTTCGGGGACCCAAACATGTCTGCCTATTGTCTCCTCTTCTGTTTGTAGTGTCAATGGAAGCCTTGACTAGAACAATTAAGAAAAAATAATAAAAGGACACTTCCCAATGCTACTTAGAGGCACATAATAAATCTTGTTACTGAAGAGGTGGCAGTCAGAGAACCCTACAACAACAATACTGGAATTATATAAGACATTAAAAGAGTATGGTCAGGGAGCAGGCTTGAGAATAAATTACAATAAGTCAGAAATTTTCAACTGAAGAGTATGTAGATTGAACAAGAGGAGTTGAGGACTATTTCAGGTTTAAAGATAGGGACACATTATGCAGCATACTTAGGAATCAATATTACAATAAAGATTTTTTTTCTTCAGTGGAGGATACAATCTTTCATGGTTAGCTAGACTTATTAGGAGTAAATTAACACACAAACCCATTTACCAATTCTCATCACACCGGTCATTTTTTAAGAAATGGCAAAACCTGCAGGAGTAAGAAAAGAAAGGAAGGATCATAAAGGTATATTGTATTGTCACCAAACAGGGCGTGAAGGAGCTCCATCCCTCCATCATGCTTCCTAAGGTACTGCGGAATGAGCAAAAACATTTCTCCATCCAGAAATGTGTGTGTGGAAATGGTTTTTCATAAACCAACACTAAACCTTGGTTAAGGTGCTCTCTAACTTTGCCTCACTGGGTTTATTTCTCCAAGCCAATCCCTCAGCTCATCCCAGTTTAGGAAGTTTTCTTTAAAAATTGTATAGCACCTTGCCTCATCTAAAGGCGGTTCACATAGAAATAGAATAAAACAGACATAAAATTCTACTGCTATTTTCTTAGCACAGATCAGGAGAACATTTTTCAAACCAAACTATGGTTTATTTTATTTATTTATTTAATTTTCGACATCTATACCGCTCTGACCCCAAAGGGTCTCTAAGTGGTTTACAAAACTGTTTATACCTAACTAGGGCCACATTATTTGTATGGGGGGGTGATAACCTACCAGCACCCCGGCCGCGGGCTCAGTTGTTGTTCAGTTCCTGGCTCGGCTCGGCTGTTGTTCAGTCCCTGGCAGCTCTTCGGTGCTTCACTTCCCGGCGCCCGGAACAGGTCTTAATCCGCGGCTCCTTCCGGTAGGCTTCACCCGGTGCTCGGCAACGCGCCAGCCGCAGCTCCAGTTCCGTCCCGCAGGCTCCACAGCGCCGCGTCGCCACACCACCGTAGTGGTGGTGGAAAGTGCGATCAAGTCACACTGGACTTAAGGTGACTCCATAGGGTTTTCAAGGCAAGAGGTGTAGCACACCCTGGACTTCCTCGGTGGTCTCCCATCCAAGAACTAACCATGTCCAACTCTGTTTAGTGCAAGATCTGATGAGATGGGGCTAGCCTGGGCCACCCAGGCCAAGGCAGACTGAAACATAAGGGAGCATGGTTTGAAAAAAGACCAGCAACAAATTTATCACTAATTGAAAGTGCCTAATAAGGTCCTCCCAAATCAAGGAGGAGACTGCAGCACTTTTCCAAGTAGGGTTACCAACCTGCAGATGGGGCCTGGAGATCTCCCAAAATAACAAGCAATCTCCAGAGTGTAGACATCAGTTCCCCTGGAGAAAATGGTTGCCCTGGAGGGTGGACTCTATGGCATTATATCCCCCTCTCCAAATCCTTCCCAAATCTCCAGGAATCTCCCAACCCTGAGTTGGCAACTGTATGCCTAAGTCTTTGTTATCTTCAGCAGGGACTCCTTTGCTAGCAGAGGCTTTTTTTCTGTGTCTGCCTCCTTACCCCTTCACTGGAATGAAAGTTAAATCAAGAACTAAGGACTCTTCTGGGGAATTCTGCCCTGCAAATAGCTTTTCGGGAAATGGTTTTGAGTCCCCTGTATCATAGTTCTCTTCCCATTGGCCCTTAGTTACATCACTATTGACCTCTGACCTCACACATACAAACCTGAGGGCCAGGATTAGACTTCCCAGGGTTTATTCCCCAGGCAGAGTGAACCACTAGTTCCAATGAGGGGGGAGAAATGGCTGGCGCTGCCATAGAAACATGACCTTGGAGGTCGGCCCTGAACAAAGCCGTTTCCTCCTCCTTTCTCCTTGTCCCTGTGAATGCTTCACACCCCTCCTCCTGTTTAGCTCCAAGAAAGAGTGAACACTGGATGCCAAGGTGCTCTCTACTTGTGCCAGATGCCAGGGACGCAAGCTTCCAGAAACTTCCCTACAAAACATAGAGGGGCACTTTCTGTTCCCAGAAGACTCTTCCAACCTGGTACATGCATAGCCTGAGCCAACTGGCATATTCTCCAGGGCAGGGAAGTGGTTTGCTGCATGTGAATGGAGTACAGTTTTGGAATGCAGCTCAAGGTAGCTCCTGGGTAATCAGAAGTACTCTGGCATGCATTCCCCTTGCAAGATGTTTAATAGTACATTCTTCATTCTTCTGCTCAGCAAGGCACAAAAGGTTTTATGTGGTGTGATGCCCTTTAGGCTTTGTTGTGACCCTTTTGGAGCATCCCCCAGCTTCATAGAGCCTGTGGTTTTTGGCGCAAATCTGGTGTCGTCAGCATATCCTGAGGTGGGGCAGCTGCCAGGGCCTAGAGTTTCTGGCTGGACCCACTTGCTAGTGCTCCAGAGCCCATGCTCCCTGCTGCATGCACAGCCTGGTGCCACTGGGGAAAGGTCTGTAGGCAGCTATGAGCAAGTACTTGTAAGCAAACAAGGGAAGGAGAAGCAGGTGAGTGGGGGGTCTGATGGTAGGCAGAGTTGGGGAGGGGGGCCTTGGGGACCCTCTTCCCAGGCCCCTACCAAATCTGGAACCAGCCCTTAATAAAGTGGTACTCAGTCACTCTGCAGCTCTCAGAGAGCCACATCTGCAATTATCATCAACCAAAAGAGCCACAAAACTACTATATGCCCTGTGCACCATCCAATCAGACACATACAATGATTTAGGCTATACCTATTAGTATTAAATATATAGTTGTTATAGGGTTCTCAAGTCGGATCGGCGCTGGAGCGGGGGACTCCAGTGCTGCTCCGGGAGTGTGCGTGTGTGCCGCTACCCCGTCACCCAGAGGTGGCGTGACAACGCTGGGCACGCTGGGGGCGGGCCCACGACCATCCGAGGGAAAACCATAGAGTTTTCCCTCGGATGACTATGGCCCTGCCCCCAGCGTGCCCGGCGTGGTCTCACGTCACTTCCGGGTGATGTACCCATCGTGTGCTTTGGGGGTGGGGTTCGCCCCGGGGCCCGATCCACCGCCGGCGGGGAACGGGCTTCTGGTGCTGCAACCTTTCTTCTGGAGTTAGTGTTACCAACTCCAGTTAGGGAAGTTCCTGGAGATATGAGGGTGAAGCCTGGTGAGTGCAGGATTTAGGGAGGTGAGGGAATTCAGAAAGATATAATGCCATAGAGTCCACCCTCCAAAGCAGCCATTTTCTCCAGGAGAAGTGATCTCTTAATTCTAGAGATCACTTGTAATTCCCAAATACGGAGGGACTTGGCAAGCCTAAGTTGTTACCATTTTAGTAACCAGAGTATCTCTGCACATGAAGGGTTGTCTATCTGTTGAACCTTTGTCAGCCCTTATGTATCATAGGGTTACCAACTTCCAGGTGGAGCCTGGAGGACTTCTGGAACGGCAACTGACAGCTTTGGAGGTGCTCTTCCTTTCCATAAACCAGGCCTCCAAATGGACTGTGGCAAAAACTTGAAGGTGTTTATTTATTTATTTAATTCAATTTCTATCCCACCCTCCCCACAAATGGGCTCAGGGTGGGTTACAAGGTCACACAAATCATAACAACAGTAACATGTAAGTTAGATAATTAAAAACAACATTTTAAAACAGTAATAAAAACAACAATCACTGCAAAAGGCTGGTTTGCTGTGCTCATTTTAGGCTGATCAGAAGACAGCAATTTCAGTAGGGGAGGCCAGAGATAGATTTTGGATGTCCGTCACTTCTGGTGCTGCAACCTTTCTTCTGGAGTTAGTGTTACCAACTCCAGTTAGGGAAGTTCCTGGAGATATGAGGGTGAAGCCTGGTGAGTGCAGGATTTAGGGAGGTGAGGGAACTCAGAAAGATATAATGCCATAGAGTCCACCCTCCAAAGCAGCCATTTTCTCCAGGAGAAGTGATCTCTTAATTCTAGAGATCACTTGTAATTCCCAAATACCTCCAGTCACCACCTGGAGGTTGGCAACAGGCAGTAGAAGCAACCTTCATCTTGGCCCAGGTCTTTTGAAACCCCTTCCTGGGGCCCATAATGGCCCCTACACCATGCATAGCAACCCTGCAATTTCTGCCGCTGCTTCCCATTTTCTAAGCTGACTGAAGCCAGGGTTCTGGGAAGAGCAGGATCCAATTATCCTCTCATTAGGGATGATGCATCCCTTTTGAACGCTGCCGTGCCGTTTGGTTGCACAGCCTCTCTCGACAGCATCGAGCATTAGCAGATAACTGCCTTCACAACATATGCCATTACTCATTACGGGGAGGCTTCCCAGATTATGGGTGTAGCTTAATGACTTGTTAAAGATGTTTAACACTTACAATTTTGTTTTTAATTTAGGAAGCAGCATGATCAAAGTGTGTCCTGAGAATTTCATGACGGCTTGGTTGAATGTCTGCAGGTCTGCTTGGGTGAATGTCTGCAGGAAAAAAGAGTGTTAAATTGAGTTGCAGGCCCCCCAAGGCATGCTTAGATGGCAAAGCACCACCAGGATCTGACATGCTAATAGGCTGGAGGGAACAATGTGTTACAAAAGGAAATTGCCAACTTCCCAGGAACATCTTGCTTCTGTCTGGTGCCTTTTTCTCACTCTGGTGTCTTGGCTCACAATGCCCAGCCTAGACAGCTGCCCTCCGCCATGGCTTTATGAGCCAGTTGTCAGTGGTAACTTATTTTTTGGCCAGAGGTTAACCAGAGGAGCTGCCCGATGAAGAATTTGCAGCAAAGTACCAATGTGTTAAACTCATTAGGAAGACCAGGGAGTTAATTAAGATATAGATTTTTCTATAGTGAGCTGTGTTTCAAAGGTAATTCACAACATCTGGGCCTGTAGATCATGACGCTTCCCTTGCTTCATTTTGTTCCCCCTACCCCCGCCGCCCCATCTTGATTGTACAAAGTGGCTGTTCAGAGACTTTTTTATTCTGTGGTGGAGGGTGAACCTACAAGTCATCAGAGGTCATTTCGGGGGGGAACGCGGGGGAACGCAGTTCCCCCGGGTGAGGTGCAGGGGGCGGGGCACATGACGAAGCCCCGCTCCCTGCTTCCGGCCGCCCCACTTCCAGCCCTCATTCAGCCAGGAGGAGGCAGGAGAAGAGGGAGGGTAAGTTGCTTCCTCCCCGCCTCTCCCCACCCCTGCCTGCCTGGGGCCAGGGAGGGCCTTGGCGGGGCTTCCTCGCACTCCCGCTGGCCTTGCAGGTCCACTGCCGGGCCCCTGATGTCAGGGGGTGTGGCATATGCTAATGAGTTATGCTAATGAGTTCCCCTAGCTCTTTTTCTACGAAATTATCCCTGCAAGTCATCGTGGCACCTCTCCCCAATTCATCAACATCAGGCTGCAGGTTAACAACTAGGGAAAGGTCCATTTGGGTTGGGTAATGTAATTTCACTTGGACTAGAACTGAGCCCTTCCTCCCTGGAAAATGCAAACACACCTCCTTCTTAGGGCTCCTTCTAGTAGTCTCACCCCCCCCCCACTGATCCATGTGAACTTAACTTTAGCATTGGCTACTCCTTACTCACTGGATTGCCAACCTCCAGGCATGGTCTGGAGATCTCTCAAAATTATAACTGATTGCCAGGTGACAGAGGTCAATTCCCCCAGAGAAAATGGCCATCCTGGAAGGTGGACTCTACATCATTACACCCCACTGAGATCCCTTCTCTTCCCAAACCCTGCCCTCCCCAGGCTCCAGTCCCAAATCTCCAGGTATTCCCCAAGCAGGAGTTGGCAACCTTGCACCATTCATTGTGCCCCCACACTCTTTCCCACCAGCACCAGAATGGTATCTGAATAATTTGTTTTAAAAAATCTCAGCCTTGAATGTGACTTAAAAATAATCTCCATTGGGTAGCCATGTTAGTCTGTAATAGTAGAACAAAAACTGAATCTGGTCGCACCTTAAAGATCAACACATTTTGGGGTGGGGTGGGGTTATAAACTGTCATGAGTCAAAAATCACCCATGAAAGTTTATACCCTAGAAAATGTTGTTGGTCTTTAAGGTGTAGTGGCCATGAATTTTGTTTTAAAAACAGGTTGATCCAGGCCTATAGATCCAGGCAGGAGAGTGGCAAGCCTGCTGGAAGAGGCTGTCTTCGTTGCCCACCTGCTGCTGCCACGGCTCCCCCCCCATCCCCACCCCTGGCAGCTGCTCCTCCTCCTCCAGCCTAGAGATAGGGAGCGGCATGGGATTGGAAGGCGGCATGGGGCTTCACTTCTTGCCGGCTTGCTGGCAACGAAAGAGAGTGACCACGGCCAGTAAGACGGAGCAGCCATGGCCGGTAATGCGCACCATAAATAAAATTAAAAATTTGAAGTTGGGGGGCCTGGCTGGATGAGAAGTCAGGGGGCCTTGACAGTAAGTCGGGGGGGTGGGCCCTGAGAGGGCCCACTGTAGCTATGGGTCTGGACTGATCAGTTCAGAATTAAGCCTCCACAGAAAAATATGCTATTGACTCCCAACTTGTATTCATGAGGCTATTTATAAATTTATAAAATTAAAAAAATAGAATTTATAAATTTACAGAATACGTATAATGTCTTGGGTTGCTGAAGAGGGTTTCCCTGCCAATTGGCAGGCTAGGTCCACACTGGGGAACAAAAATGTTCCTCCACTATGGTGGGGACTGGGGAGAAGTAGCAAACAGGGTCGCAAGAGGCAGAAACTGTGTCCACTCCCACCTGTCCTCAGTGCACTTTCTGCTGCCCCCCTTCTCCTCCTTTTCTCCATCTGCACAGAACCACCCTCTAGCCTGGTTTCCATAGGATCTTTCAGCACAATTCCGGCTGCAAGTACCATAAATGGGGGGGGGTGTGTGTCCAAAAACAGCACTCAGTCACACATTGTGTATTCATGTGTTTTTGTACCAAGAAAGAAACTCCATGAAGATTCCGTGCACACTAGGATTGCCAAGCTCCAGGTGGGGGCAGGAGACCTCCTGGAATTACAACTGATCTCCTGACTACAGAGATCAGTCCCCCTAGAGGGGAAAAAATGGCTGTTTTAAAGGATGGCGTCTATGGCATTATACCCTGCTGAGGTTCCTCCTCTCCCCAAACCCTGCCCTTCTTAGGCTCCATCCCCAAATCTCTAGGCATTTTTCAACCCAGAGTTGGCAACCCTAGTGCATGCGCATGATGCAAAACGTATTAAAATTCAAGGAGGCCTTTTGTGCCACAGGGTTGGATCCGGAGCATCAGTTCTGCAGATTTGAGGATTTCCACCTTCGGAGTGGGATTTTTTTGCATTTCTCCATCCTGCTGCTGCCTGACATGCCCCTGGAATCGATCGAGTCTTGCTTCTGGGGTAGATAGGGCCCCAGGGAACAGGAGTCCCTCTGAGGAAGGTGAACTATAAACAGTGTAAATGAAGTCATTGTGGATGGCATTTTCGGCTGCTGAAGCAGGGAGCAAATCATGCTCTGCTGTTAGCTGTATATCAAGTGATTGTTTGCTCTCTCTCTCTCTCTTTTTAAAGACTGCATTTGTTTGTGGGATAAAAGGAAAAGCACGCAAGAGTTTCAAATATCCAATCTATTCACTTTAGACAGATTTTTGTTTTTGTTAACATTATCACATATGCCTGTTGTAACCTTTGAAGTTAGAGGAAATTAGAGGATACCCTGAAGATCCAACTAACGGCTGGGATCGAAGGGTCCCCCTGTACGATAAAAGTGGACTCAGGGTCAGCGGTGTCCATTGTTTCCGTGGACACGCTACGCAGACTTTGCCCAACTGGGGGACCCCGCTTACGCCCATCCCATTTGAGCCTGATAGACTTCCAAAGGAACCCAGTTCCTATCCGGGGGTTGGGGATGTTCCGGATACAGTTCCAGGGGTTCGACGGACCGCTGGACTTGATAGTGGTCGAGGGAAACTTGGTCAGTCTGCTGGACCGGGCCTGGTTCGCGCCACTGGGTATCACAGTCGGGGTCGGGGGGTGCTTAAATGTGGTCTGAGAGACTTTTCGGAGATTTGCGGGGAGTTCCCAGCTGTTTTCGATGGGGCTTTGGGTTGCTACAAGGGTCCCCCAGTTTCCTTACAGTTAGACACCCTGGTGGCTCCAATCCACATGCGGTTCTGCACAGCTCCACTCGCCATACGACCAAAAATTGATGCGGAGCTGGACTGCTTGGTAGCACAAGAGGTCTTGGAGCCCGTCCCACCTGCCATATGGGAAACACCCATTGTAACCCCCCTTAAGCCCAACGGCGAGGTCCGCATCTGCGTGGACTATAAGTGCACGATCAATAAGGCCCTTCACGACCACTCCTTCCCAGTCCCGGTCATTAACCATGTTCTAGCCTCGCTAAAACTTTTGGGAAACTGGATCTGGCACAAGCCTATCAACAGCTGCTGGTAGACGAGGCCACGGCTAAAGCAGAGACAATAGTCACCCACAGGGAAGCCTTTAAGGTAAAGAGGCTACAATGTGAGCGTAGCCCTGGGGATTTCCCAACAACGAATGGATTCATTGTTAAAAGGGATCCCTGGAGTGACGCTGTTTTTTGATGACATCTTGATTGCTGCTGCCTCCCCCAACGACTTCGCCTGCTGCATCCGCGCCGTCCTGCAACGTTTTGACTCCTGACCCATAGGACGACTCCTAACCCCGTCACCGGCCACAGCCCCACCGTGCTGTTGATGGGCCGGTGCCCGGCAATGCTGCTAGACCAACTACACCCCGACTGGGCACCGGACTCAAGGAGGTTGATCGAACAGCGAGAGGCTCTGAGAGGGTTCTTCCCAGGGGACCCAGTATTCCTCCGGAACTACGGGACCGGGCCCCCCTGAATCGCGGGCCGAGTCACCGGAGTCAAGGGACCAGTCTCCTACGAGGTGTCAACTGATGACAGTCGACTTCTGCAGAGACACATCGACCAACTACGGAGGCGACAACTCCCAGAACTGGGAGACCCCCCACAGTTGATGACCGGAGCGGGAGCGCCAGTTCAGGAACCTGACATCCCAGCCAACACCCAGACCAGCGAGGAGGCCACGCCGAGCAAAAGTCTCCCAGATCGAGCCACCAGCCCAACAGCCGACACCACAACTGACACAGCAACCCGTGGGCCCAGCTAGCCAGCCGGAACCAGGGGTTGTTGAACGGGAGCACTGGCCCCCCGCTTACTTACAAGACTACGTAACATAGGAAGAGTCTGAACTATGGGGGAGGGGTGTTATGTACGTGGATCGCCACCAGGGGTCCGCGGCACACGCAGGAGCTTGGCTCCTTGCACAATGGAAACTTTGGATCCTGGTTCCCCCCCAGCCCCAACCAATAGCCACTTTGGCGGGACATTCAAACCCTCCAATGGGAATGGGGGGGGGGGGTGCTGGGTGGATATGTATATAGTTGGCCCTGTCAGGCCGTTAGAGTTAGTCTTAGTTGGAATGAAGTACAATAAACGTGTGCAAAAGCACAAGTCCTGCATGCGGCGAACCCAGTACTTTACACATGTGCGTTGGGCAGCTTCTAAACAGATGCTATGCCCCTCTTTGCTTAGTTTTCAGGAAATGTCCGCCCTAGGACTTGTATGTGGGAGATGGATTATGGGTTTGTTAGAGAGGGGCACACAGGCACACTGCTTTCAAATTCATTTTGGCAAACGTGCATCTGTTGAAAGAAAAAAAGAAAGGCAGTATTCCTTAGGATGCTAACAACAATAGCCCATGGGCTGGATGGAAAAGCCTGAAGGGCAAAGCCCTGCCCCAAAGACACACAGGTGCTGTTTGTGATGAAATGACACTTCACACAACTCTGTAAGAATTCGATAAATTGCTTTGTGAATGCTCAGACGTTAAATTCAAACTGCCTTTACAGGAAGCCTTGTCAAAAGAAAGAGCTAGGTCCCCCCCCCCCTCTCAATTCCTTCCAAATTCCAAGGTAGAAGAGAAGAAGAGAAGAGATTGGATTTATACCCCGCCCTTCACTCAGAGTCTCAGAGCAGCTACAAACTCCTCCCCCTTCCCCTCCCCACAACAGACACCCTGTGAGGTAGGTGGGGCAGAGAGAGCTCTTTCAAGAACAGCTCTGAAAGAACTATGGCTTGCCCAAGGACATCTGGCAGCTGCAAGTGGAGGAGTGGGGAAACAAACTCGGTTCTCCCAGATTAGAGTCTGCGCACTTAACCACTACTCCAAACTAGCTTTTATAAAGGTAAGAGTGGCTGCAGAATTTGACAACAGTGAAGGCAAAGAAGCCGGAGCAGGCCCCGGCTTGTGAGTGTTCACAAAAATGGATCAAAATGCAGGTGAGATTCTCTTCTGTGAACCACTCAACTGTCTTTGAGCAACTTAAACACTGTACCAAACTGGTACAGAGTTAGATGGCATTTGTTGCGTTTTTTTGCCTTCTTATGGCAACCCCATAGGGTTTTCAAGGCAAGAGACTAACAAAATTGGCTTGCCATTACCTGCCTCTGCAGAGCAGCCCTGGACTTCTTTGGGTGGCCTCCCAAAGCTGACCCTGCTTAGCTTCTGAGATCTGACAAGGTCAGGCTATCCTGGGCTCTCCAGGTCAGGGCAGAGAGGCATGATCAGCTGCAAGATGGCAGTGGGAGCGTTCTGGCCTCAAAGTGACCACGTGGCTGTAGCCCCTTCATTCCCTCCCTGGTGAAGCTACTGTGGGAGTGGCTTTTGGGGGGGGGGTTAAGGGGGAAAGAAGGGTTCCCTTTAAAAAGGGGACAGCCATTCTTCCAGAGAGAGTTTTGTCAGGAGCAGAAGGAGACACGAAAAGAGACTTCGCAAAGCAGACACACGCTGGCACAGACTCTGAGGAGGGGTGACCCGCCGGATGGAGACGAAGGGAATTTGACACGCACAGACCCTAAACAATAAACCTGAAACTATTTAGAGACTGGGGGAGAGGTGGCATGGTATAGCTCAATCTCGTCAGTAGGGATGGTACTTGGAAGGGAGACCACCAAGGAAGGCTCTGCAGAGGAAGGTAAAGGCAAGCCAGCCCTGCTTTTCACTTGCCTTGAAGCCCCCTGCTGGAGGTTTCAGTACTTTATACACAGACATTAAGAGATTGCTGACTCTCTCTTCAACTTCATAGAGATAAGATTGAAATCTAGGGAAAG
>NW_015164670.1:903570-915436 GCF_001447785.1 Gekko japonicus
GGCCAACCCTTCCCCCCCCCCCCCCCCCAAAAAAAAAACACCCTGGAGTTATTTGGTCTTTGCAACCACAAGAAAGCATTGTGCTTTGGCTCATATTTATCAAGGCATAAGGGGGGGGCTTTCCACCTTGAGAATTCTTTAACAAGTGAGATTTTAAGAATCCCCCCCCCCCCCCCCCCACACCCACAATGCCATACAATGGTAGCTTTATTTATCTTCGTGCATCTTTCCTCATGCCTGGTGACCCCATTTCGGCAATCATTTCGGCAGTCTGATTGCCTCGGACTGCAATTTTATTACTGGCCTGATGGTGGCAACAGAGAGGAGACCCTATTTATGAAAGGGAATTAACGGTTTGAAGCTGAGGGGAGGTGAACTCTCCATGGTGGCCCAGGAGACCTGGGTCAGCTGAGTACATCCTTAATTCTCCGTGGTTAAAAACAGGAGCCCGAGGGGGGTCATTTTATGTTGTCCATAATCTGCAAGCAAGCAAAAGGCTTTCTCAACAAATCATTGCTGTGATCTGTAAACTCCCTTTCTCCTAGCGAAACACCAAATGAAGTGGTTTCTGGGGCCATGAAGGTTCACGGTGTGGGTGGACTATCTGACCCCATTTCCTGTGTGATGGACTGAAATGTCATGGCTCCTGGAGACTGTTACAGAATGATGCATCAACTCAGATCTTCCCCTACTTCTGCTTGCATGCAGGAAGTCTTACACCCTGTTGGGTATTAAGATCTGTATGAGCTTGAGCTCTGAGACAGGATTGTAAACAGACCAATCAGAGCTGCACAATGTTCTGGAGGGAAGCACTCTGATTGGACCTTATATGTAAATAGTGATTGGTTGTTCACTGACTTGTGGGTGTGGCTACCTAAGCCCGGACTGTTTAAAAGAGAGCCTATTGCTCTATGTGTTTGTCTCGTTCATGATTTCTTCTGACTTCATTAATAAAGCTGATTCACTGTTCACAAGCTGTGTTGAGTCTCGTACTTAACACATCCCCTCCCCATTTTCAGGAGTTCAGGTAGCAGGGCTAGGAAAGACCTCCAGACTGAGTTGCTGGAGCGATGCTGCCAGTCAGAGCAGGCAATACCAGGCAAGATGAACCACTGGTCTGACTCAGTAGAAGGCAGAGGCTTAAATTCCTGTGATCTGTTCCCACTATGCACAATTCTATTTATTTATTTACAAAGATACTTTATTTATTAAGCTTATTCATAGCCCACCTTTCTCACTAAGACTTAAGGCACAGATAACAAAATAAAGACTGGGGGGCAGGCAGAAAAAGAGATCTAATCATTCAGAATAGGATATCAAATGCAGGCCCTTCCCACCACTGCTCAGCTGAGCGGTGGGATAAAAATAGGGGGGGGGGATGGGGGTGACAGGCAGCATCCTGATGTGCTGATGTCACTCTCCGTGTGACTAGAAGTGACATCAGCACATTGCTGGGGATGCTGTAGCATTCAGGCTATGGTTAACCCATAGAGTTTTGCCCAATGCTAGAATGTCCCCGTTTTGACATAACTGCGGCCACACAGGAAGTGATTATGTTGCTGGCAATGTCATTCCATCACCAGCAAGGGCCCCTCTACCTCTTCGGTCCCGCCAGTTGCCAGCCAGGACTAGGAGTACAAAACTGAATGACAATGCGGGCAACAATATGCACATACAACATAAGATATACAATGAACAATGCAAATGAAAAATGCGATAGAACTAGGTATACAAAACTGAATGCAACTAGATTAGGAATACAAAATTATGTTCTGCCTTTCCTTGTGGCTCAGGAGTTTTGGTTCTGACCCCTCCCCATCTGCTAATTTCTCTTAATTGTTCACAACCGGGCCCATAACAGTGGTAAAAAGGTAAAGGTTCCCTTGCTTGAAAGCCAGTCGAATCTGACTCTAGGGTTGCGGTGCTCATCTCTGTTTCAAAGCTGAAGAGCCAGCGCTGTCCGAAGATGTTTCCATGGTCATGTGGCCGGCATGACTAAACCCCAAGGCGCACGGAACGCTGTTACCTTCCCACCGAAGTGGTACCTATTTATCTACTTGCAATTTCTTGCTTTCGAACTGCTAGGTTGGCAGGAGTAGAGTGCCTATTTTGCATGCAGAAGGTCCCAGGTTCAATCTTCAGCTTCAGCCATTCATATGGTTGCCAGCTCTGGGTTGGGAAACACCTGGAGATTTGGGGAGGGGAGCCTGAAGAGGGCAAGGTTTGGGGAGGAGAGGGACTTCTGAGAGCCAGTTTGGTGCAGTGATTAGGAGTGCGGACTCTAATCTGGGAATACCGGGTTTTATTCCCCACTCCTCCACATGCAGCTGCTGGTGTGACCGTGGGTCAGTCAGTCTTAAATTCTTTCAGTCTTAAATTCTTTCTCTCGGGCCCGGGGTCACCAGCTGGTGTTGCGACCCCGACCGAAGTGCTCTTTGGGGAATATATGGGGAAATGCGGTCCCTCAGGTAAGTCAGACCCTGGCCATGTAGGGCTTTAAAGGTAAGCACCAGCACTTTGAAGCGAATTCGGTATGCTAAAGGCAGCCAGTGCAGCGCTTTCAGCACAGGTCGGATATGCTCCCAGCTCGGGGCGCCCACCAACAACCTGGTCGCAGCACTCTGCACCAGCTGTAGCTTCCAGATTTGCGACAGAGGCAGCCCCATGTAGAGAGCGTTACAGTAGTTACAGTAGTCTAGCCTCGAGGTAACCATCGCATGGATCACTGTAGCTAGGTCATTGTGGTCAAGGAAAGGAACCAACTGCCGTATCAGCCGAAGATGATAAAAGGCTGATCTGGCAGTGGCCGCCACCTGGGCCTCCATCATTAAGATGGGGTCCAGGAGCACTCCCAAACTCCTAACCACCAAAGGTGCCCCGTCGAAGGTCGGGAGCGGAAGCTCTAACCCTGATCCGATCCGACTCAAGCACAGGACCTCCGTCTTCGCCGGGTTTAACTTCAACCTGCTCAGCTTGAGCCACCCAGACACAGCTTGTAAAGCCCGGTGCAGATCTTCTGGGTCGGAGTCCGACCAGCCGCCCAACATCAAATAGAGCTGGGTGTCATCTGCGTATTGATGACACCCCAGCCCGTACCTCCGGACAATCTGGGCGAGCTGGCACATATATATGTTAAACAGTATCAGGGAAAGCACAGCCCCCTGAGGCACTCCACACTCAAGCGGGTGCCTCTGGGACTGATGTTCCCCTAGCATTATCCAGGCAAACTGATCTCTGTTGCCTGGAGATCTGTTGTAATCTCAGAGAATCTCCAGCCACCACCTGCAGCAGACCGCATCATTGATGCTTCCGTGCAGCACATGACAATACGGCCCCACCATGGAAGTAGCCACAAGGGGCACAGGAGCCAGTGGGAAGCATTCTCTAGCCCTGCCCCCATGCTGCTCACTTCTGCCACCCCCACCTTTGCCCCTCCCCCTCCCTTCCCTTCCTATAGCTCCTGAGCATAAGCACAGATACTCCAGAGATCACACAGAGCCCTCTAGTGCAGCCTGGCAACCCCCTCCCCCCCTCCTTTCCAGTTGAGTCATGGTGTAAAGCTACATCACAGCTCAGCTGGAGACAAGAAAAAAGGCCTGCTAAAGGACTGGAAAGGGGTAGGAATGCACAGCCCAGCTCCCCCATTTTCGGAGGGTAGAGGCTTGTAGCAAAACTGTTCAGGATAAGCTTAAGGAGATCATTTTGAGGAGGAGACAAATCTGCAATATCCCAGGTAGCCAAAAGATCTAAATGTAACAGAGTTGTATTCCCACCCATTTGCTTATATAGATTATATACTGGAATCACTAATTCTATATACTTGAATCACTGGTCCCAAACAAGGCCTAAATCCTAAATGCAAAGGGTCAATGGCAGTCGTGTCATCCAAGAAGACCCAGAACTGCTGCCACCAGTTCAGTAATATCTCCCTTTAAAAACAAGTAGGCTTGAAAGAATGTTTACTTCTTTCAGATTCCTTGGATAATTCTGTCTCACAAAACATCATTCACAGTTTTCTGAAGCAAAGATCTCATGACATCTGAAGAAAAATATATAAGATACGAAAGGAATGGATCTAAGCTTCACACTCCCCAAGATCCTCTTTATAATTTAGGGAAACCTAAATCCTCTTCATAATTTAGGGAAACCATATTTAATTGAATGAAGCTGTTGCAATTAGGCAGTGCTATGGACAGTGACTATTGCCTGTCACTGGTTAAACAGGGTCCCGCTCAGACCTGATGTGCCCTTGACCTGGGTGGTCCAGTCTAGCCTGATCTCATCAGATCTTGGAAGCTAAACAGGGTCAGCCCTGGCTAGGACTTGGGTGGGAGACCACCAAGGAAGTCCAGGGTTGGTATACAGAGACAGGCAATGGCAAACCACCTCTGTTCATCTTCTGCCATGAAAACTCTATTGGGGCTGGCGTAAGTCAGCTGCGACTTGATGGCATTTTCCGCAACCAGCGCAGATCTGAATACTTTGGTGCTTCCCAGATTATGACCACTGAGGTGGCAAGAGATATTGGGCTAAAAAGTGTGCCAGGACAGCCAGTGAGAACTCTTCTTATGTTCGTTCTTGATGTGTTCATGTCCGAGGCTTCTTTTCTCTCCAGCCATGTTTGCCAGCCTTCCTATGGAGTGTTCAAGAAAGCGTTAATTGGTAGGCCGAACAATTTGCTGCCAGATCTCCAAAATGAAATCAGAGGGTTTTTTAATTATATTAAATTAAAGTTATTAAAAGTTAAGTTTGGCACTGAGAGCATTTCACAGTGAAAGGTGTTGCAACATCATTATTTTCCCCCAAAATGCACTTACTGTACATTTCTCAAAGCCATCAGCCTTGATTGAAAGCTAATGAAAAAGCTGTCCTGCGTCAGTTTCTTCCTTGTATCCATTAAGAATAATTATGGCTGAACAATTTTTGATGCCTGTAACCTTCGCAAGTGGTGCTAATGGCATTATAAATTGCTCCTTGTCCAATGACTACAGTCTGAAGCTTAATTCAAAAGCGCTCTGTCAACAGGGCAGATTTGTGTGGTTAATGAGTGCGTTTAAAACAACAGCCTCAGCTCATGCATCCTAATGTCGATAAGAGGATGTGGTTCAATAAAGAGTCTTGTCCATAATAATTAGCAGCAACAAACGTCCTGGATTTGTCCAAGCGCAGCATTAACGACTCTGACCAGCTTTCTGACCAAGCTTCCAACTCTGATCGGGGCTGACAAAAATATGTTTCTTTGAAATAGGCATCCATATCCATCCACACCCAAGGCAGAAATGTTACTGGGACCCAACGACATCTTAATGGAACTTTGAACTCATAGGGTCCTTGGGCATCTGATGAGGTCCACTGAGATCTTCAGGCCAAAAGGAAGCTCAGGCCAACTTTTCAAAAGGTGACTGTGGATCAATTCATTTCCTCCCTCCAATGAAGACAGGGAAAGTGATCCATTTCCTTTGGAGTAAGGTAAGAGAAAGTTGGTTCCAACTGCAAGGGGGAAAAAAGAATTATAACCAGAGGGAAAATATGTCCCATGAATAGGTTGGTTCCAGTTTTGATAATGGCATAATGTTCTGCTTGTAAATGGTATAGGTGTAAGTTAAAACATTCCCAACAAAGTCAGTGGAGATGTCTGAATGACTGCCCACAAACCTCCTTTAAAATGGTTATGTGTATTTTTTTTTGGGGGGGGTGCTTGTATAATTGTGTGTAGAGCAGGGATCCCCAACCTTTCTGAACCTGCAGGCACCTTTGGAATTCTGACAGAGCATAGTGGGGTGCAGCCACAAAATGGCAGAGCCAAACACACAATGGCTGCTGCAGCTTACCTTCAGTCACACCGTGAAGATCCTCATGTTGTAGTGGCAGCTGCATTTTTAAAAATCTGCACAGCCAATCAAATCTCCAATGGCCATTCACTGGACACTTGACTTTTTCATTCCATTTTAGATGCAGGGGAGGAAAATGTAGAGGCTGAGAAAAAGGGGGGGAGACAAACCTATAGGGCAGCCAACCCCCAGGTGGTAAGCAGCAAAATACAACCGTGATATAATAACTATAGCTTTGTATTGTCAAAGCTTAGTGCAACTCCTTCACCTTTTCACAATCAACAAAAGTTTCTGTTTATAAACATTCCACTAAATTTCTAAGGATAAGTACATGCCAAAGGAACATACAGTAATGTAAATAGTCCTATTTTGTGTTGAAGCTCATGGTGGGAGGGGAAACTTTGCATGCCCAGAAGAACAAATGGCAAATGTGCTGAAGCCCAACAGAATCCAGTCCCACTGTGGCAGTGGAAGCACAACAGAGCCAAAGTCCAACCAGAGAGTCTCTACAGTAGAAACTGAAGGTGAGGAGACACTTTTGCAAGCCCAGCAGAACAAATGTCAATGTACAGAATGTCCAGAAGAACCCAGTGCCACAGTAGCAGTGCAAGATCAACAAGACCACAGCGGAAGAAATCCAAGCACTAAGCAGTAACACCTTAAAAACTGCTAAGGGGATACAAAGCAACCCTGGCAAAGAAGAGGAAAAAGCCCACTGAAACTGACAAGCATACTTGGTATCAACACAAGCAGTCTGGCAAGCCCATAGACTGCCCCCATGCAAAAACTAGGGGAGGGATAGAAAAACAGTCCCCCTTGTCAGAACCCATAGCCAACAACGAAGTACACGCATTCGGGAACGGTAATTCTTTTATTGCAGAGCTATAGATGCAGTAACATAAGCACTGTTAAGAATGGCGGCTGCCCCATGGGCATAATAGGATATAGGGTATTCGTATGCACCCCTCCAGCGTACTGGCGATAAAGCTTGGAGACCGTTAGGTAGTTAAAGCTGAGAACCAACGCTCTCCCACGGCACCTAGGAAAAACCCAGACAATACAACTCCCTCCTACACATCTGTATAGATAAGCATTTCGGCGCAAAGCAGAAAACGCACAGAAAGGAATGAAGTAGTAATTAACCAGACACAAACCCCTGAGCCTAAAAACACTAGCTTCCCATTTTCCTGGTAAATCCTGAATATTTCTGAGATTTTCAAAACCATTTCTTCAGTATAAATAAATAAATAAATCCAAAATATACTTGGGATGCAGTATACCACCAAACCACCGATAAGGTATTTTTAGGGTATATTTTTGGCTTGGGTGTATCCAAATGCATGTCCCTACCTCTTTCTTTGTCAGTCATCAGTTCACATCAAATGTGAGACCAGCTGCCAGCTATAACAAGATATGACAAACCAGGGTCCTATTTCATCCACTCAGCAGGGTGCTATGCCTGGCCAAGGAATTAGGGTTGCCAGCTCCAGGTTGGAAAATACCTGGAGATTGGGGGGACAGAGCCTGGGAAGAGCAGGGTTCGGGGATGGGGGGGGGGTCAGCAGAGTATAATGCCATAGAGTGTCCTCCCTCCAAAGCTGTCATTTCCTCCAGGGGAACTAATTTCTGCAATCTGGAGATTTGTAATTCTGGGAGAGCTCCAGGCCCTGCCTGGAGGCTGGCAACCCTATGCTTGGTGGATTCTCCAAGCAGCTCTGGTGCAATAAACAACCTGCCTGGAGGGGGAAGAATGATGGCTATGAGATTTCTCTTTGGCCAGCTCGGGAGTGCAAGGAAGTGAGACATCACTCAGCGCTGGGAAGCTCTGGTTTTCTCTTGTGCTAGCAGGAAAGGAAGGCATCAAGCCCCAGTGGTAAGTAAATCGCTTGCACCAGAAACACCCTCCTTGGCTCTTGCCCAGTTTTTATCTTTCTTCTTTGCTAAAAAAAAAAAAATCCCCCATCACCAGCTAAGCAGGAATTCCAACTAAGAAAGCTTTTAAAATACTGTATTATTCCTCAAAGGTCCCCCCCCCCCACCGCCCAAACACACACACACACACACTCTCGTGATTAACAGAGCATTGCCAAGGCAGCTTGCCTTCCCAGCCTTCGCTCTTCCAAGCTCTCGTTTTAGAGTGACATGCAGGACTGAGGCTGTGCAAATTGCCAGAATGGGCAGTTAAGCGGCAGGGTTAGAGGTTAAATGAACATGGTTGTTTATGAGGACACAGCCGGCATCCATTTGCATTTTAATATTCTCTCCGTGAGACAAAAAAACCATTTGGGGGACAGCTTGTTTGGAAATCCCATTAACAGGTTATTTATGGGACTCCTGCCTGCTTGACCCCCTCAACCTCCTTTTGTTAAACATGAACTAGACATGAATCAGATGGGTGGCCACACGGTCACTATTGTTTTCGGTACCATTAAATGTCATTGAATTCAATTATTCTTCACCCAATGTTTCCTAAGTTATTATAGTGCCCAATTTTCTTTTATTTGTTTTCTGTGGCCTACTCTACTATTTCTACCTGCCTGACAGGCAGCTTCACTTTCAAGGGCCCATTTCCCCACACTCCGGAGTTCAAAGCAGGAAAGATATGTGTATCTGTCTGGCATTTGACCAATTCCCATTTCAGAGGCACAGCTGGAAAGTATGGTTGCCAGCTCTGGATTGGGAAAGGCCTGGAGATCTCAGGGGTGGAACCTAGGGAGGGCAGGATTTGGGGAGGGGAGGGTTTAATGCAATAAAGTCCACCCTCCAAAGCAGCCGTTTTTTTCAGGGAAACTAATCACTGGCCTCTGGAGAGCAGATTAATTCCAGATCTCCAGGTCCCACCTGGAGGCTGGCAGTGGCAAGCCTAGATAGAAGACTCATAGACAGATGGAGCTCCTGGCCAAGGGTCGTCACTGATGGACAACTTTGGACATACAGTGAGAAGATCCTCCTCCCAAACCTCTTTCATCGGGGCTGGGTCTACCCGCACCAAACCATACCAAGATGCTTCTCAAGGCCACATTACAGCCTTTCAGAGCAAACCATTTCTCCACACCCCCTACCAACGTATGCTAATGCTTCACCCCCCTCTTCTACTTAGAAAGCTTGTCCTAATAATAATTGTGCTATCAAGTCACAACCAACTCATGGTGACCTCTGGACCATGTTGTTTTCAAGGCAAGAGATGAGCGGAGGTGGTTTGCCATCGCCTGCCTCTGCATAGCAGCCCTGGACTTCCTTGATGGTCTCCCGTCCAAATACTAAACAGGGCCAACCCTGCTTGGCTTCCAAGCTTTGATGAGATCAGTGTGGCTTAATGTTGGGGAAAATTAGCAGAGCACTAGAAACGCACAGTGGAATAAAAGGCAGAACATAGTCTTGTGTGTTTGTGAAAAGTTGTCCGATTCCCCATTCATTCAAAGTAAATCCACGTTTGATGAACAAAATAGAATTTATTAGAAGAGATGATTAGATCAGGAACAAAATCATTGTTAGTAATGACTACAACAGTCCAAATGAAACATAATAAAGGAACTTGAACCGAGACGGGACCAATGGGCCCAATTCCCGCTGGCGGGAGTGTGATAAGACTTTGCGCCCATTCCCTGGGAACACAACGGTTCATACTACAGTTCTCAGGCCTCAGAATACAAAACAAAACAGCAAGCCATAACTACTTCCCACCTCCAGCTGTTCAACCTTGAGCAGTTCCGCAGGGTGCTAGTACAGAAAGTAAACATCTACAGGAGAGGCCACCTAAGGGGGGGGGGTGAACCAAGAAGCGTACATCATGCAGAATACAACATAAGACACCATGGCAGCTTGCTGACATACTGCCCACCCGAAAATACCTCTTACTCACCACCTCCCGGCCTGGCTGGGAGACCTCCCGGTTTGCCCGGGAACTTCCTGTGAAATTCTCGGAGCATGTAAGGGGCCCGAATATCCCCTTCTTCCACCCATTCCCGGTGCTGGGGTCCGAAGTCCACCCACTCAATCAGATAAAACAGTTTACCACATTTCAACTTACAATTGAGAATATCCGCAATTTCAAAATGTTCCTCCCCCTCAATTAAGACAGGGGGGGGGGTTTATCGTGTGTGTCCTTCCATTGTGATGGAGACGGGGACCTTTTGAGGAGGCTCATATGGAAAACTGGATGCAAGGATTTTAAATTTTTCGGAAGTTCGACTTCCACTGCGACCTCATTGATGAGCCTGCGGACTGGGAAAGGACCTATAAATTTCCAACCCAGTTTCTTACATGGTCTTTGAAATTTCATATTCTTAGTAGATACATAGACAAAATCACCGGGCTGCAGACGCCCTACCTCTGTCAGCCTGATGTTTGTAAGCAGCCTTAGCCGCGTCTAAAGCATCGCAGATCTTGGCCCACACCTCTCTTAACACAGAGCTCCATTCAGAAGCCTCCCCCCCTTTTCCCAGAGTGGAAGTCAGAAAGGGGATCGCGGGGACACAGCCTTAAAAGGAGACATGCCAATCGAATTATGGAAAGTGTTATTATAACAATACTCTGCCAGTGGCACTAGGTCATACCAGTCATCTTGTTGATAGTTGGTAAAGCATCTCAAATATTGTTCCAGAGTTTGGTTAACTCGTTCCGTTTGACCGTCAGTTTCTGGGTGGTAACTACTACTGAGCCCCTGTTCCACTCCCATGATATCAAGCAGTTCTTTCCAGAACTTGGAAACGAATTGTGTCCCTCTGTCCGTAATTATTTTAGCTGGCAAGAGATGGAGGCGTACAATGTGCTGAAGAAAAGCTTTAGCCAGCCTTTGGGCTGTTGGCAACGAGGGCAGGGGAATAAAATGAGCCTGTTTTGAAAACATATCAACCACCACCCAAATAACTGACTTCCCCTTGCTTACAGGCAAAGCTGTGATAAAATCCATAGATATTATTTCCCAAGGTCTATTGGGGGTTGGCAAGGAAGGGTTGTAACAGACCCGGAGGGCCCCCCCCCTCGGTTTGGATAGCGCACACATTTGGCAGGAACGGACAAAGTCCAACATATCTTTGCGCATGTGTGGCCACCAGAACTGACGGCGCAATAATTGCAGGGACTTCACAAAGCCCCAATGCCCGGCTAATTTGGTTCCGTGAGACGCCTGGAGGATTTCCTTGCGGAGAGAAAAAGGCAAATAAAGTTTGTTCCCCGAATATACAAATCCCTCCGAGTCCCGGGAACAGTCAGGCAACCCTTTCAGCAGTTCCTCATCCCGATCAGTCAGTTCAGTGACGTAGCGACTGCGCCAATCCCCCCCACCGCCAGGGGGGGGAAGGGGGAGCCGATGGAGAAGGGGCCGTGGGAAGTTTCTGCGCCTGACTGCAAGTGACCACGGCTCCTCCCAACTGGGCGGGGGTGAAAATCGAGTCCACAATGACCTCACGCTGACTCTCATGTTGCGGTAGGTGGGACAACCCATCAGCCAGAGAATTAGCGGAGCCTGGAAAATGATGAAGAGTGAATCGAAACTTAGAGAAAAAATCTGCCCAGCGCAGCTGCTTGGCGTTCAGCGACCTAGGCGATTTGAGCGTTTCAAGATATTTATGATCAGTCCAGACTTCAAACGGTACTCTCGCCCCCTCCAGCCAGTGGCGCCATGTTGAGAGCGCCAGCCGAATAGCCGATGCCTCCTTTTCCCAAATTGACCAGTGTCGTTCTGCCTCAGAGAACTTTTTAGAGACGTAAGCAAGGGGGTGTAATTTCCCATCCCCCCCTGTCTGCAAAATAGCGGCCCCCATTGCTACATCAGAGGCATCAGTCTGGACTACGAATTTTTTCGTTTCGTCAGGGTGTGCCAGCACTGATTCGGACGTGAACATGCGTTTCAACCTTTGAAAGGCAGCATCGCATTCTGGCGACCACTTGAGAGGGGCATCAAACCCCTTTCCCTTAGTTTTTAGCAAGTCAGTTAGGGGCAAGGCAATCTGGGCGAACCCCTTGATGAAACAGCGATAAAAGTTGGCGAATCCGAGGAATCCCTGAAGTTGGCGGCGAGTTTTGGGGGGTTC
>NW_015164670.1:915820-927259 GCF_001447785.1 Gekko japonicus
CGAACCCGAGGAATCCTTGTAGTTGGCGGCAAGTTTTGGGGGGTTCCCAGTCGACCACATCCCTCACTTTCCCAGGGTCCATTTCCAAACCCCCTTCCGAAATGTGGTAACCCAAAAAATCAATGTGCGTTTTATGAAATTCACACTTGGACAGCTTGGCAAAGAGTTTGTGCTTATGTAACGTTTTCAGGACTTTTCTGACCAGTTTCACATGTGAGGGGAGGTCCTGAGAGTACAGTAAAATGTCGTCTAGATAAATAATAGCCCCTTTAAATAAAAAGTCATGGAGGACCTCATTTATCAGGTTCATGAATACCCCAGGAGCCCCCTGCAGACCGAACGGCATCACGAGGTATTCAAACTGCCCCAGAGGAGTGTTGAACGCCGTTTTACTTTCGTCCCCCTCCTTTATTCGCACTCTGAAGTAGGCATCTCTCAGATCAAGTTTGGAAAACACTTTCCCTTTGGACGCCTCCGCCAACAAATCTTTAATCAAAGGAAGGGGGTATGCGTTCGAAGCTGACGCCGCATTCAGCCCACGGTAGTCTGTGCATAACCGAAGCCCCCCGTCTTTCTTTTTCCGGAACAGAACGGGTGCCGCAAAGGGGAAGGAAGCCGGCCGGATAAATCCTCTAGCCAGGTTCTTGTCAATGAACTTGCGTAATTCGGCTTTTTCCCCAGGCCCCATGGCGTAAATTTTCCCTTTAGGGAGTTTACACCCCGGCAGGAGTTCAATGCTACAGTCAGTAGAACGATGGGGGGGTAACTCATCCGCCTTCTCCACCCCGAAAACCGGTGCCAGATCGTGGTATTCTGGAGGAAGGGCTGTTAACTCCACCGGAGACAGGACCACACAGGGAAAGTTGGTGGTTGGAGGACTGCCCCAAACTTCATCCCATTTGTGTTCAGCCCACTTGGGGGAGACGAACTGGACCTTCCCCGAATCCCAAAGTATGTAGGGATCGTGACTAAACAGCCATGGGGCGCCCAATACCAAGGCGAATTGTGATTCTGGGGTGACTATGAAGGTTCTTTGCTCCCAATGGTCTCCAGCCCCCAATCTCAGTGGCATAGTCTCATGTAAGCAGGGTTTCATTTGCGTAAAAATGATGGGGGATTTTAGCTTATGGATGCCCGCTTCCAACCCAGCTACTACATTGGGGCTAATAAGATCTCTCCCACACCCCGAGTCAATGAGTGCCTTCACCCGCACGTGAGTGCCCAGTATCGGGTTTAGTAAAGACACAGTCACGAAAAAAAGGGAGGGGGGGTTCTCTCACCACAAAAGGCGCTTCCGATGTAGAGTCCCGTTGTTGCACCTCCTTTACAACAGGACTTTCTCGTTTCCCGACGTCTCGGGTTCCGAATCCGCTGAGTCTTCTTGGGCGTCCTCCGGTGCTGCTTGTAACGCCTTAGAGAATTTGGGTTTTGCCACCCCCTTTTTCGGTGTAGGTGTCTGTGCAGTCTTCGCCTGCGGGGCGGTCACCCGTGGCTGACGAGACTCACAGTCCGCCGCGAAGTGCCCTTTTTCCCCGCATCTCAGGCAGAGTCCCATTTTCATTCGCAGTTCCCTCGCTGCATCCAATAGTCGTGGGGTCTTCGGTCTCGGGACGGGTGGTTTAGTAGTCTTCAACCCGCTAGCCGCCATATCCAAGCGTAAGGTTTGCAAGCGACTCTCTGCATTCTCCGCTTCTTGTGTCCATGCTGGCAGCGAGCGGGGATCTACGGATCATAACACCGTCTCTCTGATCTCCGGGTTCAGGCCAACCCGATACATTTCGACTAACACATGTTCCGGCCAGTCTCTCAGTTTCGCTGCTTGATTCTGGAATTCGGCTGTGTATTCCCTGACCGACTTGCTCCCTTGTTTAAACGTGCGAAGGAAGGATTTCGCTCTCTTCAGCATTGACATCTTCAAAGCGGGTCCGCAATGCCCACATGAAAGCCCGCAAATTGAACAGTTCTGGGCCACGGCTGTTGTGCAACCCTACATACCAGGTTGCTGCCGCTCCTTTCAGTCGTGATGCTATCACATCAATTCGTTCGCTGTCATCTCAGAAAAGGTGACCGTGCTTAGCCGCAAATTTCTGTACTCTCACCGTGAAGAAAGCTAGGTCTTCCGGATTCCCATCAAAGGTAGCCTCCAACAGATCCTTCGGCCGCGCTCTCTGCCCTCCCAGCATGGGTCCCGGCACCCCTGGTCCTCCCGGTAAAAGAGGAGCAGGTGCCGCCGGGGTCCCCGGTTGTGCTGGCAGGAGGGGTGGTGGCAGGCCTGGTGGGATCTGCTGTTGTTGGCCCTGCTGTGGCGGAGCTTGTTGGGGGATCAGGGGTGGTGGTAACGGCTGCTGCTGCTGTGCTCTTGCCGCTTCCCCGATGCGAAGGTCAATCATTCCGGGCAAAGCCTCGAAAATGTCTCCCACTGCTCGCATTAGTTGTTGCAGGTTCTGATCAATGTCCTCGAGTCGGTCGTCTCTCGACTCATATTCTCCATACCTTCCTGGTCGGTTCTCTCTCTCTCCCGGCCAGTCCATATTTAGGAGGTCTTCCTCCCTTGTGCCTCCGTCTCCCAGGTAGCCTGGATGTTGTCCGCGGTACATCCCTTGGTCGTACAGGCTTTCCCGGAGGCCGCTCCCCTGATGGGAGAAAGTTTCTCGGGTGCCCCTTGAGTCAAACATAGCCCAATCCTCCAAATCGGTGGCTGTTCCCATTCCCCATTTGGAAGGGGTCGGAGGTGGCCAGACAAGGGGTGTCTGTTTTGGCACAGCTCCCCCCGTTGCTCCCATCGCTGCTGCCGAAGTTGGTACCGCCGCAGCGGTCGTAGCAGGAGAGCTGGAGGTGACCGGAGTGGGTCCCTCCATAGTTGGTATTTCTCCCTCAACCCCGCTCATGATTGCTCAGACTCGAGGTGATGGAAAGAAAAGGGGGATTACTAACAAAATGTCCAATTCCCCATTCATTCAAAGTAAATCCACGTTTGATGAACAAAGTAGAATTTATTAGAAGAGATGACTAGATCAGGAACAAAATCATTGTTAGTAATGACTACAGCCCTTCTCTACGCAAGAGAAGAGCCTCGCTGAAAAGTACGCAGACGGAGAGTGATTCAGCAAAGCGTACTTTATTCTATCCGGAACAAGACAACTTTGGCCGGCTCGCAGGCCGGCTTATATCCCCCGAGAAACCGCCACCCAAAACACTCCCCTACTTCCCTATAGGTTATTTACAGTGGCCGAGAGTCCCATAGGCTCTCGGCCGGGAACCTAGCCCCCTGATTGGAGCGGGCTAGGATCCGCATAGTCCATTGTCTCTTGGAGCGAAGCTCGACGTTTGTCTCTGGACTTGTCTGGACTGGATACATTACACCTTGATTAAAAAGAAAACACTTTACTAAGAGATAAGAGAGGGAAGGGTACATTGGAATGGAAAATAGCAAAGCATAAACGGACTAACTAGCTTCTACTGATCTAAACACCATCTTGGCTAAAACCCTAGTGGTCTCTAGAACAAAGTAAGAGAAAGTCCCCCCAAATGCATACTGACCAAAAGTGTGCAATAACACACACCCCCAAAACGATTTAACCAATAGAGAAACTCAGATCTCCTTATTTAGAATACTACCCCCTACTTCACTAGCTGGAACTTCTACACAATGTCTGATTGGTCAATGCTAAGGACTAGAGATCTCTTCAAGAAAATTGGAGAAATCAAGGGAGCGTTCCATGCAAAGCTGGCCATGAAAAAGGACAAAAACGGTACGGACCTAACAGAAGCAGAAGAGATTAGGAAAAGATGGCAAGAATACAGAAGAACTATACAAGAAAGACCTCGATGTCCTTGACAACCATGACGGTATAATCACTGACCTCGAGCTAGACATCCTGGAATGTGAAGTTAAATGGGCCTTAGAAAACATTACTAACAACAAAGCTAGTGGAGGTGATGGTATTCCAGCTGAGCTATTCAAAGTCTTAAAAGATGATGCTGTTAAAGTGCTGCACTCAATTTGCCAGCAAATTTGGAAAACGCAACAGTGGCCACAGGATTGGAAAAGGTCAGTATACATTCCAATCCCAAAGAAGGGCAATGCCAAGCTACAAGCTAGGCTTAAACAGTAGGTGGATAGAGAACTGCCAGAAGTACAAGCTGGGTTTCAAAGAGGTAGAGGAACGAGAGATCAAATTGCCAACATTCGCTGGATTATGGAGAAAGCAAGAGAGTACCAGAAAAACATCTACTTCTGCTTCATTGACTATGCTAAAGCCGTTGATTGTGTGGATCACAACAAACTATGGTAGGTCCTTAAAGAGATGGGAGTACCAGACCACCTCACATGTCTCTTGAGAAACCTGTATAAGGGCCAAGAAGCGACAGTTAGAACCGGATACGGAACAACTGATTGGTTCAGCATAGGAAAAGGAGTACGACAAGGATGTATACTGTCACCTTGCTTATTTAATATATATGCAGAGTACATCATGCGAAATGCTGGCCTGGATGAATCACAAGCGGGAATTAAGATTGCTGGGGAAAAGATCAACAACCTCAGATATGCAGACGATACCACTCTAATGGCAGAAAGTGAAGAGGACCTAAAGAGCCTCTTGCTCAGGGTAAAAGAGGAGAGCGCAAAAGTGGGCTTGAAGCTCAACATCAAAAAAACTAAGATCATGGCATCCAGCCCCATCACTCCTTGGCAAATAGAAGGGGAAGTCGTGGAAGTAGTGAAATACTTCACGTTCCTGGGATCCCAGATCACCGCAGACTGTGACTGCAGCCATGAAATTAAGAGACGCCTGCTCCTTGGGAGGAAAGCGATGGCAAACCTAAACAGCATGATAAAAAGTAGAGACATTACCCTGCCAACAAAGGTCCTCATGGTCAAAGCAATGGTATTCCCAGTAGTCATGTATGGCCGAGAGAGTTGGAAGGCCGAGCGCCGAAGAATAGATTCTTTTCAACTATGGTGCTGGAGAAGACTCTTGAGAGTCCCTTGGACTGCAAGAAGATCAAATCAGTCAATTCTAAAAGAAATCAACCCTGACTGTTCCCTGGAAGGCCAGATAATGAAACTGAAGCTCAAATACTTTGGCCACCAAATGAGAAGGGAGCACTTACTGGAGAAGACCATGATGCTGGGAAAGATTGAAGGTCAAAGAAGACGGGGACGGCAAAGGATGAGATGGTTAGACAGTGTCATAGATGCAACGAAGATGAAATTGAGCAAACTTCAGAGGACAGCGAAAGACAGGAGGGCCTGGCGGGATCTGGTCCATGGGGTCGCGAAGAGTCGGACTCGACTGTGCGACTGAACAACAACAAACTAGATGTAAAACTATTTGTAAACATAGACAACAGATTAACACTTTCATGACTTAAGTGGGAGCACTTGCATATGTTCCAACACTTGGGCTTTCAGGTTTCCTAATACCCTGCCTAAATATTTCCCATTTCCTACTGAATCCACAATATCTGCCTTGTCTGCGGTAGCTCTTACAGGAGAGTGTGGAATATTGGTTGGATAGTTTAAAGTGCAGCTTCATGCAGATCACCTGGAGAAAATGGTTGCTTTGGAGGGTGGACTCTATGTCATTATACTCCACTGAAGTCCCTCCCCTCGCCAAACCCCACCCTCCTCAGACTCCACCCCCAAACTTTCCAGGTACTTCCTCATCCCTGAGTTGGCAACACTACCTGCCTCTGTCTCTGTGTGATCCAAGGCTATTTTTGGGCAGGAACGCACAGGAACGGAGTTCCGGCTGGCTCCCGAGTTGGCCACGCCCAGCAGGAACTCATTAGTATAACAGGCCACACCCAACAGCAGAAGCTCATTAGGATTGGCTACATTAGGGGTGGGTGGCCTAACATGCAAAGGAGTTCCTGCTACAAAAAAAGCCCTGGGTTTTGACAACAAACAAGGTCAACAGAATAAGAAGGGAAAGGTGGCTGTGGCTGGATGACCACACTTCTAGTAACATGGGGGTGTGGCCTAATATGCTAATGAGTTTCTGCTGTTGGGTGTGGCCTATTATGCTAATGAGTTCCTGCTGGGCTTTTTCTACAAAAAGAGCCCTGGGATCACCAAGTCATCGGTGCAGTGCAGATGTGTCGAAGAGACATCCATGCTGTGTGCATGCTCCCACCTCGTGATCAGCAACGTTTGGAAAGCAGTGTCACTGATCAGTTAGGGTTGCTGACCTCTGGATGGGGCATGGCATTCTCCCAGAATTACAACTGACCCATAGACTACAGGGATTAGTTCCCCAGGAGGAAGTGGCAGCTCTGGAGGATGGACTCTATGGCATCTCATCCCTGGAGAGCTCTCTCCCCTCCCCAAAGTCCGCCCTCCCCACGCTCCACCCCCAAAGTGCAAAGTGTGTTATTTCCGCCCTCTGCCTCATTTGGTGCCCCTGTACAAGGCTACTGAGCACTCCTTCAGGAGACTATGGGCTCAAAAGCCACTTCATTAAAAGCTTACCTGAGCATGCACTGCTTGTTAGCTTTGTGAGGGTAGCCAGCCTGAGTGAAATTGCCTCAGACTTTTGGGACTGAACTTCCTAGGCCAGTTCTGAACAGTGTACTGGCACAGCCTGACATCTGCGGCTGCAGTCTACTTTTTAGTTCCATTTTCCTCCATTGTAGTTGAGGTTCTGTAGCTCTGAGGTGGTGAGCGATAGAAGTGAAGGGCAGCAAGAGTAGAGAAGATCTGTGCATGACAGACATACTGGCCTAACTGAAGCATATTTATGCCACATAGTGTCATCCCTGAATGGTATTTCCGTGTGCAGAATTTTCTCAATGGTTCCCAACCTCCAGGTGGTGTCTGGAGATCTCCTGTAATTATAACTGATCTCCAGGCAGCATAGATCAGTTCCCTTGGAGAAAATGGCTGCTTTGGAGTGTGGGATCTATGGAATTATATCCTGCTAAAGTCCCTCCCTTCACCAAATCCTACCCTCTCCAGGCTCTACTCCAAATCTCCAGGAATTTCCCAGCTATGAGCCAGCAACCCTAGTTTTCTGCAGTCACAATACTTCCTCACTAGCTTGGGGAGGGCTCTAATTCTGTATAACCAGGGCACTCTTTGCCTGAGATATGCATTGGCACCAGATGTAAAACTAATGGTTAGGAAGGGGTGAGTGCCTAGCTTTTTGACAGTGGCTGAACGCAGGCCAGGAGTATGCTTTACAGAGCAGAGGGTCTCGGACTTCCACTCTAGGATGCACATGAACTGGCTCACGAATTAAAGGCTGTCACAAATTTTGGCTGGTTTGTAGTTCACAAAGCAATGTTTGTGAACTAAAGAGCCACCATGAACTTCCATGAATTTTAAGGCAATTCATGGGGGTTCATAAAGAGCAGAAAGCAGGGGGGCTATTGGCTCCAAGCCATTTAAATTCCTGCTTTCTACTCTTCATGAAAAACAGCTGAGTGGCGGGAAGCAGAAAGCAGAGGTTTAAGTGGCTCCAAGCCACTTAAACCACTGCTTTCTGCTCCCCACTGCTCAGCTGTTTCGTTTAAATGGCTTGGAGCCAATAGCCCCCCTGCTTTCTGCTGGCTGCAGCTTTTGGAGGTGAGCAGAAACCAAGGTGTGAAATTTAATTTAAAAGTGTCAGGGAGCAGAAAGTAGTGTTCACAAACAGATACGAACCATTTCAGTTCACAGACCAATGTATCAGCTCGTGGTTCAGTTCATGATTCAGCCACAAACCATGTGGTTCATGTGGTTCATGCCCATCCCTATTCCACTCTCTAAGAATATTACAAACAGAGAGAGGTTACGGTAAGAAAATAATTAAGTCTCTCTCCTTGTCTAAAAGCAGCTCTAGTGGGGCCCTATTTCCCATGAGTCCACCTGTAAAATGCTGTAAGAAGTTGAGTATTTGCTTTACAAAAGTGAAGCACATGTGCAAGAAGGTGGAGAATATACTCTCTTGCACCGTACTTTCCTATGTGAAGCATCTAATTTTCGAGCAAGTTCCTTCGCCCAATAAGCTACAGAAGATAAATTAATGCAGGAAGCTAAAATAAAAATGCTGAAATGAATATTTGTGTGTCTGTGTGCAGGGTTTAACAATCCCTGAGAAATTCATCCCAATTGGGGAAGACTGGAGTTATAGGTGGGAATGGATTGCCTTCTGCTGTTGATGGTTGAACAAAGCAGGGCTGAGAGTTCATTTTTACCATTTCAGCAAAGTTCTTCCTGTTCCATCCTTGGAAAGACACATGTGAATCATTGGATGCTTGCCCAGAAAGAAATCTTGCAATGCAAGGAACAGGCAGATCATTGATTTGCAACATTGCTATGGGAAAGTTATTTCTAAGCTCAGACACACATCATATATTCGAGGGAATGAAATAATTGGTTTTGATAGAGTCATGTGATTTTCACATAATTGGGCCTAGCCTACATAAAATACCCACACCCCAAACACCCCTGAACCTCTCAGATGCCGGTTGCTTAAAACTGTCTAATCTTTCTGAAAGCACTTTGGTGAGAATCTCAGAAATTGTATTTAATCTTTTAATCTTAAAGTAGATAGGATAAAGAATTATATGTATGCCTTTCTGTTTCTGAATGCAGTTAGGTATGTGAATTTTTTTGTATCATTGTGATTATTTCATATTTAATTATTTCAAGAGCAATCAGTTTGACTTTAAATAAAAATCTTAAAAGATAGCATGAGTGATCTTTGGCTGCGATGCAAGGTTTTCACTTGATACCTGGAGTAAATAAACTTCTGACTTCTCTGCAGTCAGGGGTTTGATAACCTACAAAGATTGCTTACAGAAGAGAGTAATCATCTCAATATAGCCCTGTGGTTTAGTGGTTAATCTGTTGCTTTGGAAGAGGCAAAGAGACCCATATGTCTGGAAGAAGGAGGAGCAGGAGGAGACTGGATTTATAACCTGGCCTTCACTACCCAAAGGAGTCTCAGAGTGGCTTACAATCTCCTTTCCCTTTCCCTCCCCCCAACAGACACCCTGTGAGGTAGGCGGGGCTGAGAGACCTCTTTCGAGACTGCTCTTTCTAGAACAGCTCTGAGAAAATTGTGACTGAGCCAAGGTCACCCAGCTGGCTTCATGTGGAGGAGTGGGGAATCAAACCCAGTTCTCCCAGATTAGAGTCTGCGCTCCTGAGCACTACACCAAACTGGCTCTTAAAGGGAATTGTTTCTCCCGTGTATGGGATAGTACTCTGTTACAAAGCTATCTTCAGCACAGGATTCATGCAGGAGGGGGCAGAGGCTGAGGGCATCATCCAGGGTTGGCAGAGTTGGGCATGAGGGAGCAGAAAGCTTGTCAGGTTACAGAGTCCCCCTGATCATTGCTAGTGTCTTATCAGTAGAAAAAAGTTGTAAACAGTCATATTGGTTTACTCAGATTCCAAAAACAAGAACAAAACCCACGTAATAACCTTTCATTAGAAACAAACAGACACAAAACCCTGTGCATGATTTCAAGCTCACCAGAACTCTTCATCAAGCTGGATTTTACAAAAAAAAAAATTCAAAAAATAAGAGGTGGGGGAGAAACAGATTTTTAAGGTTGCCCAATCCACCCTGTCCACCTGTAGGGTTGCCAGCTCCACTCCTCGAGATTTGGGGGTGGAGCCTGGGGAGGACAGGAACCTCAGTGGGGTACAATGCCACAGAGTCCACCCTCCAAAGCAGCCATTTACTCCAGGGGAACTGATCTCTGTAGTCTGGAGATGAGCTGCAATTCTGGGAGAGCCCTACGTCCCACCTGGAGGCTGGCATCCCTGTGAGATTTTTCAGGTTCTGATGTTAAGATCTGGTCTGGTTGGCATTTTTGGTATGGTGCTAAGCAGACACATAACTGCACTTAAGTACTGCTGGTGTTCAATGACAGCCCTTTCTCTGGGAAGAAGAAGCAAATCATGAAGTCCACCCATTGAATGAACAGTTGCCAGCAAAAGCCACGCGGCCTGTTTGATGGGCGAGGAAGGGATGGAGCACAAGGGTCATTGCTGGAATGATTACGAATCAATGGCCGTTATGAACCCCTTGAATGCGACAGAGGGCTGAGTGCAGCAGAGGGGTGGTGCATGGAACAGAAGGGTCAGTGGTCATCTAGCAGGGCTTTTCTTATGTTTTTGCTGGCCAAAAGGAGAACTTTGCATTCCTGGCAGCATCTCCTTTGGTGGGATTTGAATCCATGCCCCCTATTTGTCATAGGGAAGCTTACACCACCCCTGTGTTACAGCTTCCTCTGGTGCCTCCACACAAGTGGGATCAAGGCCAGCAACAAGGGGGCAGGTGGCACAGGCAGGCAGGTAGGCTGCTCCAGGCACCGATTTCCCAGGTTGCTACATCACAAGTGAAGCATTACATGATGTCTTTGCATTTCCACTTCTGCTTCTTTAACTATGTTTGTCTCCGGATTTTCCTCCAAGGAGCAGCATAATTGGAGATGATCCTGTTTTATTCTTGCAACAATCCTTCGAGGCAGGTTAGTCGGAAGCATGGTGGCTGGCCCAAGGTCTGAGCAGGGACTGCAGCTCGGTTATGAGCCCCTCTATGCATATGACCCCAAAACGTCTTTTGGGACAGAGAGAAACAGGGAACGATTCCTTGAATCAAAGGAATATTATTCTGTTCCACGCAGGGAACACGTTTGAATGACAGAGGGAGAAAACAAGCTTTTCTCATGCCCTACAAGAAAAATATTAATACTGATATGTGAGATGCTCAAGGGGCTTGGGGGGCAGGTGTGAAGACACTACCTTCTGGATTTCTGGAGACGGGCTGCCGGCAGTCCCTGTGTATCTTTAGAGCATGCTTCAGTCTGTGATGTAATTTAAGATCTAGAGAGCTAAGCTTCAACATTAGCCTGTGTCAGATGCAGAGGCAAGGGCTGTGGGCAAGCCTTGCCCAATAGAGACAGATGCCCAGAGGCGAGGAAAAGGAGCGCGAGTTTGGAAGGGCATGCAAAGCTGAGCCATTCTGCTGGAACTGAGTGAAATGAACACATAACGCTTCATGAGCCTACCTCTTCCAGGCAGCACAGAAAAAGGGGGAAAGAGCAGGACTGGAGCATTTTCACATCCAGTTGTAGGGTGGGGCCTGGAGATCTCCCAGAGTTACATGATCTCCATACAACAGATATCAGTTTCCCTGGAGGAAATGGCTGCTGTGGAGAGTGAACCGTATGGCATTGTACCCTGCTGAGGTCCCTTCATTCCCCACACCCTGCCCTTCCCAGGTTCCTCCCCCAAATCTTCAGGAATTTCCCGGCATGGATTTGGCAACCCTAGGGCCAGAGAGGGTTCTGTTACTCCACTGGCCTAAGGGCAGGTTCTCTTCTACCCTCATGTAACTCTGCCCTGAGCCTTTGAGAGGGTGGGATAGAAATCAAATAAATAAATAAATAAATAAATAAATAAACAAACTCAAAAGAAAATCAGGAGGGTCACACTCT
>NW_015164670.1:927574-928291 GCF_001447785.1 Gekko japonicus
AGATGTTGGGAGGATAAAATGGAGAGGAGATTGATGTAAGCTGGTTTGGGTCCCCATTAGGAAGGAAGGAAGGAAGGAAGGAAGGAAGGAAGGAAGGAAGGATGGATCTGGGACTACCTCTCTAGCTTGGTGCCAAAAGGAGCATCCAAATGCGGTTGCTTTCACAATATGAGCCACAGTGGCGGTGTGTGTAGGCAGGAATTAAGGCGATTGCTTTCTCTTAACTAAAACAGCTTTATTCTACTGGCAAAACTCTTGAGTGAATACACATTACAGGACTAAGGTTCAGACTAAAAAATGGAATAGGGAAAGTTCCCTAACCAACTAGGAACTTACAGATACTGAGCATATGATGTCCCCTCCCCATTGCACTATTCAAATGGGCATATGCCCAAACTGGATGCTGTCGTTCACATGGTCACACTTCCCCCATGGTCTCACACACACACTCACAGAAGTTCTCCCTCCTCCAGCTGCCATGTCGAGACGCAAGGTTTGAAGGCGATTCTCGGCGCTCTCAGCCTCCTGGGTCCATGCCATCAGTGACACAGGATCTACCGATCGAAGGACCGTCTCCCTAATTTCAGGGTTCAATCCCACGCGATACATCTCCACCAGGACATGCTCCGGCCAGTTGGGAAGTTTGGCCGCTTGGTTCTGGAACTCAGTTGAGTACTCACGTACTGTCTGGCGCCCTTGCTTAAAAGTCCGCAGAAA
>NW_015164670.1:928796-956740 GCF_001447785.1 Gekko japonicus
GGGACCGCAGGCGCGGGTGCTAGTGGGGCACCCGGTTGTACCGGCACTCTGGGGGGAGGAAGCGCTGGGCCAGCCGGCAATGCAGGTCCCACTGGGGCCCCTGGTCCCGCCGGCGAAGCTTGCGCGGGTCGTCTCACCAAGGCAGTTTCGATCGACCGCTCAACCAAATCTGGGAGCGCGTTGAAGACTTCGCCGACTGTTTGCATCAACTGTTGTAAGGTCCTGTTGATATCTTCCACCTGCTCCTCCATGTCAGCCTCTGGGAGCTGCCGGCTCGCTCTGTCTTTTGAGCGCCCTGTCACCCATGGTTCCTCAGCCTGTTCAAACTGGTCTCCCAAGACTCCCAGAGTCTTCCCCGAGTAAAGCCCTTGTTCATACAAGCTCTCTCTCAGGCTACCCCCACGTTTCGAAAATGTCTCTTGGGTGCCTTGCAAATCGAACTGGCTCCAGTCATCCCATGCCTGCTTGGCTAACCGGGACGGGGTATACGGCCAAGCGATCGATGTAGACTTTGGCTCCTGACGTCGGGGTCGTTGTGACCGGCGGAGCCGTGGTAACCGTGGTGCTGCCATTCCCCGCTGTGGTTATTTGGGGTTCCTCCTCTGCTCCGCTCACGCCTGGGTCGGCCGACTCGGAACGATGGAGAAAATTAGATTCCAAACAGAATGTCCGAATCCTCCACACGTTCAATCGAATACACGTTTATAGCAAAGTAGTATTTATTGAAGTAATGAAGAAAGCTGGTACACAGGAAACTGTTTGGAATGGTCAGGAAATGCAGGGCACCAGATAATAAACGAATTCATAAAATGCAATAACCAATAATCATGGTTCCCGCTTTCACGGGTGCTTCCAAAACTCGCGCCGAAAACTGGGAATCGAAACGGTTCTAAAAGATAAACAATTACTAGCTTCTCATGACCTAGCTCATTAGACCATACGCGAAGATACAACTCCAACTCCACACCTGTTGACCTTGCAGATAACTACGTTTCAACAGCAGTATTTGCGTACATAGAAAGGAATGCAGATTGCAGGCTGCTGGTAGCATACATGCGCAGTGGGGTCAGGGGAAGCCAGGGAGGGCAGAGATGGGTGTACAAAGGTTACACAGAGTTCTTTGGCAGCTTGCTGACAGAGGGCTTCTAGTGTCCTGGCCCCACTGCTGGACCTCCTGATGGCACCTGGTATTTTTGGCCACTGTGTGACAGAGTGTTGGACTGGATGGGCCATTGGCCTGATCCAGCATTGGCTTCTCTTATGTTCACCTAACCCCAATTCTGTAGCCAGACATCAAGGCAAACTTATTGCTTACCACGGCAATCAGACCCTCTGCAGATGTTACACTGTAGTTCTGCCCATGCACATGAATGCAAGCTGTCCCTGGATATTTCTTTATTCACATGATAAGGCAGTCCCACATCCTGTGCTCCTGAAATGAGAGTTTGGAGGTCTCCATCCCTTTGTGAATGGAACACCAACAGACCACCTACAGAGGGCTTCTGTTCTCCATCATTGTGATGTCTTCCTAGGTCTTTGGCTCACATTGAAAACTGAATGCAAAGTGTGTCCAGTCATGCAGGGGGAAAGGGTGACTTGCCCTGCAGGGAGATCCTGCAAGGGTGCCTTCTGCCCCGATTCTTCCCCTTTACTATTCACACAACATTATTTGCAGTTTGAACCCTGTCTTGGTCAACACATATGAGAATAAACAATTCACAGCAGTAAATAAATTCTGACATTTTATTTTTACTCCTGGATAAAATTGTTCAGGAGGGTGATGGAAATAAGAAGCCACATTTTATTTCACAGCCGGAAAAGATTTGTGCATCTGGCCCTGCAGGAATTGTTGAATCTATTTTCATTATAACAAACATTGATTTTGCATTAAAAAGTCTCATTATTTGAGATAATGACTGTTGGGCTCCTTAGTTATTCTTCTGGTTTCTAAATCATTAAATCTTTTGTATTTAAACTGCAAATGGGAATGCAAAGGCACCCAAACCATATCCTGTTTTTTCTCTCTCTCGTCTTTTGCCTTTAATGAAGAAATAGGTGTTTTCAAAAAATATATGACATCCAAAAGACAGAATACATTAAGTTTATTTAGATGCCAACACTTCCCCATCAAAACATCATGGAATCCAAACATAACCATTAGGATTCCCAGCAAAAATCCTTAGCAAAATTAACAGAAAGCCTCTTCAAGGTGTCTCTAGACTAATTTTGAGCTGACTCAAGCTATGATGAAATATCTCCCTCTTGCCCACCCCAATCATGGGACAATTCAAACCAAACCCATAGATGTTTATGCACATGTGTTTAGAGATGCCTTTTCAATAATTTTGAATTTCTAAACAGTGGTGGCCAGAAAGGAGATGAGAGAACTCAAGAGTTCTGGCTGGCAGTCAGGGATGTATTCTTCTGCATACAATGTTGGGAGCTGGCTGAATGCCCCTTGCACCCCCAGCAGTAGGAATGATTGATTGACACAATGATTGTTCCCCAGTGAATACTTTCCCAAGGTTACATTCTCTGATTCTTGATTTTTTTTCTGAATAAGGCAGGGAAGAAAACCTGGATGTCACATGGTTGAACACAATCCATTGGGGGGGGGGGGGATTTCAATACCACTGGAAGATGTATGTAATATATTCTTGTTAATGTTTGAGGCTGGATATTAGATAAAGCATGATCCTGGATGTGGATGAATTCCAGTCTATTTGCTGGACAAAATTGCAATCCTGTGGTCCCAGCTACGTTGGTGGCTGCCAGCATTGGTATAACATGGCCGTAGTGCAGTTAGTATTATATGCACTCCCAGCAGCAGAGTTAAAAGAAAAACCATGTCATTTTAAACCACAGGGAAGATCACAACACCATCTAACACCTACTGAGCTCAAAATAGCTCCCATGTTAGCCATGCATGGAAGAAGCCAATCTGTGCACCAAGCAGCATCCAGTGAGGCAACAATATGTATGGGAGAAATGCTGCACCCAGAAAATAATCATCAGGGTCACCAAGAGCATGGTCCAAGTATTTTGGTTGGCCAATGCCCTGTATAGATGCACAATTGCTGCTGAGTCACTCATGAGAGAGCATGAGAATGCTGTGGTCAGAGTGGCCATGTTTCCGTCCCTGTGTGTGCCTCTAGCCAAGGGGAACTGGAAGAGAAGAAGAAAAGAAGAGATTGGATTTATACCCCGCCCTTCACTCAGAGTGGATTACAAACTCCTTTCCCTTCCCCTCCCCACAACGGAAACCCTGTGAGGTAGGTGGGGCTGAGAGAGCTCTTTCAAGAACTGCCCTTTCAAGGACAGCTCTTATCAGAACTATGACTTGCCCTAGGTTATCCAGCAGTGCAAGTGGAGGAGTGGGGAATCAAACCCAGTTGTCCCAGTTTAGAGTCTGAGCTCTTAACCACTACACCCAACTGACAGCAAGGGGGACTCAAGCCCCTGTCTGCAGAGCTCCTTGGGTTATGTCCACTCCAAGATGCCTGCTGGCCATGCCACAGTGCTCTTTCCTGTGGGGGAGGGGAGCTGTGTTCTGTTCCATGGAATATCCATGCATAGGTGGTGATGGCCAATGCAGCCACTGTTGGTTGTGGCAGTAGTAACACCTGCTCATTAGTTGGTGGTTGCCATTGAGGATGCTGTGAATTCACAGTGTGGTCTGGGCCTTGGCAAGGGTTTTTTTGGTGTATTTGTTTATTTATTCATTCACAGTCCACCTTTCTCACTGAGACTATGCAGATCACATGGTGCAATCAAATAGTGTGATAGCAAAGACTAGCCAAATCTCGTCAGAGCTTGGAAGTGAAAGCAGGGCTGGCCACAGTTAGTACTTGGATGGGAGACCACCAAGGAAGACTGGGGTTACTATGACGAGGCAGGCAATGGCAAATCAGCTCTGTTCATCTCTTGCCTTGAAAATCCCTTAAGAGGTTGCCATAAATTGGTTGCAACTTGATGGCACTTGACTATTACCACTAGCTGCCCCCACAGCCCAGGCTAGCCTGAGCTCATCAGGAAGCTGAGCAGGGTTGTCCGTGGTTAGTAGTATTTGGATGGAAGACCATCAAGGAAGACTGGGGCTGCTATGCAGGGGAAGGCAATTGCAAACTCCTTTGCTCATCTCTTGCCATGAAAGCCCCATGGTCCTGGGGGTGTCATGAGTTGGTTGCAATTTGATGGCACAGTATTATTATTGTTGTTGTTGTTGTCTTTATTGAATATGCAATGTAATGGGACTAGGATTACAAAAATTAGAAACGATGCAAAAAACATTAGATATGATGTGCCAAACATTAGAGAAAAGTTAAAAAAATGAATAAGAGCAGGATAACACAAACAGATCATACCCATAAATCATACAGGGTGCTCTTCTTGTCCACCAGACACTTGAGCACAGGTGAAGCAAAAACCGGTGAAAAGGCCACCCCCACCCCCCGGAGAGGGTTTAGCCACCAGTGAGGCAGGTTAGAGCATCCTTGTCTACCAGGCTGGGAGAATGTAGTGCCCAGGAGAATAAGAGGAAGAACATGCCATTGAATTGCAACTTACTCATGGTATCCACGGGCCATTCCAGGCAAGAGATGAGCACAGCTGGTTTGTCATTGCCTGCCTCTGCATAACAGCCCTGGACTTCCTTGGTGGTCTCCCATCCGAGTACTGACCGTGGCCAACCCAGCTTAACTGCCCCACTCTGACAGGCTCAAGCTAAGATGAGCTATTTGGCCTCCTGGAGAGGCTCACACAAAATGATTAATTCTCATTCTTTAGCCTTCTAGGTTTCAGGGAAAATAAAGGGACAGATCCTGGTCTTACTTCAAAGCATCCTGGTAGTTCTACTCTGGGATTCGGTAACTCTGGCTCCAGTCTTTCATTTAATCACCAGAAAAAGCTAAAAGCTAAAACAGAGCAGTGAGGCTTGGAAAAAAGTACATGTGTAACTCTCAGCTTCTGCTGGGTGCGAATAAAACAATATATTTGGACGGCAATGAAAAAATAACAGCCAATGTGCACTATGAGAGAGAATCGTGAAAGACTGGAGCCAGAGTTACTGAATCCCTGAGTAGAACTACCAGTCCGAAGATCTCAAGACTGGTGTGCTGGAGACCAATGTTCCCTCTAAGCTGAGTAACTGTGAGCTAGCTCACATTTTTTTAGCCTCCGGCTCACAGATTTTGGTCTTAGCTCAGGAAGGATGGTTCCAAAGCAAACTGATTTATGCAGCAGCCAAATCACCTGCTCACAACTTTAATGCTGGTAGCTCACAAAGCAGCTTAGAGGGGACATTGCTGGAGACACTAGCAAGGTACTAATTGAAAGCCTATGCCTGCCCAGCTGAGGGTATATATGTAGAAGGCAAAGTTGTACCTGGGGCTATTATACAGGAGAGATAGGAAGACTCAAGATGGGTCTATAGAAAACTAATACAATCTCTGGTAGTGTTATAGATTTAATTCATAGCCAATACCCTGAGCCTTCCCTGGTGATTCTAACCCAAATCAAGAGATTTCATGAAGCTCTTTTTGGGGTTTATGGTAAGTAAGGTGTCACCCGTGAGGGTTTTGTTTAATGCTTCCTACTACTACTACTTGAGGGTACATGTGTAATAGTCCTCTTATTTGCATCTCCTGTTTCAGTTATTAACCAGGAAAATACCTTGCCTGGCCAATAGCCACATAGAAGTCATGAGGTAATTGTATATATCTCACCTGTACATTGCTCCAGGTACAGCACATGGTACCATGCTAGTATCTCCAGAACACCAGTCTTGAGATCTTGGGACTGATCTGCCCAGATTGCAAAGAAAAAGAAACTAAAATATACCTATGCATGTAGTGCTAATGTACAAAACATCATATATAATTTAATTATAAATTCAAAAGTGCTAAAATATCATTTAAAACCCACAATCCTACGGATAGGCATATGAGTACATAGGATTGTGGTTTTTAAATGCTATTTTAGCACTTTTGAAAGTATAATTAAATTATATATGATATTTTGTACATTAACACTACATGCCTATCTATATTTTAGTTTCTTTTTCTTTGTCTCAACCTTTTTGGTTACCTTTCTTGTGTAGGGTTGTGTTTTTCTCCCCCTTTTTGGTCGCACTTCTTCTTTTTGGGGTGTCTAGGTTTTCAGGAGATAAACATATAAAAACATTGGAGTTTTCAGCTACTCAGATGAACAAAGCATCCTTGATTAATTAACCTTCTATTTTCAATTCCCATGTACCATCTGATAAATCAGACCTGAGGGACAAATTTACCAAATCCAAGTACGGAAAAATGAAGATTGACACACATGCAGGGGCTTTAAGGGATTATTGTAGAAAAAAGATTATTTCCAGGGCCCTTAGAATGAAGCAACAACCTGATATGTTTCCCTGTGATGACACTTTTAAAGACAGGTGGTTTGCCATTCTGAACTGGATCTGATGGCCCTGCTGATAGAAACAGCAGTGGCAGAGAGCTCTGAACTTTAGCAAGGATAAGAGCCAGGGCACTATGGTGGAGACCAGGTTCATGGAAATATACGACCTTGTTGGATAAGGAGATAGAAAAACAATTTTTACAAATGAAACAACCAAAAATTAAAAAGTTTCAAAGAGATCTTAAGGATTATGAAGAAAATAAGGTATATGATTGGTCCTCACATATACACAGTATTCTTGGTAGGAAATCACTGTCTTTTGACACTACAATTGATACTAGTCCAGATAACAGTAGAAACACCAGAACAGAGGAAAGAACTTTGGATGAATAATTTACTTCTTCATGCACTGGCTCTAGATATTTCTCTTTTTAGGGAAACAAGGCAATGGACAGAGACCGACAGCTAATCCCACCATTATGCTGGCTTAAATTTGATCCCAATCTTTTTTATCCATCCTCGCATGACCAGACATCCCCTGGGGGAATCGCCTTGCCGCGCGCTGCATCCACTGTGGATTGTCTAGACGGCGTCCACTGAAGGAGGCACGCGCAGTGTTTTTTTTAAAAAAAAAACAACACCCCTTTTTGCGCATAGGCATGATATCGCGGCCTTGTTTATCCGTGCATGCGCAGAATCAAGATTTTTTTTAAATGTCGCCCATTTGGGATGGTCTGATGTCAGACCATCCCGAACAGGTGCTGGAACGGTCAGATGGGGGAAAGTCTGCGAGTGGCCTGTCGGAACAGAAAACTCCAGATTCAAAGTAGTATCTTTTTAGTACGGTTCTGAGGCGCGGCAAAACAGGATGCTCACGGAAGATGGACGTTTCCCAGATGTTGATGTCTGGGCATTACATTTAAATCCATGAGGCACTTGTGCCTCGCACGGATCTAAAGAGCCATCTGAACGCACCTAGAGATTGGGGAAGCCCAGAATGGGACACAAACAGAAAATTTTAAGAACCCACAAGTGGTCAATCTTTCAAATATAAGTTTCTCTGAAACAGAACTATCGGTTTTGAGGAAAGGTTTTTCTTTTGTCCTCACACCTCATTATGATCCTTTCAAACTGATGTCTGAAATACAGCATGTTTAGAAAGATCAGACTTGCTAATTTTGTCAAGGACAAAAATGTAGTTGATGATGCCTCAATTAATAATACCTTTAGACCCAACTCTACTTTTAACCCCCCCCCCCTCAAATCCTAGAGTACTGGTCTTTCAGGAGTTTATAGAGGAAGAACTTGAACATTCAAGGTTGCCTCTCTGGCATAACTTTAACAGACTGGAACAGAGTACGTTGAAAAGGTTCTGCACTCACAGTGAAGTTATTTTTAAACCAGCAGATAAGGGGGTGACAGTAGTGATATGGGGACAGAAATTATTATATTACGGAGTCATTCAGACAGCTGAGCAACACCAATCACTACAAAACGATCACAGAGAACCCTTCCTCTATAAAACATTGTTAGTATTTTAAAGGAAGCACTACTGGAGGGCTATATGAATAAATCCACATATGACTTCTTATTGGATACTGAGGGTAGAGGGCCACTGTTCTATCTCCTGCCTAAAATCCATAAAGGTACCTTCCCAACTCCTGGTAGATCTATTGTTTCAGGCTGTCCCTCAATTTTGGAACCTCTGGCAATGTATCTAGATTTCTTAAAACCATTTGTCCCCTGCACTACATCTTATTTGAGAGACTTTCTAAATCATATTAACAATGTTAAAGAGGTATTGTAGGAAGCAATCTTGTTACTATCCATATTGTTTCTTTATATATGAACATTCAACAAGATGAGGCTCTGGACCACTTGCGGGATGTTTTGGATAAGAGGGAATGTTTTTCGGGGGGGGGGCGTCCCCTCTTTTTTATGTCACTTGGCTGAGTTATGTTTGATGAAGAATTTTTTCCAGTTTCAAGGACAATTCTTTTGGCAAATCTCAGGTGTAAATTTGGGGTGCAAATTTGCCCCAGAATTAGCAAACTTGTTTATTGACAGATTAGAAAACACCTTCCTCCTCCAGAGGGATAATAATACCTATAGGGACAGCATTATCCTATAAAAAAGGTATCTGAATTATATTTTCATCATTTTGAAAGGTTCAGAGGAGCTCCTTATCCAGTTTGGGCACAGTATTATGTTTGAAATGGCATATGACAGGTCTAGAATTAACTTTTTCAATATTTTGATTAAAAAGGAAGGTATTGATTTACATACTGATGTTTTCAGAAGATCCACGGATGTTAACTCTATTTAAGCAGGTGATAGTTTCCATCATTATCACCTGAAGAGAAATTTACCTTTTCCCCAGATGTTAAGGATTAGAAGAAATTGCAGCCATGGTATAGATTTTTATAGACAAGCCAACACCTTTAAGAAACAATTAAAGAATAGAGGATATTCTTCCAAAATTCTCAAAGAAGCCATTTTATAAAGCTAAGAACACACCAAGGGAATCCTTATTGATACCAAAGATTCACAGTAACAACACAGACAGGATAATCATTCCATGAATTTATAATGGTATTTATACTGGCATGAGGAATATAATTGAAAAACATTGGTACCTTTTGTCTGACATCCCTAGATGTAGATCAAAACCTCTATTTACTTTCAAGAGGGCTAAAAATCTTAAAGATATGTTGGTCAAGAGTACACTTAAAGAATATACTTCAGATGATACCCTTGCAGGAGTTGGGCACAGTCCAAAAGGTTACTTTCCATGTGGCAATTGTCCTGCTTGTGGACTTTGCCTTAAAACCAGTGTATTCCAAAATTCTTCAATGACCAGAAGTTACTATATTAGATCTTTTGTTAATTGTAACTCTTGAGTGCCCATGCAATTTCTTGTATGTAGGAATGACAACGTGGCGGGTTAAAGTGAGAATAACTGAACACAGAAGCTACACCAGACAGCAAAGAACGCCAGCTCCACTTTGTGTTCTTGGGGCATACAGATAAGGACCTTAAGTTCTGGATTGTAGAAAAGCTGCAACAAGTTTGACTTTTGAAGAAAAGGAAGTGCTTCTAGATCTTTATGTTGGATACTCTGGTGCCAAGAGGTTTGAATGAAGAAATTGATTGGCTGTGTGTCTGATAGACTTGGCTGCTTTTTGAATTGAGGAATGCAAGTAGTCTGGTGCCACTTTCCTCTTCCTCTGTGTCATCACTTCTCTCTCTCTCCTGTTGCATCACATTTTCCATATATTCAGGGGGGTGAACTGCCATAGTGTTCTTTTCTATTTGTACCTGAGCACTCCACTGGAGCTTTGAGCATTGCAGATTGGGCCTAAGTAGGCAAATATTGCACCATGTAGGGTTTTTTGATCAGTTAGCTACATACCTTTTTTTTCTAAAATTTAGGAGACTTTTTAATTTGCAGTTGTTTAGTCATACGCTTTATGTGCATTTTAGATCCATGGGCATATGATATATTGTACATCTTGATGAGTTGTCCATGTTGCATCTCAAGAATATTTATCACCTCTTACTCCATGGGTGAACATCTCAGTGTGAGTAAGGTAGTTATCCCAGTTCCATATATTTCAAAATATTGAAATATACTGTAGTTTTTAAATGATATTTTAGCACTTTTGAATGAATAATTAAATTAGATATAATATTTTGTACATTAGCACTACATGTGTAGCTATATTTTAGACTCTTTTTCTTTGTCTCAACCTTTTTCTTTTATTTATTTATTTTCATTACATTTATACCCTGCCCTTCCCGCAGCGGGCTCAGGGAAGCTTACATGAGCACAAAGTGCATATAAGTTACAATATATAAAATACATAAAAACAATTTAAGAATTCACTTCCATCGGGATGCAAGAGAGAGAGGAAAGAAAAAACTCCACATTTTGCATAGCAGAGGGGAAGACTCGGGCCCTGCTTAGATGTCACACTGTCTTCCGGTGGTAACACTCTCTGGAGAATAGTGATGGTAATGGCAGTGGCAGTGGCGGCTCCTACTCATACGCCTGGCGGAAGAGCTCCGTCTTACAGGCCCTGTGGAACTGCAAAATGTCCCGCAGGGCCCTGATCTCCTCCGGGAGCTCGTTCCACCAGATAGGAGCCGCCACTGAAAAGGACCTGGCCCTTGTTGCAACAAGCTTCGCCTCCTTAGGGCCCGGGGTCACCAACCGGTGTTGTGACCCCGACCGAAGTGCTCTTTGGGGAATATGTGGGGAGCAGTGGCCGCCACCTGGGCCTCCATCGTTAAGGTGGGGTCCAGGAGCACTCCCAAGCTCCTAACCTCCGAAGCTGGCACCAAAGGTGCCCCATCGAAGGTCGGGAGCGGGAGCGCCAACCTCGGTCCGGTCCGACTCAAGCACAGGACCTCCCTCTTTGCCGGATTTAATTTCAGCCTGCTCAGTCTGAGCCACCCAGCCACGGCTTGTAGTGCACAGTTCAGATCTTCTGGGTTGGAGTCCAACTGGCCGCCCAACATCAGATAGAGCTGGGTATCATCTGCATATTGATGACATCCCAGCCCATACCTCCAGGCAATCTGGGTGAGGGGGCGCATATATATATTAAACAGCATCGGGGAAAGCACCGCCCCCTGGGGCACCCCACATTCAAGCGGGTGCCTCTGGGATTGCCGTTCCCCTAGCACAACCCTCTGTCCCCGACCTTGGAGAAATGAGGCAAGCCATTGAAGGGCGAGCCCCTGAATCCCCGCGTCGGCAAGGCAGTGGGACAGCAGCTGATGGTCAACCGTATCAAATGTGGCCGACAGATCTAACAGCAACAGCGCCGCCACACCGCCTTGATCCAGATGCCTATGGAGGTCATCAGTAAGGGCAACCAGCACAGTCTCTGTCCCATGCCCCGGGCGAAAACATGACTGGAATGGGTCAAGGATGGAAGCATCATCCAGGAAACCCCACAGGAAACACCAGTGCCCTCTCAAACAATTTGCCCAAATTTTCAGGAGAGGGAGGACCATCGCTTCCTTAAGTGCCTCGGGGAACCAGCCCTCCAGGAGGGACTTGTTAACAATCTCCCTCAAGGCACCTCGAAACCCCTCGTGGCCCGCTTTAATGAGCCAGGAGGGGCACGGATCAAGGCCGCACGTGGTTGGATGCACAGATACAAGCAACCTGTTGACTTCCTCCAGGCTGAGCTGGTCGAAACATTCTATACCCGGAGTCAAAGACGCGCAAGGGGCCTCAAGTTCGCTAACTGTATCAACTGTAGCGGGGAGGTCGTGGTGGAGCGACTTTATCCGCAAAATAGCTGGCAAAAGCCTCACAGCCAATATCCAATTCCCTACTGTTTTGTCTGCCCTGTAGCAGAGCCGTCAAAGACTGAATTGTTCTAAATAATTGGGCTGGGCGAGAGTTAGCGGACGCAACCCTGGCTGCGTAGAAATCCGTCTTTGCAGCCTTGACTGCCATCTCATAGGATCTCATAAACGTCCTATAGGATGTTCTTGTAGTTTCGTCGTGGGCTTGGCGCCACCATCTCTCTAGCTGTCTTAGCTCTTGTTTCATCAGCTGCAACCCCTGGGTGTACCAGGGGGCCAGCCTAGAGCGAGGGCGCAGAGGGCGCCAGGGAGAGATCACGTCGATGGCCGTGGAAAGTTGACTATGCCAGTTGTCCACAAGCTCATCTAACGAACCGCCAGGGGGCATCGGATCCCGCAGGGCCAGTTGAAGCACACTGGGTCCATTTGGCTCCTTTCTTGTGTAGGGCTGTGTTTTTCTCCCCTTTTTTGGTCGCACTGCCCAGATCGCAGCCTTTTGCCAGAGATTCTCGGTCCTGTGGTTGAGATTTGGTACCTATAGGGCACTGTCGAAATCTGTGTGAGGAAATTATGTTTGTCCTTCAGTGGAAACACAACACTGAGGTCCTGCACTTGCTTGGGTGTCCTTTCTGGTTTTCACCTTGCAAGCATTTGCATTCCAAAAGAGTTTGGCTCTGCAAGCCCCTGTCTGCCGGGTGAGTGATGCGACCATTGGTTTGCTTCATCCTTTCCACAGAATATAAATATAAGGTAATTAACGTGCAGAATGCTTAAGTGTCTAATCAATAGGAATACAATGCATTTTCATTTGTCAAGGCTTGCTGGAAGGAGGCGAGGAGCCGTCTCTGTGAAAGGTGATCCAGCTGCCAGGCCCCTTGGAATGCTTCCCTCCCATTCACCCCTGGGAAAGGAAGCATGCGCCAGTTCACTGTTTGAGTCTACCCCAGGCAATCCCATGTGCCTTTTGGCTGCTGTGCCCTTTCGATAGCAACCCATTGCCTCTGAGCAGCAGGAGATACATCTAGAGCTTGCCCAAGGTTCCCCCTTGGGCAACGTCAGAGGTTGTCAGAGTTTATGGGGAAGCACTCATATGTTACAACCATGTGGCCTGAGATCTCTGAAATGAATGGTGGCAGGATCTCTGCAACAACAGGCAGGGTCCAGATCTTCAAGCCTTATTCTAAAAAAAGTAGGGAATCCTCCCTACGAATGTACTTTCAGGCACTCTGATAAGAACAATGCCAGTTATTGCAGCGATGTTCAAAATCTCCACTCTTGGCTTGACAGGTTCTTTGCCAAAGTGGTTTATTATGTGAATGTTGCTCACCATAAAAATCGATGGTTCTTTTGCTAAGTGGCCAATATTTATTTGGCTGTAGGGTTGTTTAATTTGATGCATCTATTAGGGACCGAGTAATGTCTGAGGTGGTCGGGAGGCCGCTCTTTCTGTTTGTCGTTACCTCATGTCTTCTGCTCTTTTGTCTCCTTGCATAACTCAAGGACAGAAGTAATTGACGTGAAACTTTTAGAAATTAATTTTTGCGGCATCTAGCACTAGGCTAGGAGAGAGAGTGCAATGCGCCAGATCATTTATAACGTCACAGTTATTGGCCCTGACAAAACAATACCTTAAAAACGTACCAAAGTAAATTATGGTGCACGCAAATAGCCGAACCCTCAGCAGGCCCACAGTCAGATGGCAGCTGGCCAGGCAAAAAACAAAGTAATACGCTTTGGATATTAATAAGAGACAATATTGATCTTCCAGCCAGTGTCACTTCTCTGTTCACCCGAGGAGATTGCTTCAGGCATTCAGCCGCCTGTCCTGTGGCAAAGCACTTTCTATACAGGCCACTTCATTCCAACAGTCTTTAATTGTATCAGACGGAGCCAGTTTGAAGGGACAGCCCAGGCCCACCCTCCCCCAGAGCCAAGGTGGGCTGGGATCGCTGTTATGAATGAAAATCATTAAATCCCTGGGTCTCACAACACAGTTGACTTACTAAACATGTATTTAGTCTATGTTTCTGTTGGCTCTGAGCCTGCTGTGAATCTGTAAGGACATGAACATGGGAGAATTTTTCAGAGACCTGAAGCAAACACTCCTGCTTCATATGGTTGCTAGCTCTGGGTTGGAGATTCTGGGGGTGGAGCCTGAGGAAGGGCTTCAGTTGGGTAGAATGCCATAGGGCCCACCTTCCAAAACGGCCATTTTCTCCAGTTGAACCAACCTCTGTTGCCTGGAGATCCCTTATCCCATGAGATCTCCAGTCACCACCTGGATGTTGACAACCCCACTTGTTTTACCAAATACAAGTTACGACTCTGATGGTCACTCTCAATCTCACAAAAGCGACTAAGGAAGCCAAGGGAGAGAAACAAAGACCAGTTTGGTGGCCTCTGAGAGGGCAGAAAGGCGGGATATAAATTTTGTAAAATAAAAATAAACACACCCAGTTCCTTCTGGACCACTGAAAGAAACCTGCAGGGAGGTCCTTACATATATTGCAGTAGAGGCTTTCCCTCACACCAGATTGATAGCTAGAGCTCAAGCTGGCAAAGAAGGGCTAGAAAAGAGGAACAATTTGGCTTTTAGTGTTTTAGCATATTAAAGCTGCTCATTTCTATATAGTTAGCCTGTTGGCAGGAAATCATAATGAAATAACATAAGTTGCTTCCCCAAATATGCTGATGTCATGCAGGTGCCTAAGCAGATGGGGTAGGGTTGCCAACCTCCAGGTGGGGCCTGGAGATCTCCCGGAATTACAACTGAACTCAGTGCTGCAAAGATCTGGAGCTTTGAAGGGTGGACTGTACAGCCCTGGACCCCAGTGTGGTTCTTCATTTCTCCAAATCCCACCCTCGCCAGGATCCACCCCCACAATTTCCCAGCCCAGAGCTGACAATGCTAGGAGCGTCTGTCTGGCCTTACCTTTCCAAGTCTTCCCTCACAATTTTTTTGGAGAATCAATTCTGTCTCCTTGTGCCTTAAAAAACTATGTTGGCATTGCCATTGTTGGGCATTTTGTAGCCTGAAGCAGAAATCCGTGTGACACCGCTTCCACTCATTAACATAAACCAGCAAAAATACCAACAGCAACAGAAACAATGAAAACTTGATGTATAATAACTTCACTGTGATATAAATCAATTTAAATAAAGAATTATCATATACAGAATTACAGCATAGACAACGTGAAATCATGTGTCCTTTCCTGTGCACAAAGAATTCCTTTCAAACACGATGCACTACTGCTCTTCTATGCTTAAAGAACTGTTTTTCGAACACGATGCAACATGATGCACTTGTAAAGTCCAGCCTGAATGCACATGTACACTTTGTCAGATCAAACTCGGCTCAAGATGCTCCTTGTCAAGACTAGCTCCACTTGCAAGTTCCAACTTGTCTTGACAGGCAGACGGCTTGAACCTGTTTCAGTGCTGTCCTTTCTCAAAGTCAGAGCCGCAACAAAGTCTTTAGAAAACTTTCAATCCATTCGCAAACAGGAAAGCCTCATATATCTCATGCCAATAAACATTCACAAGGGGAAAACCCCATGAGTTGAATACAAACGGGGATGCTGTAATTTATGCTGTAATTCTATATATGATCATTCTTTATTTAAATTGATTTATATCTATATTTATATTACAGTGAATTTATCATACATTAAGTTGGTATTGCGGTTGGTATTTTTGCTGGTTTCTGTACTTTACCGTGATTCTCTCTTGTTTGCATCTCCACTCATTAACACAGCAGGGTTGCCAGCCAGGCTCTTTCTGTGGCTCAAATGTTGGTCACGAAATTTATTTTGTTATTGTTATTTGTTGAAGCTTCTTAATTAAAAAAAAAAAGTCAACACCAGCCTGAGCCTGAAATGTCTCAAAGAAACAGTACAAGATAGGAAAATGTGGAGAGAGCTGGCCCACAGAATCAAGACTGAATGGCTAAGAACAACAACAGGTGGAGCCTAGAGGTCTCCCACTATTACAGCTGATCTCCAGGCAACAGAGATAGTTTCCTTGGAGAAAATGGCTGTTTTGGAGGAGGGACTCTCTTGCATTATACCCTGCTGAGGTCCCTCCCCTCCCCAAACCCCACCCTCCTCAGGGTCCGCCCCCATCCCTTCCTCAGGCTCCCCACCCCAAACACCACACTCCTTAGGCTCCAACGCCCAAATCTCCAGATATTTCCCAGCCCAGACTGGGAACCCTAAACATGGGGCCCAATCCACCTGAGAGTTATGCAGGCAAATGATGTGAAGATGAACCAGGGACAAAGAAAACAGGAGTTTTTGTGAATTGTACCATACCACAGCAAAGAATGTGGACAAAGGCAATATGAAGAAACCTCCTAAGTAAGCAATCTAGTCCCCACCAGCTTCCCACACTAAAACCAACAATGCCCTCGGCCAGACGTGCCGGGGGGGGGAGCGTGGCTATTTGCGCTGTTGCATTCTGATGCGCTATTATGCAATCAGACGCGACGGTGGCTTCCCCACAGCAAAGAGGACGATGGGGGAGGAAGCCGTGCGCCAACGCGATCACACCGGGAGGCTTCCATGGGCGACCTGTGGCAAAGCATTTGCTAGTACATGTGGTGTGCTAGTTTTTTACTGCATGGCTTCGGCGGCTTGCCACGGGAGTGCTACGCCTCCCAGATGTTCCCATGCTATCGCGCCCGGATACTCCACGGGACTCCCGTGCCTTCAGCGGGGCAAACACAGCCTCAACCTGTCCTCCCCGCCCCCACCCTGTACTTGTGATTCGCAACTTTGGGAATTTTACAATACTACGAACAAAGAGTTAACTTGCTTGTGGCATTAAATATTTAGCTCAAACTATTCAGGAAGGTGTGTGCAAATTATAAATAATGTAAGGCAGGATGGGTCGTGGTTGGAGCTAAGAGACCCAAATTGTATCATCATAATACATTATTCACAAATAATGCATCTATTCTCCTCCATTAGTGCCTCTAGAAAAAGCCCCTGAGTGCATAACTCGAATTTGGAGGTATGTAATAAATGTGAACTAAACACATAGCAGTGGGGAGGCAAGCGTAGTTAAACAAGCACCGATTGAAACTCAGGCTAATTCTGCCGAGCCCCACCTTGACGAGGCCTGGCACGGCAAGGCTTCTGGAACCCAGAGACACAGCAATAAATTCAAATTACGGGAATTAATTTAACCAAGCTGCAGCCCCCATGAAGACTGCAAGCCTATCCCAATAAACACCATAATGATTTAAATCAGTCAATGTAGTATTGGATGCAGGATATCCCACTTGCTCTTGCTGCCCAGTGCTTTGAGAAGTAATACTTTGAATGTGTTGGGATTTGAGCCCTGAATGGGTCTTGCTTTAGGATTAACCGGTGTTGGGAGCAGCTGTTGACCACCATATCCCACGTGAAAATGTATGTATAAAAGGACATTATAATGACTGCATTACACGTTTTTTCCATAGGATTCAAATGGCCATTCACAGTTGCCTGGGAGAGGAAAAGGAAAGAAAAAGCAAGCCGACACCCACAGGAGAAGAAAAACAGGACAAAACTTTATTGTAAGTTACACATCCAGTAGCTGGGTATGGCAAAATATCCTGCATCTGCCTACTTGAAGGAGCAAGGGACAAAGTGCAGACAAAGTCCTGGTGAAGGTACCTGCTACTTGCATTAGCCAACTGGAGGTTTCCAGAGCTCTGTTAAAGGTGCTGTTCTGACTGGGGTGTACAAAACCCAGAATCTTCTAAGAAGACTCCACTAGGAATAAATGTGGATTGCCCAAACCAATTTTCTTCCTACAGATGATGATGATGATGATGTCGTCTTGGTATTTTGTGATCTATGCCAAGACCTACGAATAGAGTCACAAAAAACAAGACCTAAGAATAGAGTTAGAGCACCTTTGGGAGAAAAAGGTGACCATTATGCTAGTTTTCATTGGAGTCCCTGGAGCAGTGCCTAGAAGTCTCAAGAAACACCTGGACATTCTGGGCATTGAGCAAATAACAGTAGCTCAGCTCCAGAAGACAGGGTTGCTTGGAACAGCAAGAATCCTGCAAAGATACATCTGCAGTTCCCAAGAATTTGGCTAGATCTTGAATTACAGAACACCATCTACCAGTCCTATATCTGACTGTGAGAAATAATAATAATAATACAGTTATTACTATTATTATTATTTGTCACAGTCAGATTATCTTTGCAGGATTCCTGCTTTTCCAAGTAACACTGGAGCTGAGCTTATGTTATTTGCTGAATGCCCAGAATAGTCCAGGTGTTTGTAGAAGTCTCAAGAAACACCTGGACATTCTCAAGTCTCAAGAAACACCACCAATAATAATAATAATAAAAAAGTCAAGTCACAACCAACTCATGGCAACTCCAAGATAATACCAGCTCAGCTCCAGAGGACAATGTTGCTTGGAACAGAAAGAATCCTGCAAAGATACATCTGCAATTCCCAAGAACTTGGCTAGATCTCAAATTGCAGAACACCATCTACCAGTCAAATATCTGACAGTAACAATTCATAACAACAACTATTACTACAACGACGATGACAACACCACCAATAATAATAATTTAAAAAGTCAAGTCACAACCAACTCATGTCAACTCCAAGACATTCTGGATTTTTAAGAGACATTCAGAGGTGGTTTGCCATTGCCTACCTCTGTGTAGCTACCCTGGATTTTCTTGATGGTCTCTCATCCAAGTACTAGCCAGGGCTGTCCCTGCTTGCTAATGAGATCAGGCTAGCCTGGGACATCCAGATGAAGGCCTGAAATTTCTACCTGTCAAAAAGGAAATAGATTATGTAACTGTGCACTTGCCCTAATGTAGAGCAGAGGGTGTGTATGGGGTTTTTTTTTTCTCTTTGACAGATCAAATCATGCAAACTCTACACCCCTTTATCTTTCCTTGTTGCCCTGTATGCTCAAATCATAACATTTTTTCTCTCAGAACTTTAAATGCCTCTACATACCAAAACGTTGGGAAATGGTCCATTTGGTGGGACATACACTATGAATTTCATCACAATTAGGTGGGAGACAAAAAAGTTACAGACGGGAATCCATTTCCCTGTTTCAGATTTTGCCTGCAAATATGACAGGTAATCACCAAGCCCAGGTCTCTAGAGACTGGGAGTGAACAGCACCTTGACAGTGCAGGAGAGGTAGGGGAGGAGAAGGAGGTGGAGAAATCCAGGCTTGTCTCTCAACCCATCCAGAGAGAGATCATAATCAGTATTTGATTGCTTGAGGGGTGATTTATCAGTTTCATGTTATTTCCAGGTGTGTGGTTTGATGAGAGTCACCTGGGCCCTTGAGCTTGTTCTGCCAGGTATTTCCCTGTGCCTTGAGCCATGAGTTTCCTTCACAGGTGGGATTAAGTTTCCCGTGGTATTCATACCTCCCCAGCTCCAGTAAATGAACTGGAGGTGGAACAGCCTTTTATTTACATATTCATGTTATACTTCATTGGTACTCTGTCTTTCTTCCACTGTGGACCAAAAACCATTCCCCTGTCCTTCATTTTATTCTCACAGGAACCCTGCAAGGTAAGTTAGGCTGAGAGCGCATGACCGGCCAAAGGTCACCCAGGGAGCTTCCATAGCAGAGTGGGGATTTGAACCTGATTCTCTCAGATCCTAATCCAATATTCTGACTGACGACTCTGCCACTTTGGGAGATTAAAATTCTGCCCATCATTGCCAATGTGCAATAGGGGTGTGCGCTGCAAAAAAAAAAAAAGTTTTAATTTTCAAAGGATAGCCATGTTGGCCTGCAGTAGGACTGATGGATTTGAGTCCAGTAGCACTGTAATGTAGCTATTTCACCACGTGGTCATGTGAAGCAGCCGAGCTTCGCTCTCAGTAACAATGGGACAAGCGGATCCTAGCCGGCGCCTATTGATAGGCTAGGCTCCCAGCCGAGAGCCTATGGAACTCTCGGCCACTGTAAATAGCCAATCACTTGGGTGTGGGTGTGTTTTGGGTGAGGGGTTGTTGCACATATAAACCACCCTGCGAGCTGGTTACTCTCCTCTTGTTCTGAGCTGAAATAAAGTATGAGAGCTGAAATCACTAGTAAGTCTCAGATTTCCAGGGAGCTTTGACTCTCAAAAGCTGACACCTAAAATTCTTCTTGGTCTCTAAGGCGTTACTAGACTCAAATCTAGCTGTTTTAATTTTGCTTCATAATTTTTGAAAGGGCATGATATTTCTCCCCCCCCAAAAAAAAAAAAATTCAGGAGTGTTGTTACCATTTTGGAAATGTATCCAAACTCACCCCCCCCCCCCCCCTCTCTCTCTCTCTCTCTCTCTCACACACACACACACACACACACACACACACACACACACCAGTTCCCTAAAACCTGGGGAAATGAGAGGAAGGAGTGGTGGTGGACTATTTTCCTCTCCCCAGCCTGCGTCTTCTGGCCCAAATGGAAGGCATGTAGTTAAGCAGTGGTGAAGTAGCAGCTTGGGTTGCTTTTCGGTAAATGATACAGACAAAAGAAAAGACAGTACAGAGGCAGACAGGAGGGGGATGGGGGCAGCCTAAATTTATGGGGCACTGCCCCATTTACCCAAGTGGCCGAGCCTCCACAGACAATATGAATTCTTTGTTCTTTTCCCCCTGCTGCTTCATCAAAGGATATACTCGTATCCTTCCTCATACAGGGTCTTCCCCACAACATTCCCAAACTGTGTAATCCCATCCTTCCCTGAAGACCTGGGTAATTTCCAAATGGCAGTTGCTCATAGCTCTCAGTGTAGTGGCCAGCATAGGAGCCATGCAAAAAAGGCATTTGGGAAAGACAGCAGCCTCATTGCCAATGGCAGCTAAAAACTGGCCCTTCCCCACTTTAGAAGCTAGTATCCCGCTAAACAAAAACTGAATGACTGCTGAGGTCTGAGAGAGTCCTTTAGTAGCACAGAAGAGGAATATTCAGATGACATATAAGGAAAAACAAGGTTTAAAGTTGAAAACTTGGGAAAATTGCCACCACAATTTTCAAACCAAATCATTTCGCAGTTACATGTAAATTACAACAAATTATCTTCAGCCAAGCAGGCACAACATGAGCAGCATTTAATGTTCTTTCTGAAAAAAAGCCACACTTAGTTAGTATTTCTTGCATTTGTGTCTCTCTGAGTGATCAAGTGGCCAGAAATGAGCAGACATAAACGTAAGCCACAGTGGCTGGACTTCATTCAGATGGTAGCTGGACTGAGGTGGGAACTGGGACGTTGGTGGTATGCCTGTATTAGTGTTCATCCAAAGCTGAACAGTTGTTGATAGTGGTCTAAAATGCTTGCTGCAAATCTCTCCAGTTGTTGCTTCTGTTATCATCAAGCACTGTGTTCACCCATACAAGGAGCTGCAGTCCATTGTGATGTGCAATGGTGGTGGAAAGTGCTATCAAATCACAGCTTATTTATGGCCACTCCAAAAGGTTTCAAGGCCAGAGACATTCAGAGGTGGTTTGCCCTTGTCTGTGTAGCAGCCCTGGACTTCCTTGGTGGTTTCCCACCCAAGGACTGACCACAGCTAACTCTGCGTAGCTTCTGAGATCTGATGAGACTGGGCTAGCCTGGGACAGGCTAGGGAGTGCTGTGTGATGGACAATTCATAAAAGCAGCTTTCTGGCTTCCAAGTCTGCCATTTGTGTAAGAACACATAAAACTGACAAGCCAGGAGACAGTTGGGAAGATCTCCTAAGACTACTCTGTAAGCTGCTTAGGGAGCAACTAAGCCTCTTCGCTGGCATAACTCAGAAATATACTGGCACACCCAGAGACATGCTGGTGTGGCGCCCTGCCACATCCCAGTGGTAGCATAGTTGTTTCGGTACAGGGGCCAGAAACGGGCAGTGAAAGAGACATGATGGGAGAAAGTGGGACTTGGGTAGGCATCTTGTGTCCTGTCAGCTGCCCCAATCAGCCTCTTCCTCTAGCATTAAGTTATGCTGGTGAACACACTGACACACATGTAAACACTTCTGTTGTATAATAAACCATGAGAACGTAATACCTGACAGGGAAAGAAAATTAAGGACAAGGCCTGCTGGGAGGAATAGCAACCAACAGTAGAAAGAATCCAGTGGAGGGATAGCTATATGGGAAGGAGCTACAGAAAATGGTTGGCATCTGGGGAGGCCAATCAGCTCAAGTGGCCCATTTTCATTTTGTTACATGTGAGGATGCAAAATTTCAGCTGTGTCTTGGGTACATCCCAGGGCTGTCTTGGAGCTCACCACAAACAGGACTCTAACATGCTAAGCCCTCAATTTTCTCTGAAGTCTTTTTAGTCCTGCCATAGTGGGTTGGTCTTTATGCCAGGACCAATGAAGGATTCCAAAGGGCCCATGATGTGCCCTGAAATGCTCTGCAATGTGCAAGGTGTAGGTTCTATTGCTACCTCTTCTTTCTATTTTGGCACTAACCAAAAATTGAACTTTGCCTTACTTTCAGCTTTCCCCTTGTGTATGTACATAAGTTGCCGTCCAGCCACAACTGACTTATGGTGACCCCAGTAAGAGGCTTTCAAGGCAAGCGAGAAGCACAGGTGGTTTGCCATTGCCTTCCTCTGCAGTCTTCCTTGGTGGTCTCCCATTCATCTTAGCTTCTGAGATCTAATGAGATCTCATTATATCATGCTGCCTTCCCTCTTGGCTTTCCCCTGGGTGGGATTCAATGGGCTCTAGAAAAAGGCTCTGGGCAGGTGCCCTAGCCTTGGGCACTCAGCATCAATTTGCTGTGGTGACCTCAGCAGCATATAATGACACAAAGTCCACTGCTTTTTTCAGGGGAACTGATCTCTGCCATCTGAAGAGCAGCTGTAATTCTGAGTAATCCCCAGCCCTCACCTGGAGATTGATAACGGTGGTTCCCCAAGAGGAAATAGCTGGTTTGGAGGGTGGTGTCTATGGCATGGTACCTGTCTAAGGTCCCACCCACCCCCTCAAACCTCACCGTCTCCAGGCTCCACACCTCAAATCTCCAGGAATTTCCCAACCTGAAGTTGGCAACCCTATCTCCTTCCCAGCCAATCATCAACATACCTTTATTTGCCCCTCCAGCTTTCTATCTCCCCCCCACACCTGCAGCTTCTACCCTGCTTTGAAGCCCTGACTGCTACATCACACTGGCTGTCCTAGGGGGGCCATCTCAACAGAGTATAAGGACACAGAGTCCACCATTTTCTCCAGGGGAACTGATCTCTGCCATCTGGAGAGCAGTTGTAATTCTGAGTGATCTCCAGCCCTCACCTGGAGATTGGCAGCAATGGTTCCCCAGGAAGAAAATTACAGTCTTTCTCTGCAGTGGGAACCAAAGCAGCTTACATCATTCTCCTCTCCCCCTTTTGATCTGCACAAAAACCCTGTGAGGTAGGTTAGGCTGAAAGTCTGTGACTGGTCTAAAATCACCCACTCAGCTTCCACAGCAAGAACCTGGGTCTGGCAGACCTTGCTCTGAAGTGTTAACTGCTACACCACACTGGCTGTGGTATCACTTGGTATCACAACTAAACTCCAGACAACAGATCTCTCTCTCCCCCTGGAGAGAATAACTGCTTTGGAGGATGGACTGTATGGCATTCTATTCAGATGAGGCCTCTTCCCTCCCCAAACCCTGGCTTCTATAGACTCCACCACAGAATCTCCAGGAATTTCCCAACCTGGAGCTGGCAACCCTAGTCAGGACTGGCCCCAATGCGTTCCCCGCAAAGGCCTGCAAAGGGCCTCCTGGCTTTGCCTTTTTACTGACAGAACCAAGCTTGGTAGCCTAGCAACAGCCACTGAGGGAAAAGTTAGCCCCATAGGAGCCAAGCAGAAGAAGTGTCTTCGTCAGGAGAGACAGCTGTTTTGGCAGTTTCTGACAGGGAACAGTGGCTGAGGTGACAGTGGACGGGAGACAGGAGTGGACCCAGCACCCAGCCAATGACACGTGAATACTCTTGAGTGGCAGTTGATGGGCCAATGGCTGATGCAGCGCACAGCACAGCCAATGGGAGAGCTGGAAATGGCCAACGCGTTAGAGGAATTATTAACTTCACCAGCATTGGATCAGTGATATATTGAGCTGCTAGTCAACCAGTTTGCTCTATGTTTCATCAAGGCATAACTACTGATGATAATTTTTCTGACCCAACTTGAAACCAAAAATCAAATAGGTATATATTCTGTCACTCCCTAAAAATACACACAACCCTAATAACACTGCATCAGTGTCAGGAGACAAAACAATGGTGTGCTATATGTTCTTATATGGCCTTAAAAGGGGATTAGACAGATTCATGGAGGAGAGGTCTGTCAATGCCCTGACCTGAATATCCCAGGGTAGCCCAATCTCATCAGATCTTGGAAGCTAAGCAGGGTCTGCCCTGGCTAGTATTTGGATGGGAAATCATCAATTAATACCAGGATCATGACGAGAAGGCAAGCAATGGCAAACCATCTTTGAAGGTCTCTTGCCTTGAAAACCCCACCAGAAGTCATCATAACTCAGCTGTGACTTAACGGTACTTTCCCCCACCAGCAACTAGTCATGTTGACTAAAGGAAACCTTCATATTCAGATGCAGCAGACCTCTAAATACCAGTGCTAGGGCAATGTCAAGGAAAGGTCTTGGCCTCTATGCCATGTAACTGCACCTTGAGGTCAACTGGAAGGCTTCTATGTGAAACATGTTGCTGGACTAGGTGGACCACCAGTCCAATCCAGCAGGGCTATTCTTACGCTCTTCTGGACAGCTTGTAAATTAGAGTTACCTACTGAGTCTGGGCCAGCCTCTTCATAAAAACAAACAACCCCTCTAAGACTCTCTACCAAGAGGGAAACACACCTCCTCTCATCAATAAATCCACGGGCTGATAACAATGACAAGTGTAGTGGGCGGAAACATTTGCTCACTGCAGATTCAGATTTTCACACAGGAAATCTGTTAGCAGAGATTTGTTGTGGTTGTATCAGATGAAACAGTTCCACTGAACTGGTGACAGGGTAGATGATTCTCAGCTCAACAGAAGCCCACCCCCTCTGTCTTCCATTCTGCCCATATTGACTGGCTTATTGTTTTTGACCGGTATTTTGACAATACCAGTCTGAGCAACCTCATCATACGCTGAAGCAGATTTAACAATGGGCTAATGAAACAGAACTGGCTAAATCACCAAATGCTCTGCCGCCACGCAATCTGGCTCTGAAAATTGCAGCCAAACCACCCACTAAGCAAACAGTTTTGCTCTTCTCCGTGTTGAGTAAGATGCTGCTCACAATATCATAATGTCACTCTCACACTTTCGACAGCCGCGACTTGATGGGCTTCTTCGAGGAGCCATCTGCATTAACTATGGCAAGAGGCGATTGCAACAGGGCAAGGCTGGGGAAAGTTTCCTCACATCGCATCCTCTGTTATGAATCAAGTCAATCAGCTTGTGAAAAGTAGGACTAGAATCTATCATGTGTTGGAAACTAAAGACCTCTGTGTGGCTCCATGATTCTGAATGTTTTCATATGTGTTTGGCAGACAGAATCAAAGAGGGATTTTTGTTTGCTCTTTCAAGCATTGCGCCCAAAACAATGTATATTCATCCTCGCCAATGTGCTAAATATGCAGCTAACATAGGGTTCCCGGGTCTGGATTGAAAAATGCCTGGAGACTTTGGGGGTGGATCCAGGAGAGGGCAGGGTTTGGGGAGGGGAGGGGCCTCAGCATGGTACAATGCCATAGAGTCCACCCTTCAAAGCAGCCATTTTCTCCAGGGGAGCTGATCTCTGTCAGCTGGAGATCAGTTGTAAAAGCGGGATGTTAGCCAAATTGCCTTGAATTATCAATTAGTCTAGGGGAGGTTATGATTATTAATTGGCAATAGGCAAATTAGGGTTCACACCAATGTATACAGAAGTCCCACCTTTGCTGTATCAGAGCAGACACAGAGACTGTATTCAGTAAAATATAATGTCTTTTTACTGGAGGATATGTATCATTCAAACAATACACAAACACACACACATTTATACTTATACTAAGAAATAAAGATAGATCCTTAACACAGTTGCATGAGCAAGATATTCGTTGGTTGGGAGATATTTACCTGTCTTCATTAGTTGAGCCGTTCCAATGGAAGAATGGAGGGGTTTAGAAATAGAAAATGGTGAACATGTGCTCTGAACCAGCAGAACCACGTGGACTCTAGCTGCAGACTAGAGGTTAAAGATGGAGGTAGGGTATGTGGATAGTAAGCTGGACATAAGAGGGTTAAAACTTCTATAGGGGTCATGGAGAGGGTAAGAGAGACCATGTGCTCGGGCAGCATCTATATATCTAATACCGAAAGGCGCCCCCTGTGTGCAGATACCTAAATCCGTGCATCGGGGGCACCTGGGGGGGAGGGAGAGCTGCAAGCCGCCGGGCCTCGCTTGGGGGGGAGGAATCGAGCCGGGGGATGGAGGGGGTGTGGAGGAGATGGGGGGAACCGGCGGGATGGGGGGTTACTTACCTCCTCCTGCTGCTTCCTCCTCTTCCTTCTCGGTGTGGAGCTCCCCCCGCCGCGAGTATCGCGGGTCCGCCCCTTGTCTTTTATAACGTGGTGTGGGGGGGGGCAGGCTGAGCTGGCCACATCCCCCTGTGACACCTCCTGTTAGTCCGTCCCATAAAACATACTATTGGCTGGCTGGAAGAGGGGAGGAGGACTAAGGAGTGGTCAATATTGAGAGCTAGAAACTTAGACTGAGGACTGGCACCTGGATGATGGATGATTGAATCATCAGGCAAGGGCTATTGTCTCTTGATGGCCCTAGCTAGCTGGCTGATGGGTGAGCAATTAGTTGCTAAGCAACTATTATTGGAGTCTCAGAGCTACGTGCAACTTTGCAGGTTTGGAGGGGGGGGTGCCTACATGTGCTTGAAGAAACTCTTAATTGAGTTTGAAGTTCTTTGTCCTCGTGCCTTTCCATGGCATGTCATCTGAGGATTTGTACAGGCTTATGGAACTGCTTCATCTCACAGCAGGTGAGATGTCTGGTGACTCTGGACTATCACTGTGGCAGCAACACTAAAGGAAGGTGTCCCTCTTTCAGGTGTGCAGTCTCAACAGGTATTCTCAGGTCTCCATATTATACAGTCCCTTTGCACAGTTCATATTCCATAAGAACACACTGATAGGCTTGCATGGCAACAGGGAGATCTCCAGACCCCACTTGGAGGCTAGCAAACCTAAGCAAAGTAACAAACTAATTTTATTAAAGAAATTTAACAACTGTAATTTAATAACATGTAGGCAAATGAGCACAGTAAAGGTGGGTAAACCAGCAAAATAAGAAACCTTAACGCATCTGACTATACTGTACCTAGCCTTCTTTAGGTATTTGGCCTCAAGCTGACTCACCCCTTTTGGATGAGGGATCCCTCCATCTGCAGCAGCTTCACACTAGCTCTGCTTCCTAGGAGTGAACCTCCTACCACTATAGGCAAAGCCTTTTATCACTTCTTCCCAGGCAACACCCTCTACTATTCTATGGTGGGTAAGTTTTCCCTCCAGATCCCCAGTTAGCCAATCACAAGGTCCAAAGGGTGACTTGGGAAATGTAGGCCCTGATAGCTACTCTAGTACAGGCTTCCTTGGAGCCTGTAGGCCACACTACTATAGGCCTAGGATCATGACAGGGGGCCTTCCAACCAGAATGATGGAGCCAGTTAACAAGAGCTGAGATGGATTAAAATCTCAGCTGTTCCAGGATCCCTAGCCGTATAGGGGACTTGAACCAGTAACTTTGGGTATGCTGTCCCCTGCCTCCCCAGTGTGCTATGCCTTCCCTGCTCTGTTGTTTACCCTGCCCTGGCATGTATGCCAGGTGCAGTGGCAGCTTGACATCAGAGGACACAGATTCCTCGGCATGCACCAGCTGGCTGTCTCCACCTGTCTATGACATGGTCTGCAAATTTCATAAGCCTCCCCTCTATGACTTCATGATGTTGAACAGCCTAAGGCCTAGGACAGAACCCTGCAGCACTCTACTTGACCTTCCTCCAGACTGATGTAAAGCCATTAATGATTGCTTGCTGCGTACAATGGTTCGACCAACTATACATTCACAGTAGGGATGCTGCAAATTTCGTGTTTAACATATTCAACAGTCGAACTGACCGTGTCTGAATGCGATAATAATCAGAAGTGAACTATCACTTTGGTCTGTTGGGTTCCCGCTGAATGACTTGAA
>NW_015164670.1:956779-970410 GCF_001447785.1 Gekko japonicus
GAAAAAAACCTGCATGTGCAAAATGTTGCTGATCCAAACAATGGGCAGCCATTAATGTTGCTAAGGGCTACTTATAAAAACACTGCTCTAGAATTTTATCAGGTACTGATGTCAAGCCCTGACTTGGATGGCCCAGGCTAGCTTGATCTCATCACATCTTGGGAGCTAAGCAGGGTTGCCCCTGGTTAGTACTTGGAAGGGAGCCTACCAAGGAAGTCCAGGATTGCTATGCAGAGGCAAACCACCTCTATTTGCCTCCTGCCTTGAAAACCCTATGGGTGCACCATAAATTGGCCTGCAACTTGATGGCACTTCCCACCACCACCATTGACATCAAGCTGACCGGTCTGAAATTTCCTGGGTCCCTGGCAAACTTGTTTTCCCCAGACTCCGTGAGGTACACAACCAGTGTTCCCTACAAGCTGTGCGTGTGAGAGGCCGCTCATTAACATAGGCAGCCCTGCTTAGAAGCAATCTGGAGCCGCATAGGGTCTCGCACTGCCCATTGCCCATTTTACGATTACAGCAGTTATATTCTGCTCAGAATGTAAACTGATCTGCTCAGGGGGAGGGGGGAGGTGGAATCAGAGGAAACATTGTACAGCATTTCTTTCCTTGCCACCAGTCTCTTGTCCTCATAGCATAGACCACAGTCCAAGAAAACTAATTACATCAGGGGATTGTCTTAGCTTCTATGCTCTGTTTGTTGCTCCTATGGGCAACTGATTGGCTGTTATGTGAAACAGGATGCTGAGCTAGATGGACTATCAGCATACCATGAGGTGGGGCAGCTGCTGGGACCTAGGGCTTCTGGTGGGACCCACTGCTGCTGACCTGCATGCCCTTTCCCCACCCATTTGCTTGCAAGCACTCCACCATTCTTGCTCCTAGCTATATGCACTGCTCAGAATCATCAGGGAAAGGACATGCGGGTGGTGTAGGCATCTGTGAACATGGGCAGTGACAATGCTCACAAGCATGTGGGTTGGTGGGTGCAGAGGGAGGCATGAGCAGGGGGACTAGTCATGGCCAAGGAGAGGAAAGTGGCCCTGGCTATAGAGTGCCCAGGACCACCCCAGAATCTGGAACTATCTTTGAGTAGACTGATACAGCAGGGCTCTACTTATATTCTTCTGGACATCATCTGCATAAGCCATCATCCCTGATACTCTGATCTCTCTTCTAGGGTCGTGGCCTCCAATATGAAGGAGCAGTGAAAACACCAGTTGTAATCTCAGGCCCTTCCCTATCCCATCCAGAGCTTCAGAGCCTTTTGCGATCCATTCAAAGTTTCTTCTGGCTGTGTCATTCATTCCCACATGGATTAATGGGCATGGATAGTGGTCAGTGGGTTTGATGAGTCCTGGCATTATCCTTGTTGCATCTCAAATACACTCTCCAGGAAGAATGCCCCCAGCTAGATAAGACTAGCTTATCTAGTTTGCACATAGGTTTCCCATCCCTTTAGATAGGGAGTCACCACCCACCACTATGCATTTCTTCCTCGCGGAGTGATTAAATTCCTTCTATCCAAATGGACCTAAGTATCTGTAATGTTCTGTAACACCGGGGGTGTCATTTCTCCTTCAGATGGCTCAGTTGCTCCTTCATAAGAAGAGTTTGGTAACAGTTGCATAGCTCCAGTGACAGCGACCATCTACTAATTTGCCTGCTCCTATAGGTCTCATTCCTCCACACACAGCTCTTCCCTTTTCTTTTCTTCAACCGCCTCTACCTGCTCTTCTATCACACTGGAGAAGGTGGGGCTTTAAAGGATAAAATCAGCACTTTGAGCAAAGGAATCAGGATTTAGTGTAATATGAAGGAAGAAGAATGTGCCATTAAGTTGCTACTGATTCATGGTTACCTCATCCATGGGGCATTCTGGACAAGAGATGAGCAGAGGTGTTTTGCCATTGCCTTCTTTTGTACAGCAAAAGTCTTCCTTGGTGGTCTCCTGTTCAAGTACTGAATCTGGACAACTGTGATTAGCTCCCAAGCTCTGATGAGCCCAGGCTAAACTGGGACATTTGGGTCAATATGTGTAATATGAAGCTGATGGTCAACCCCAAGCAATATCTGGAGAGCTGAATTTTGGACAACTGTAAGTTCCCAAGAACTTTACCAAGGTACAGCTGCTATATGAACACAGGGCTGAACCTTCTGTGCCCCAAGTAGTTCGCTTTGACTTTCCCCAACATTTCTGCTGACAACATGTTCTTGGAGCATTTTAAGAGGCTGGAACATGCCATTGATATGTCTTTGCATCCTCAGCTTCAGGTCAAAGAGATTTCTATCTCAACTACATCATCCCTTCTGCTAGCAATTTACATGCTCCATTGTACTGATGGCCACTCAAAATTGAGGAAAAAATATTCTGCCTGTAGTACTTTGATTCTGTTAGAACATGTTGCGTGTGTCAGCAAAATGACTTGGCTTAAAGTTGTGGTTCTGTATTTGACTGAAAGGGAAATAATTTTCTTGTGATTTTCAACTTTACACTTTGCCAGTACTTATATACTTGTTAAAATACTTGCTGTTAAAATACTCCCATAGACCTAAGTTCTTGTCGAGTTTTTGTTTCAAAGCTCTATCATCATTATTTCCTGAGATACTGGATTCAGAAGTGTGGAGGGGAACATTTTTTTCTTAGCTGCCATTTTGAATTAGGGCTACCATCATAAAATCCTACCACTTGGCAAATTATGGGAGCCAAAAAACATGAACCATTTAAAAAAGAAAGCTCCAATATAATTTTATATTAACAGCACTAAAGACTATTTGGGAGGATGAGTTAGGTAAATTGTCACTGGAAACCAAATTGGATACTATTACCTAGTATTGGTGGAAAGGGCCATCGAGTCACACAGCTGACTTATGGTGACCCTGCAGGATTTTCAAGGCAAGAGATGAACAGAGGTAGTTTGCCATCTTCTGCCTCTGTGTAGCAACCCTGGACTTCCTTGGTGGTCTCCCATCCAAGTACTAGCTAGGGCCAACCCTACTTACCTTCCAAGGTCTGATGATATTGCGCTACCCTGGGCCATCCAGGTCTGTTGCTGGAGATAAAGGAAAGTCCTATTCCAGATCATCTTCCTACAGTTGAAGGAAAATGTCTTCTCTGTTCTTCTCTGAAATTCATTATTTCCCAACATTGACAAAAATTCCAGATAACCATGGTGGTCCAAATATAATTCCCCCCTAACCAATATTTTTATTAGGACCAATCAACACCAATTTATGGGAGATCCTTGTGCCACGCCTGCAAGGTAATATTACCAAGTTTGGCTTCCAACAACCCATTAATCTCAAGCTTTGGTAATATAAGCACTGCCACATTTGTCTCTGTTCTTGGCCATGGACTTTGTGTGTTCCATTTGGCATTCGAAGAGACATCTGACAGCTGCTGGCGTTTGTCTTTCCAAACGAAGGCTGAGATCTTTTCCTTCATCAGAGACAACTAGGGTACAACCTGACAGCAGCTCTGCCCATCCTCATCTAATTTCATCAGGTCAACAGCACATCCTGCACCACATGCAGACTAGAAGCCTTAAAATAAGAGCTACAAATGGAGAAAGGTCCATGGCTCAGTGGCAGAGCTTCTACATGACATGCAGATGGTTCCAGGTTCAACCCCTGGCATCTCCAGTTAAAAATGGTGATGGGAAAGACATCTGCTTGGGACCATGGAGAGCAGCTACCAGTCTGAGTGGACAGTACTCATTTTGATGGACCAGTGGTCTGATTCAGCATAACGCAGTTCCATAAATCCCCTTTCCCACTCTCCCCCACACCTTTATTTTGTTTTTTAACATCTGGCCCAATGAGGTCCAGCAATTCAAACTTAGAAGATTCCACGCAAATGGGTGATATTTTGATTGGTCTCCATAAAAGTTATTACAGGACTTCTGGCTTTGATCTCTGAACCAATTCACCTATCACCCTAAAATCTTGTCATAATTTTTGTGTGGGTTTTCTATCCTACCCCACTCTAGCTTTTTAGTGAGCTGTTATCTACAATCTTCCCCATCACTCTGTCTTGCCCCAATACCTCACTGACCTGTCTATGAATTATTGCTTTCAACAGACATTTCTTGGAAAAGTTTTTTGTTGTTGTTTTGCTTTAACGATTCGGCATAGCTTTTGGGGATGGGTGATTATACTCTATTTATAACAGCCAGCAGGTCTCTGGCCTCCATTAACTGGAAAGGAAGCGCATGTGCGTGTGGGATAACTGTTGCCCCTCTGATGCCCCACCTCTTCTCTGGATTGGGAAATTCCTGGGGGTGGAGCCTGGAGAGGGTGGGGCTTGGGGAGGGGAGGGGAAGGACCTCAGCAGAGTATAGTGCTGCAGAGTTCACCTTCCAAAGTGGCCATTTTCTCCAGGGGAACTGACCTCTGTAGCTTTGAGAGGTGGGGTTTGGAGAGGGAAGGGACAGTTTTGGAAAGTCATGTTCAGGCTGGTTTAGATGGCAGGAGTCTCTACTGGGTACCAGCGTTTGTTCCTCTTAGTGCCTTCAGTTCCAGGGTAGAGGGACTGGGACAGCAGCAGCCTCCATGTTGCCATCTCTGCAGCTTATAATATGCCAACCATCCCAGATCTTCAGTGCAGCCAAAGGAGCACCCTGCTGGGTCTGCATATTCCTTCCTAAAGCAGGTAGCCTCCGACCTAAACCAATGTGGTAGTTTAAAAAAACACACAACATGTAAAATTCACAAATGAGTCAGGAGGCTGTCCACGTGCCGCTCCAGCAGGATGTGAAATTGCTGCATCACCATAGACTAAATGACAATAAACCTACCACCTCTTATAAATTAAGAAGGCTTTAAAAAAATGATATTCGCTATTGCAACTTTTTATGGCTGTTTGGTAACTTTAATCATTTTGCAAAATGCAATTCCTGGTCGTAAATTCTCTGCCGAGTACAGATTTAGGGAGATCTAGAGGACTGCAGCAGGCTGATAGGTAGGTTTTAATCTGACAAGGCCAAAAAGTCGATTAGATTTATATCAATGCAGGAGCTACCCTGTAATTGCAACAGGGCAGGCTTAACAGTCATTTGGAATACCAGCAAGGCAATGAATGCAATAGGAGGCATTTGAAACTCAAGAAGGGGATGGGAGAACATTACTTACCTGGGCTTGACAATTTATGTGGGAGTCAACCCCCCATCAAAGGACCGAGAGCTTGCCTGAAGGACATTGGATCTCTCATACTGCAGCACCATGGTGGGAGTATTCTGCTCAACATGTCCTCCAATCTAAGCCCACCCCAAAGAACGCCTTGCTTATCTCAGTTCTCCTAGGCAAATATTCCTAGTGGAAAGTGCTGTCAGGTCACAGCTGAGTTATGGCAATCCCGTAGGGTTTTCAAGGCATGAGACAAACAGCAGTGGTTTACCACTGCCTGCCTCTGTGTAGCAAGCCTGGACTTCCTTGGTGGCCTCCCCATCCAAGTACTAACAGGTCAGGGCAGGCAAATCATCATAGTTGCCTCCTCTCCCGCACACACACATCAGATGCTGTGCTCCTTTGGATTTTTTATTTTTTAAAATCTGAAATGAACTAAAAGTTCGAACGATAATGCCCCCCCCCCCGGCCTGAATAGGGACATAAGTTTCTCATCTCACTACAGATGCCAGTTTCTGCCCCCCAAGCATTTCTGCTCTTCTCTAATCAAGCGGATTACAACATGCCTTGTGCCTTTGCATCTGGAGTTCCTTCCTTTACAACAACCCCCCCCCCCCCACTTTCTGACTGGGATATAAAGACACATTCACAGAGATCTTCATCCCGACTCATATCTGATGAAGGGAGCTTTGAATCTTACACGCTTATACCCTGAAAATCTTGATGGTTTCTAAGGTGCTACTGGATTTCAGTTTAATTAGTCTACCCACTCCGTGGCTCTGAGCAGGAGAAGCAGTTGGTGGCAGCGGCAGAAGCCGAGGGCAAGAGTACCCCCTCTGGCTCCTCCAGGTGCCCCTCCCATCAGGAAATAAGATTGTCTAGCGGCGCTGGGGATTCCCACTACCCTGCCCTGGGTACCTCTCACTTGACTGGCACAGGCAGTCTGACCCTTTCACATGCCTTTAGTCCCGTCAGTGCCAGCAGAGTTAAAAGGAGCCCAGAAGTTAAAAGGAGCCAGCAGAGTTAAAAGGAGCCTCAGCTGCCACAAGGTGCTCTTCCAATCAGAAGGCAGATTACCCTTGACCCTCCTGCGCAACAACGTATTCTTGATGAGCAGGGCACACTGGGGAGCAGAGCAGCCGCTCTGACAAAGCCACACTGGGGGAGGAACAGGAGGGGGAAAGACAGAAGAAAAGGAAGAGATCTTTGATGAAGAGTCCACAGACTCCATGCTTGAGGGTCTGCAGCCATCTTAGAGTTAACCCCCCCCCACAGCTCTCCTTCCATGGCTATGGTTACCCACCTCCAGGTGGTGCCTGGAGAGCCCCTGAAATTACAATTGGTCTCCATGAGAACACAGAGATCAGTTCCCATGGAGAAAATGGGTGAACTCTATGATAGGGTGGGTGGTGGGGTGGTGGTAAGGTGGCCAGTTCCAGGTTGGGAAACTCCTGGAAATTTGGGGATGGAGCCTGGGGAGGGCAGGGACCTCAGTGGGGTACAATGCCATAAAGTCCATCCTCCAAAGCAGCCATTTTCTCCATGGGAAGTGGAACTGATCTCTGTAGTCTGGAGATGAGCTGAAATTCCAGGAGATCCTCAGGACCCACCTGCAGGCTGGCATCTCTATGGTAGTATATCCCACTGAGGTCCCTCCCCTCCATTATTCCTGCCCTCTCCAGGCTCCACCCCCAAAATTTCCAAGTATTTCCAAACCCGGAGCTGACAGCCCTACTACATGACTGATTTAAGGAAAGTTGAGAGAGATCTCAGATCACTTGTGTCTCATCCGGTTTCGCCTTAAGGTTGTCTCTCTCTGTGTGTGCTATTTATTGCAATGCACACAACACTGGTACCAGTGGGAAGAGGTGTAGCATCTACTTTCATTTGCCCCCATTCTTCAGTGATTTCATGTCAACTCGTACAAACAAAATGCAGGCCTTGGCCCAGGCGATGCCGCACCAGAGAGAACAGAAAAGCAAGCAAACAGGAGTCTCTGCTGCACTGTTATATAAAAATCCAGTCCCTTCCTCCAAGCCAGCAAACGTTGTTGGAATCGGCTGCAAAATCAATAGGTGACTGCAGCTTGGTATGCCTCCCTGTCAGTTATATATCTGCTGAGTCACTCTTTCATCCTTCCTCTAAATTCAACTGATGAGCGACTGGTGCCCAGACATTACTGAGTGTTGATTTTCATTTCAGATCAGTTATAATAATAATAATATCAATGAATAGGGACATTTTAATTTAGGTTTTGATTTCTTAAAACCTAAATGCCCATCCCTCTTGGATGCTGATGCAAACAGCAGCAAGAAAGCAGCAGTTTTGGCAAGACCACAGAATTGGGCTGCCCACCACCCCTCCCACAGTGATGCCAAATGTCATTCACCCAATGAAATTAATGCTTCCAATATAGTTTTAGGCTTGTTCGTGCATAGCAGCCATTTATGAATTTGTAGGAATATTACAGTTATATATTTGCAACGTGCCGGCAAGTCATCCCTATTCCTTATTGCTCCCCGCACCTGGGTAGCTATTTTAGGATAATCTCATCCTTGGTGAAATACATCGTGTTCTGCTAATATATCCTCAAATGCCTGATAAAAGGACTTGCCCCAACAACGTATGAATATTTAAATCACTTTTAATTATTCATAGTGCGGTTTTATGAATATTTGCCAAAGTGGGGAGATGCACTGAAAAAGACTCCTGGTGCACCAAAGATGAATGCATTGGAAGAAAAGTGATCCTGGGATTACAGCACTGCTATCGAGCCCATCTATGACTCTCTGGTGAGAGCCATGAGGCGGAGGGAGCTAAAGGAGACCCAAACTGGCAGGACAATTCTGCTTGTAAAGGTTCATACATAGAGATGTCATAGTCAGACTGGAGGCATCCACGCTGCACTTGGAAGAAAGGTCTATGTTAAATAATATAAAGGGTTCTGTCAAGTTGCAACTGACTCATGGTGACTCCATGAAATGCCACCTCATGGGGTTTTGAAGGCAAGACATGAGCAGAGATGGCTTGCCATTGGCTGCCATCCTCTGCAAAGCAGCCCCAGTCTTCCTTGGTGGTCATGAAAACATGGAGCTACCTTCTACTGAATCAGACCTTTGGTCCATCAGGGATGGTATTGTCTGCTCAGACTGGCAGTGGCTCTCCAGAGTCTCAGGCTGAGGTCTTTCATATCACCTCCTACCTGATCCTTTTAACTGGAGATGCTGGGAATTGAACCTGGGACTTTCTGCATACCAAGCAGAGGCTTTACCACTGAGCCATGGCCCCTCCTCAAAGTACTGATCCTTTATTTATTTATTTATTTATTTATTTATTAAATTTATACCCCGCCCTTCCCCGTAGGGCTCAGGGCGGCTAACAAGGCAGGAAAGAGCTTGCTAATAAAACATCAATACTCTAATACAGTTAAAACAAAATATATAATTTAAAACCAATTAAACAATTAAAATGCTCAGTAACCACAATCATTCCAGAATCTCAGAACCCAGAGAGGGCGACCACAAACCCTGATACATCTTGCTTAGCTTCCAAGCTGTGATGAGATCAGGCTAGTCGGTGTTGGAAAAGGCAGTGTCCGGTGTACAAAGAAGAGAAGATTCTGCAGGGTGCAGCAAGAAGACAACTAGATAGGACAGTGAGGTCAGCACCTCTCTCTCTTCTTGTCCGTCTCCAGATTGGTACTCTTAGGGCAATTTTCCTCTTCTTCTCAGAAGTGCCACACTCAGTTTTACCCTCTCTCTCTGCTAGAGGTGTAGTTCGGAACCTGTCTCTGTCTCGCCTTTTTCCTATCAAGTATATTAATTTCTAAATAAACCTTTATCTACTCTTTAATCAGGTTATGCACCATTACTGTGTTACTCTACCAACAGACTGAGCTGTTAGAGCTGCTACAAGAGCCAGTTTGGCATAGCAGTTTGGAGCGTGGACTCTAATCTGGGAGACCTGGGTTTGAGTCCCCACTCCTCCATATGCAGCTGCTGGAATGACCTTGGACCAGTCACAAGTTCTCTCAGAACTGTTCTCTCAAGAGCAGTCCTCAAAGAGCTCTTTCAGCCCCACCTACCTCACAGAGTGTCTGTTGTGGGGAGAAGAAGGGGAAGGAGATTGTAAACCACTCTGAGATTCCAAATGAAGGGCGGGATATAAATCCAATCTCCTCCTCCTCCTCCACCTCCTCCTCCTGTCACATGAGTCAGCAGTGCAAATTACCCAAGGCCATTCTCTGGACTGAGGATCAGACTTAACAACAACAACAAAATAAGACCCAAAATAAATACAACTTGGAAACGACAAAAAAAAAACAACCCATAGAATTTGGAGTTTGTGTCAAATTCAAAGTGGCCAGCACCAAGTTTGCCTGGACTCCCTTATTCTCAGGCATTAAGCCACCGTTAGCAGAACAGCTTGATTGATGGCCACTTGGCTATCTTAGCTAGAATTGGGAATTTTGTTGCAGTAAAACTGACCCAGAGTCTGTCCCATTTTCTTTCTCACTGCAGTGATTGAGAGAATGCCCACTTGCCTCTCTTATGCCAATTTTTCCCCTTGTCCCCAGCAGTCTTTAATACCAAAGGGGCAGTTGTGTTAGTCTGCTGCTGCAGCCAAATTAAACAGAAGTCCAGCAGCATCTTGAAGACTAACAAAACCTCTTCTGACATCAGCTTTTGGGAGTCAGATCTGCCCTCGGACAAAGCAGGGCTTGATTCCCTCCCTGCTGCTTACTCTGGAAGGAATACAGTTTGTTAGTCTCTAAGGTGCCATTGGACTTCTGTGCCTTTAGTAGCTGCCAGGCATAAAACAATTAAGAGGGTGAAGCTTTTTCAGGAATTGGTATAAAGAGACAAGAAAAGCTTCACCTTGGCCATTTCCACACCTGGTGTTTTCTCTGTTGCTGCTGGGCTCCCAGAAGTCTGCTTCCAGACAGGTTGCTTTCCTCTGGTTTGTTGGCAGGGTTTAAACAGGGTTTAAACAGGCTGAGGAACACCAATAGGCTGAGGAACACCAATTGTTGAAAGAAAAACAACAGTTTGTTAAAGAAAAACAACAGTTTGTTAAAGAAGAAATAAATTCTGATAGAGCAGAGGAGAGGGAGAGAGGCTTAACTAACTGACTAACTGCTGTGAGAGACAGGAATAAAGCAGGAGAGGCTCAGTTGGAGCAGGAAGTCTCCAAAGAGCCAATCTGGAGACAGGAAGGACATAACTTGAAATTGTGGGACATTGCTATACTAACGGTCCTTCAGCTTTCCCCTATAGGCTGTTCTTCTGATCTTCTTCAAGCAGGTGCACTATAGACATTGTATATTCCAACATGGTTTTTCTCCACTTTTTCTAAATTGGTGAGTCAAGCTTTCCCTCATATGTGTAACGCTACATCTTACCAGACAGATTTTCAGTTGAAATGGTTCCCTTTCTTAGAACCAGTTTTCAATAATGACATAACAATTCTGTACAAGGTTCTTCATATTATGTAACTCTAACTGCCTTAGTTTTCTAGTTCATTGTCGATATGTCAATCTACTTAAATGTGTGTTTTATTGTTCTAAAATAAAAATATTAATATATATATATATATGTGATCAGGTGAAGGATCACAGTATAGTTCCTGTAACCACTTTAGTCACTGCCTTCTGTTTTCTCTTTTGCACATGTGTTATGTAGGCATAGCGGGATAACATGAGGTTATGTTCCTAACAGAGACTTCTGCTTTTTCTAGACCTGAGGCTGCATTTTTAAACAGCCCCCCCAAAAAACAAGCAAACCTATGCAGACTTACAGGGACCCCTATAAAATCAGAAGGGGGGGAAGGGGGGCCCAGCTCCCTACTTCATTCACACACATACCATCCAAGCCCCTAATTGCCAGTGATGGGAAACCCCTGCCCCAGCCCCAGCCCCACCATCAGGAACCCTTCCCCCCATTGCCAGACACTTGTATGCGAGTGAAAAAGACAGACAAGTGTGGTTGTGGGTCCTCCCGCCCCCCTTGGTAGCTCACTAATCCCCCTTTGTCTGACCAGCAGGGAGCTGTCCCTTTGCAGTCAGGACACTAAAGAGGGGGTGGGGGAGGAACTTTAATAGCTGAGTCTCAGGAGGGTATCCGTTTTGGTCTGCAGTAGAAGAGCTAGATTCGAGTCCAGTAGCACTTAGAGACCAACAAGATTTCCCCAGGTATAAGCTTTTGAGAGTCAAAGCTTCCTGCTTCGGATACTCTTATCTGAGAAAGCGAACACTGACTCTTGAAAACATAAAGCTGTTGGTCTCTAAGGTGCTATTGGACTTGAATCTTCATCTATAATAGCTAAGCACAGCATTCTACTGCAGGACAAGACCCCCTGCTCCAAAGAAACTCAGTTTATGGTTGGCTGGTAAATCAGTATATCAACATGGCTGCAAGGTTTGTTTGTTTGTTTGTTTGTTTAAAGGGCAGGGGCTGCCAGGAGGAAATCACAGCAGCTGGGGGGGGGGGAAGAGGTGGATGGGAAGCAGGGCACGGAGGTGGCTGGGCATGGGTAGGACCTTTAAAAGTGCAGCAAACTGTGCAGACTCCACAAAACACCCCTTCAGTTGAAGTCTTTCCATAAATATTGGTGCAAATGTGGTCTGGAAAAAACACAAGGAAAAGTCAGGAGGAGATTGGCCCAGCAACACCTCCTTGGATCCCTGCCCTTCCTGGTTCGGGAAAGCCTCCAGTGAAGTGGTAGGAAGAGTCTTGGGAGAAATTAGAAAATCTCTCACTGTCCCAGGGCTCATTTCCCTAGCTCCCTCAAGGAGGCAGTGGTGACGCCTCTCCCAAAAAAGTCATCCTTAGATGAGAGGGACCTAGCCAATTCCCGCCCAGTATCTAATCTTCCATTTCTGGGAAAGGTGATTGAGCGAGCAGTGGCTGAACAGCTCTAGGAATTCCTGGATGAGACCTCTGCCCTAGATCCCTTCCAATTCGGCTTCTGCCTGGGGTTTGGGACCAAAACAGCTCTGGTTGCTCTGGTTGCCATTCTCTGATTACACCTTGATGTAGGACAGACAGGGCTACTGACCATGTTTGATCTGCCTTTGACATAGTAAACCATTTGGTCCAGGTCAGCTTCCTATCCTCCCTGGGCATGAGGGTTAGGGCATTGAGCTGAGTGAAGAGAAGTTGTCACCGGTGGCCCTGACTTGTGGAGTTCCATGGGAGTCGATTCTCTCCCCAACGTTATTTTTCAACTATGTGTATTCTCTGGCAGAGATTGTCAGGCGGTTTGGAGTGGGGGTGCCATCCATATGCAGATGACACCTAGCTCTACCTCTTATTTAAGGACCCCTTATTTAAGCTGGAATTCCGGTCTTGGCCTCCTGCCTGGATGCAGTGTTGGAATAGCTAGGTGAGAGTTGGTTGGTGCTAAATCCATCTCAGACAGTGATAATGTGGCTGGGGAAGCCCAGACTGCTGGGATGACCACTTCTACCAACCCTTAATGGGGTCCAACTTTCTATGGTTGACTCTGTCAGGAGTTTGGGGTATGGTTTGATTCTTTGTTCTCCAAGGATGAACATGTCCTCAGTGACAAAGACTGTGTTTTACCATCCACTCCGGGCCTACCAACTGGCTCCTTATCTGTCTCCAGAGGACCTTTCCACAGTAATTGCAGTGGTCACCTTGAGACTGGTCTACTGTAATATGGTCTATGGAGAGCTAACCTTTGAAGATGCTTTGGAAGCTACAAGTAGTCCAGAACACAGCTGCCAGATCGCTGACAGAAGTGTCCCGGTCAGTGCATATAACACCTATCCTACAGCAGCTGCACTGGCTCCCAATTAGTTTTCGCCAATTCAAAGCTTTGCCACTTACCTTTAAAGCTCTAAATGGCCCTGGGACCCTCATACCTTCAGGACTGCCTCCCCGTCTTCTTTGATCTTCATCTCAGCATTTATTGAAGGTCCCTGGTCCATGATCTGTTCACCTTGTGACCCCAGTCCTGTGGAACCAGCTGCCAGAAGAGGTGCATGCCTTGCAGGACCACCCGAGACCACTTTTTCGGGTGGCCTTTGGGTGATCCATCTGGCAGCTGGTATGCTTTAGCTGTGTCTTCACCACCCACACATCCTACCTTGCTTGAGAGTGGGGAGATTTTAATGGGGACAGATTTTTAATCATTTTATATTTTTAAAGTTTATTTATTGTATCTTTTGTATTGTTTTTATCGGGCATATTTTATATGCTGTTAGCTGCCCCAAGTCCCATTCAGGGGAGAGGGAGGCAGGATATAAATTTGAAAATTAAATATAAACATGATTGGTTGCTGTTAAAAGCATAAGAACAAGGTCTATTGGGAGGATTGGAGTGCACATGATCCAGCAACTTCCTGGAAGCTAAAGAGATCTGGTCTGGCTGGTGCCTGTCCGGGAGAATCCCTTATGTGTGCTGCCTTTATATGTTTATTTTGTACATTTTATCCCACCCTTCCTTCAAAGAGCTTGGGGTGGCATGCATCACTCTTTC
>NW_015164670.1:971269-1024661 GCF_001447785.1 Gekko japonicus
AAATGGATGTGGTCTATAGGTCCTATTCTGTGTACATCAAAAAGAATAATCTGCCTGGGGGAAATAGTGGCCAGATTCTCAAAGCGACATGTGAGGGATTCTATCCTGAAAGCAACTACAGGAACACCCTTGAAAATCGGGGACAATACAATCAGGATTCTAAAAGACATTCCATTTGAAATAAGACAAAAGAGAAAGAAATATAAAGACTTAATCCATTTTCTAAAAACAAACAGCATTGTCTACGGATGGTTAATTCCAGAATACGTCATTTTCAAACTACACAATAAAAAAGGAAAGATTGACTCTGTCTCCAAAGCACGTGAGTTCCTGAGAGTGCAGCTGGGAGAGACAGCCAAGGTCGAGAAGGAAGAAGATGACAGCAAATCCAGTGGCAAATTGGACTCGGTGTCTTCCAACAAGGACTCTCTTTCTGATAGGGGGGCAGCTGCCCCCAATCGTACATATAAATTGAGGATTAGAAAAGATAGACAAAATGAAGGCTGAAGGACTCTGAATTGTGCCTTAAAACTTTAGTTTTATTATGGGATGCTCTGGGGGTTCTCTTAAACAGTTAAAACATTGGATAAAAAGATAAAAAATCTAGCATAACCGACTGTGTTCAAAGTAATACTAGCAATTTAAGATTAACATTTATATAAGCTATTGTTATGATTTCCTATACTTGGGGTTTTAGTTAGTAGTGGTTTTCTTTCCTTTCTCCCTAGATGTAGTTACCCCTTCCCAATTTATGTTGTAGTTTGTAGTCTATGAAAAAAATGCAATTAAAAATCCCCTCCAGGGGGCCTAAAAAAACAACAAGAAGAAAGTCCACAATGCTGAATGGGACCTGGGGAGTAAGGGTGCATTCCTTCTTAATGTTAATGAAGAGAGCTTCACAATGGAAACTGTTTCCTTTGAATGTGTACCAGATTTCTTAGGAAAGGGGTCTTGGAGGCGCCCATGAAAATCCCCAGGCTTGCGAGGGGAGCGGCTCTGGCCCAGCCCAGCCCCCCCCTCGGGAAACTGGAAGGTCTACACCCCTGACTCTGGGAGATCCCCAGGCCCCACCTGGAGGGTTAGCAACTCTACACTTGATGGTGGCAAGAAGGCCTGGCTCTGAAGGGACCAAAACAGCCACTTGGAGGAGCAGAGACTCAGCAGGACTGTTGCTTCTGTCGCTTGTGGGTTCTGGAATTTTGCCATATGTGGCCTTATAGTACAAACCTTTGCAGAAAGAACAGGTGCAAGCTCCATCCATTCATGTAACCCTTGGAGTCATTCAAAATCTCCTGCAGACAGTGCCCTCTGGTCTGACCTTGCGTGGGTCAACTGCCTACTAAAGTTGCACTCTGAGGTGCCAACTCCCACACGCTGGACCTTGAACAAAACTATCTTGTTTAATGCTGAATAATCCGACAAAGTGGGAGATGACATCAAACAATACCTTCAATTCAATTGCACTGATAATGTTTCACCTTCCATAAAATGGGATGCTCTTAAGGCAGTTTCTAGAAGCCAAATCATCTCACTTACATCTCACTTGAAGAAACAAACAAGAACTGGTCAAAAGAATCAAAGCTCTAGAACAACTTCATAAAGAGAGAGGAAGCAAATGACTCTATTGGAAACATCAATGAATGCAAACTCTTAGAATCTTTGGAGAGCTCTAATATTCTTTTTTAAATCTCCTTTTCTTAAAACAAAAATATTGGAATAATTCCCAGAAATAATTAAAACTCCTGTCCTGGAAAGTAAAAGACTGGAAGCCATCTACCTTTGTCACCACAGCAAGGGATATCAAAGAAAATCTACACACCAAATCCACAGCCATAAACAAAGTTTTCACTGAGTTCTATCACTCTCTATATACTTCTAAAAATCCCTCTCACTCTTCTATCAGAAATTTTTTGGACTCAAGCATGCACACTGAATGAATTGCAGATGAACACCGACAAATTCTTGGAAATCCGATTGAGCAATAAGAGGTTTTGGATGCCATTAATGCTTTGAAAAACAACAAAACATCTGGCCCAGATGGCTTTTCATTTGAATATTACAAGAAATTTGCAACTCTTCTTGTACCGCCACTATCCAAAGCATGCAATGATGTCTTCAACACTAGAACTCTCCCTCCATCTTGGAACTCAGCCCCAATTATTGTAATTCCCAAATCTGGTAAAGACTCATCTAATCCAGCTTCATATTGACCTATTTCACTGCTCAATCAAGATTATAAAATATTTACCTAAATTCTCACCAAACAACTCAACTCTTTTATCACAACCTATATACATCATGACCAAACCAGATTTATGCCAGGATGAGATTTAACAGACAACATAAACAAGACTTTGAATATTTTATCTGCATATGAATCTACTTGCTTCTCTCCAAGATGGCGGAGGAGAACGACAGCTAGCTGATACGGGCCGCAAGTTTTAAAATATTTACTTGTTTTTACTGTGTTAAAGACGTTTGAAGTGGCTGGTATATCTGTCTGCTTTAGCCAAATAACACTTGGAACAGATAGCTGGGGCATTGTTTTCTTTTTTGTTCGCCCACGAAGAACAGAATTTAATCTAAATGAGTGCTGGGAAAAAACGCTCAAGAGCTGTGGAGGATTCCTTCTCCCCACCGTTGAGCAAACAAACTAAGATTGATGACTTTTTTGGAGAAGGCATTGAAAACTACAACATCCCTGTATTCAATCATTACGCAGTTCTAGCTGAGGGGGAGGAAAAAATAGCAGAGCGAGCTGCCTTTGCAGAAACAAAGCCGACCTCTTTAACAGATAAAGAAAGCTGCTGTGATAATGAAAGGAATCTTAATAACTTGATAGATTTGACCTATGTAACAGTGAAATGCATTCTAGAACGCTTAAAAGAAACAAATGAGAAGCTTGACAAATTGTTAGAGCTGGGGCCCAAGAAACTCATGGAGAAAGATTTGTGTCACCCTGGAAGCTCTATAAACTTGGCCGGCATTTCATCTGCCCTGCCCACAAATAAAAGAGTGGAAGGAAGTACTAGACTACAGCTGATTCTACAGCCAAAACAAATTTGTCTAACAGTCTGTAGATATCGAGGCGAGTTGCCGTTATGGGACACAAAAAGGAAGATTAGAAATCATCTGAATAGCTTACTTGGATTGCCAGTTGCTGGAATCGATCTGAAGACTCTCAAGGTACTTAGCCTACCAAGCCAGGTGCAGAGAGTTCTCATCACATTCTTAAGTGCGAGGATTCCCTCGTTAATAATGAGGCAAAACAGACTTTTCAAGAATAAAGGTGTATTTCCAGCTCGAGTTTTTTCAAATATTTCGAAACCTATCCCCCTCCTTCGCAAGAACCATAAAAAGACTGGTGCTAATTATGACTTGAGTGCCTCCCAGCCTGATCTAACACTTCCTGCTTGTCAGGGGGACGTGGCAGTTAAAGCTCCTAAGAAGCACCCATCCAAAATTGCTGATATGCAGAAGCTGGAAGAGATAAATCTCGACAACTCCCTCGAGGACGATTTATTGAAGTCTTTCCCATCATTCCTCAAAAAAGATCAAGTTGCTATTGTCAACAGGTTGGAAAATCTAAGAGAGCAGCTCCTGAAACTAGGGAGTGAGTCTAAAAAGCAACTGGAGGCCAAAGTGGATGGTAGCAAAGCGAACAACACAAGAAACGTGCAGTTCCCTAACCCTCCAGTATCACAAGTTCTAAGTCCGCCTTCATTTAGCTCCATGCCAGATCTAGAATCCTCGCTAAATTCTTCCAGGACCTCGAGCTTAATGCCGGCTCCGGAGGAGATATCCATAGAGCGACGGGGCTGTGAGGTAGATGTGCTACACAATTGTGAAGAAGGAAAGAATCAGATGGAAGCTCCAACCCTCTCTCGCACTTTGGCGTCATCCCCTGATCCGAACAGCAGGACTGAGTATGACTGGGATTCACGAGTCCTGTTCTCCATTCATTCCAGCCAGGAGGCACAACCCCAAATGGAAAATAAATCTTTGGCCCAAGAATTAATGGATGTAGAAATACTAGAGCGGGAGTCTACACATTCCAAAGATTGGCAGGGGCTCCACGGAAAGGGATTTGCCACTCACATAGAGAGGCCTGGTTCATCAGCGAGGAGAGAGGATCAACTGGTACTCCCTGCGTCCATCAGTGCCCAGGAGTCAGATCTACAGCCCTTGGCTCGAGATCCTAATATCGAATTGTCCCTTAGCCCCCGGGATGGTACAACCTTGGCATGACTGGCTCCAGAACGAAAGTTGTCAAAACCTGTAAGGGGTTTGGGAATAATTTCATGGAACATTGCAGGATGGTTCAAATGGCTATCCAGAAGTCCGATGATTTTTAGCCATCACCATATCCCGGAAGTGCTGGCAGTCCAAGAAACATGGACTGATCTACCCCTGGAATTGGAGGGTTTCATATCTTATAGTATGAAGGCCGCTAAGGGTAGGGAACGGGGGAGGATGAAAGGAGGCTTGGGTATATTAATTTCAACATCTTTAAGGGTTTCCTGTAAGGAACTGCAGCCTCTAGATCAGCTGGCAATGGCAATAGCACTTCATTGGAAGGGAGAGAGTTTGATTATAATAAACAGCTACCTACCCCCATTATATAAAAAAATTGATATCGATAAGAATTGGGCATCCCTAGAGAATTATATACTATCGATAGTTGAATCACACCCTAAAGCGATGATCCTTGTATTGGGAGATCTAAATGCCCGTATGGGTCCAGACGATCCCTCATTAGATGCTAAATATAGGCTATTCTTTAGAGATCATCTGGAGGGTTCGGATAGCCTGCTCCTACCTAGACTATTTAAAGACAGAAAATCCAACTACGCAGGTGCATGCTTGGCGAAGCTAATGTTTAAAACAAATCTCCAAGTTCTAAACGGTTCCACACCAGATGACTACCCCGGAGGTTTTACTTATATGTCAGGAGTGGCGGCTAGCACCCTAGATTATCATCTAGTATGCACATCCCTGTTACCCAAAGTAAAAAGTTTCAAAATTCTGCCATATTTAGACGGAGATCATCTCCCTCTATCTTTACAGTTATGGGCCACCCCACAGGAGCCATGTCGGGAAATCTGGTACTCCCCCCAAAGGAGAGGGTCTGAACAACAAAGACGTTCTGCTAGGTGGTCCAGCGATCTAGCAAACAATTTAAAGGTAATCTTGGCAGCAGAAGATATTCAAAAATATGCTGCTGCCTTCTCAAACGTAAGTCAAAATGAGGATCCTTTGACATTATACGACGGACTTATTAAGAATCTCACGCCCCTCCTGTTTCAGAAGGTAGGTCAGAGAGCCCACACCCCTTGCAAGCTAAAGTCAAAGATTTGGTTTGACAAAGATTGCCTGGAGGCAAAAAGAGTACTTATTCGAGCTTATGCTAATTACATTGGTCTTTATGCCACGAGAGAGTTAAGTGCCTACCTAGCCCTACTAGAAAAAAAACGATCTTATAAAAATTTAATTAAAAGAAAGAAGAAAGATTATGCTAGGGAAGCATGGAAGGCTCTAATCCAAGCTGCCAAGGAAAAGAACTCCGCTTTGTTTTGGAAGATGGTCTCCAATCAAAAGCGAAATAGTACCTTAACGAGGGAATCTTATATTCCCCCTGAAACCTGGATCTTTCATTTCCAGAACTTGTACCATGATAATCATACCCCCTCCTTTATGTCCACAGTTTTCAGTGACCTGCCTAGCTGGCCCTCAGTCTCCCCAGCAGAGATCTCAGCACTGATAGGCCAACTTAAAAGAGGAAAGGCCCCCGGCCTTGATGGAATCCCTCCTGAGTTTCTGAAGGAAAATATGAATTGGTGGGCACCCTTCCTAGCACACCTTTTTACCTATATCGATAGAACAGGGAGGGTGCCAAGCGAATGGGGGGAGGCGGTGGTTGTTCCTATCTATAAAAAAGGTAATCAAAAAGATCCTGCAAATTACAGGCCTATTAGCTTACTAAGTGTCATTAGCAAATTGTATGCCAAACATCTTCTGGAAAAATTTACACATTGGATGGAGAAAGAGGATATATTGAACCAGGAGCAAGCCGGGTTTAGGCAGGGTAGGTCGACAATGGACCACTGCCTTCTTCTTCGGCATCTCATTGACAAATACTCTGGCAAGGGCCCCTCGTCACTTTACGCTGCGTTTATTGATCTTAAAGCGGCCTTCGACTCCATTTCTAGATCTATATTATGGAGAAAACTTGAAGCCTCTACAATAGACAGGAGACTTTTAGTGCTCATTCGTGCCCTTCATGAACAAACATCTTTGAGGGTTAGATATACCAGGTTGGGGCATTTGACTGATAAAATTCCCACTTTAAAGGGAGTTAGGCAGGGATGTATGTTAGCGCCTGCGCTTTTTAACTTTTACCTCAACGATGTTGTTGGATGTCTAAATGATGTAGATTTTCACCCTCCTAAACTGGCTCAGCGCTCCATCACTATACTTTTATATGCCGATGATGCTGTTATTCTTTCTAGAACCCCAATTGGATTGAGAAGGGCACTTAAGAAGTTTGCTAGCTACTGCAGTGATCAGGAGCTGGATATTAACTATGCGAAGACAAAGGTGATGGCCTTTGGCAGGAGACCCAAATTAAGAAAGTGGAGTGTAAACGGCCAGAATCTTGAACAGGTAGCTAGCTTTCGCTACCTAGGCATGATCATCCAAGCCTCTGGATCTAAGACTGCCCATAGCCAGGCAGCAGCATGCTCGGGTGAAAAATCCTCTCACGGTATACTTAAGTTTTTCAGATCCCAAGGGGGATACTTTGTACCAGCAGCTATAAAACTTTTTAAGGCTAAAACACTTGCCCAGATGCTTTATGGTACGCTGCTTGGAGCGCCTTCCTCTAGCTATGCCCCCTTGGAGCTAGTTCAATCGAAGTTTTTAAGAGCAGTGCTTCAAGTTCCTAGATGCGTATCTAATGCAATGGTAAGGCTAGAGACGGGCATGCTGAAGGTCGAAGCCATGATTGCCTTACACTCCATCTTCTATTGGTTGAAGATAAATTTAAATCCGTGTGGACTAGTGCCTCTGATTCTGACTGATTCCTTTGAATCTGAATGGCTGGTCGCTGTTAAGCGAAAAATTTCACTCTTGGGGTATTCTCCTCAAGCGCTTTTGAAAATGGGTGGTGACCGAGCTAAGTTAGAAATTAAGCAGAGGATCAAGGACACCGAACGCCAACTAGATCTACAGGTGTCTCCAACTTTTATAGCGCCAACTAGTAATAAATACATTGTTGCACAGGCCCCATATTTAGCTGTTCTGGAGTCCCGTAAACTCAGAAGGGCTTACACTTTGGCTAGATGCTCTGCCTTACCTTCTGCAGTTCTTGAGGGCAAATTAAAAAAATTACCCCGAACAGAGAGGTTATGTATGTGCGCGTTGGGGGAGATCGAATCTCAGGAGCATGTATTCTTAAGGTGCCCATTATTTGAAGAGGCACGCACAAAACTCATTGAGCCTTTTTTGGCAGGCACGTCTGATCAGGATAAGATGGAAAACTTGTTTTTTAACCTTGAACATACAGCGCTCCATCAGATTGCAAAATTTTGCTCCTTGGTTATAAAAGCTCATCAGTGCCCTGGTTGTCACTTCGGTTAGGACTGTTTGATTTTAACTTTTACTCTTTCCAAGTCATCTTAGTTCCTTTCCTTTTATCGTGTTTTATTGTAATCTTAAGTCTGGTTTTAGCGACCAAAATGATTGTATAATGTTATTTTTTAGTACCTTGTTGCACTTTGGAAATTTTACTATTAGGCCATTGTAGTTTATTTGTATTTCTATGGTTTTATTTTGCTGGCTGGGTGCCGTAACAATAAAATTCATAAAATTCATACTTGCTCGGAAGCACTCCTGCTTTCCCTTGACACAGAAAAAGCATTTGACTCACTTGCAACTTCATACCTAGTTGAACTTTTAGAACACATGGGTTTTGGAGAGACCTTCATAAGGACAGTAGCGACAATATATTCGAAACCCACTGCGCAAGTTAAAGTCAATGGTGTCATCTCCAACTCATTTTCTGTGAACAGAGGAACTAGACAAGGTTGCCTCTTGTTGCCTGTTCTATTCACTCTCGCCTTAGAACCATTGGTGGCAGCAATTCGCCAGGATGCAGGTATAACAGGAATCACTTTAGGCCCTCATAAATTTAAATTCAATCTGTTTGCCAATGACATGCCAATGACATGCTCCTCTTCATTTCCAATCCTACAACGTCTCTCAAACACCTTCAAATGCATCTCCAAGCTTTTGGTCAGGTATCTGTCTACTAGTTAATCAATCAAAATCCTGCATACTGCCATTTAACATTCGTAGCTCTTATACTTTTCAATGGTCTGAGAAGCCTTTGATCTATCTTGGAGTTAAAATACCACATCTACTGAAAGATCTGGTGAAAGTCAACCACTCAAGTAAATTTCAAGAGATACATGTTACATTCAACAAATGGGACAAACACACTCTCTTGTTCCTGAACAGATTACATTTAATTATATCATCTGTGTTTCCTGAGATACTTTTCTCTTTTGAGCGATACCGATCACCCTGTCCCCCAGTCTACTTCATAATTGGCAAATAACACTAAACAGTTTCTTATGGTGAAACAAGAAACATAGAATAAGCTTCAACATACTCCGGCGTCGTAGAGCACAGGGAGGACTAAATTATTCTGATCTCTACACATAGTACAAAACTCTGTTATTGAACAATTTGATCAAAAGTCCCATTTAGCTCCCACAATTGATCTCTGGTTCACAAAAGTTTGGGACCTATTTATAATGGAAAAGATCACCAACCACCTACGTCAAATGGAGCTTTATCCCAGATGATCTAATTTCCCCCAGAAATGGTTCCTATTTTTTGAATACATAACTGCAAATGACATCCAGCCCCACAGACAGATATATCTCTAACTACTTTACACCTGATGATATTACTCTCTCACTACCTACTCTATAGCCATTGTTTATGTGCGTTGAACCGCATTTTCACCTTAAATTTCTTTAAACCCATAAATGAGACGTAACTTGCTCATTAAACTTATCTTACTCATCTGTCACTATTTTCACTCACAAGTAACATTTCACTTATTCTACAGCTTAGTTTGTTAAGTTGTTGTTTACGTGTGTTTTTTCTCTAAACCATGGAATGTTTGTAATCTTTAACTTACAAAATGCGAATAAAAAGTTAATTAAAAAAAACCTTTTGCACCATTCACCATGTATTATGATTTATTTATTTAATCTGTATCCCGCCCTCCCCGCGTTGTACAGCTCCAGGCAGTCCTGGATGAAATTAGATCTCTAGATTCTTTTTGGTCAGAGTTGACCCATGTTATGGTACAGAACCACTTTGGTCACAGATTATTTATGCCAGTCAACCCATGGGGAAAGCGTGTCCCTATTATTTGTCATCTTGGACGTCTTAGCAGCCTTTGATATCATCCATCAAGTTTAGTGCATTGTTCTCTAATTTTGTAACTTGGTTTTACTCCCCAATGGGTGTATGTTTTTTGCTGTTTTTAGGGCATTTTCTTAAATTGTGTAATCCACCTAGAGGCTCAGCAAAAAGGTAGACTATACATGAGGTATATAAATAAAAAAGGATCATCTCCACCCCTATTTCCTGACTCAAGACTGAGGATATGTACAAGGGGGTTTCCTCATACAACCAGCCCTATCCGAAGATTGGTCAGCTGAGACCTAAGTGAAGGTCTTTTCAGTTGCTGCCCCCTCCCTCCCATGGTACCTTGGCATGGATGGCCCAGACTAGCTCAGTCTCATCAGATCTTGGAAGCTAAGTAGGGTCAGCCTTGGTTCGTACTTGGATAGGAGACCACTAAGGAAGTCCAGGGTTTCTACACAGAGGCAGGAAATGGCAAATTACCTCTGTTTGTCTCCTGTTTGGAAAGCACCACAGAGTTGCCATATACAGGAGACGGCACTTTCCACACCATATAGCTGTAACCTTCCTATGTAGGGCTGTAAGACTCCCTGGTGGAGGCAGGGGTCCCCTGACACCAGGCCCTGCCCCTCCCAGCCACCGATCAGTTGGCCAGTGGTGGGACTTATCAGGAGAGAGAAGACTCAGGCTTCATCACCGACAATGTGACATCACTTCCAACATGCATCAGAAGTGATATCACAGTGGTGACGTCATGGCAATGCTCTGGTATTTGGGCAAACACTATGGCAGAAGCCATTTTTACCATAGAGTTTTTGCAATAATACCATAGTGTCATAAAGTGATGATGTCACTTCAGGCACACACCGAAAGTGATGTAGCCACAACGCCAGCAATGTCGCCTGGGTCTCCCGCTCCTGGTAAATCCCCCCATCCCCCACCAGTTGCCGGAGTGACCTGGCAACCTTTTTCCTATGGCATCAGAACACAATCCCATGGCCTACTTTGGTTTCTGCTAAAGTTTGCTGGGTCCCAAGTCTCTCTCAGCTCCCAGCATGCCTCAGATACGTTCCAGGGGGGGGCGTGTTTGCCTAACACCATCGCCTGCAGTACCATAGCCGGCTTCTTCTTCGATGAATGAAGGAACAGGAAACATGTTATGCTGGCCTAGTACCTAATTGCCGAGGTAACACTTTTGTCGATCTTCTCCTTGTTTTCCCCTGGACTGGCATTTCTGTGGCTGAATCCTTCTGGGAGGCAGGGCTGGCTGCAGTGCTCCCATACCCCTTCTAGGAGTTTTGCCTGCAGCACTCACAGAGTTCAGAATTCGAGATCGGTGTTGACTGCTGGGAAGCCACCGATCGGGACTCAGCCATTTTGCAAATCTACCTCATTAGACATGTTTTGGGGGGTTTATGAGCGAGCTGCAAGTATAAATATTATATTTGCCTCCAGGTTATCTTTAAAAATGGATTTCTTTCCTCCTCTCTCTCTGTTTCCGTTGCTGCTTGTCAGAGCCCTCCATTCAGCAAGTTCCCAACTTCGCAGTCCTGCTACACGGTGGCCGAGCTGCAGACACTTTCCCTCTCATAAGGGCCTTGCCTCGTCTTGCCCTGCCAATTAGCCAGGCCTTCAGCCTACAGAATATATATTGGAGTTCATTTGTAAGGAGGACAGGCAAGAGTAAACAGAGGAGGAAACAGAATCTCCTGCTACCTCTGCAAACTCACAACGGACAGACAGCTCCACTCAGTTCATCTTTCTCTTCCAGGATGATGAATTCTCAAGCAGGGAGTCGAATGAGAACAAACTCCTGTTTCTCGGCTGCTGAGTCAGGCATCATAGCTCATTTGGGGTCTCATGGGCTGTTCTTTCTTCTTATACACACTCAGAACTGGTTCTTGGTGCCTTTCCACTCTCTCAAAACTTTGCCCCAACTGGGAGATACCCTCTTCTTCCACTATTAGGGTCTCCAGTCTCCAGGTGGTAGCTGGAGATCTCCCGGAATTGCAACTGGTCTCCAGGTAAAATAGATCTGTTACCCTGGAGGAAATGGCTACTTTGAAAGGAGGACTTTATGCCATTATACCCCACTGAGGTCTCTCCCCTTTCCAAACCCTGGCCTCCTGAGGCTCCGCCCCCCAAATCTCCAGGTATGTCTTAACCCAGAGCCCTACCCACTATCGTCCTTTGAGCAACCCAGTGTGCATTTTGCAGAGGCAAGCCTTGGTGGGAGAAGGGACGCACCTCCTCTTCACTCATGCTTCGCTTACTTCCCCAGCTTTCTCAGAGACTTCCTGAAGAAACCACAGACTGTATCAAAGATTGCATTGCTGGTTCTCATTGTTGGTTCATGAGGGCTACCACATTGCCTCTAAGGATATTTAATATTTTTGTAGCCACAGACTTGTCCTTTACCAGCAGATTTCCTGAGAGCCAGTTTGGTGTAGTGGTTAAGTGTGCGGACTCTAATCTGGGAGAACCGGGTTTGATTCCCCACTCCTCCACTTGTACCTGCTGGATGACCTTGGGCAAGCCATAGTTCTATCAGAGCTGTTCTAGAAAAGAGCAGTTTCTGTCAGAGTTCCCTCAGCCCCACCTACCTCACAGGGTGTCTGTTGTGGGGAGGGGAAGGGAAAGGAGTTTGTAAGCCACTCTGAGACTCCCTTGGGTAGTGAAGGGTGGGGTATAAATCCAATCTCCTCTGCTCTTCTCTTCCTGGAAGGGTAGTGCTCTTGAACAGCCCAATAGCTTAGACTAACCTGATCTCATCAGAGCCTGAGAAGCTAATCAGGGTAGGTCTTGGTTAGTACCTGAATGGGTCACCATCAAGGAGGTTCTGGGTTGTATCCTCAGCAACAAAAAGGATTAAGTGCACAAGGGTGTGCAATCTATACCTGGCTCCCAGTAGTGAAAGGTAGAATTGCATGCCGGAAATCAGAAAAAGTAGGGAAAGGATTGGGACTGAAAGTTCCACAGAAGATACTTCTTGAAGCCTTCTGCAAGTGCTAAAGCAGATAGAATAACCCTTACTAGCCTGAGTTTGTCAAAGCTTGGAAGCTAAGCAGGGTCAGCTCTGGTTAGAACTTGGATGGGAGATCACCAAGGAAGTCCAGGAATGATATGTAGAGGCAGGCAATGGCAAACCACTTCTTTTTTTCTTTTAAATTTTTATTTATAGTTTTATAAGTTGTATACAAAACAGTAAACATATATAAAAGTAAATATACATTAGAGTCTATGATTTCGTTCTTTCTCAAGCCATTCATACAGTCCCGACCACCTTCTCTCAAAAACCGTTTCATCTTTCCCCTGTAATAGTACACTCAGCTTATCAATTTCTGCTACACTCATTAATTTATGAACAAGTTCTTCTCTTTGAGGTATTTTTTCTACTTTCCAGTATTTAGCCCACAGTATTCTTGCTGCTGTCAAAATATAAATTATCACATATATTTTGTTACTTTCATACTCTTTTGGAATCATATTTAACAAGTAAATTTCGGGCTGGAGTGGCAGATCTATTTTTATTACTTCTGTTATTATTTTCTGAACTTTTTCCCAATAGCTTTGTACTTTAATACATTGCCACCACATATGAAAAAAGAGCCTACATTGGTTTTACACTTCCAACAATTCCTTGAACAATTCGGGAAACATTGTGCAATCTTTTCCGGAGACCAATACCACCTATGGACTATTTTAAACACGTTTTCTCTATATGAGGTAGCTCTCATACTTTTAGTGGTTTTCCGTATTTTGTACCAATCATCCATTTCAGTACCATGACCTAAATCTTTCATCCACAATAACATATTGGATCTAACCAAGTCATCTGCCATAAATTCTTCTAGTAAAAATTTATATACCTTCTGAATAATTTTATCATTTGATGATAGCCACTTCTGAATGTCTCATGCCTTGAAAACCCCATGGACTCGGGATCACCGTGAGTTGGCTTCTAGGTGATAGCACACAATTATCCTTGTTGTTGTTATTGTTGTTAGGAATGGGCACAAACTGGCTCACAAACTACACTTTGTGATGAATTTTGCCAGTTCATGGTTTGAGAACTGAAGTTCTTGGCAAGTCAATCGGCACAAACTTTCCGAACATTTAAGGGGTACATGGCAGTTTGTGAATGGATACATTTCCAGACATTTCCAGACAGACCGTCTCTGCACAATCAAAATGTTTACCAAACTTCAAAACAACAAGGGTGCAGCATTCTCCAGCCTCTGTGTTTGGTGTTTGTAGCTTGCAAAGGGTCCATTCTATACAGGGTCCCCCCCCCCCCCCCACTTTTGAACCTGTGCCTGACATTTTCCCCAAAAGCACTTTCCTGGGGCATCTTTTGTGGGGGGACATAACTCAGACCACCCTAAGTCTAATCTGCACATAACTTCGAGGACATATAGAGGAGTATCAGGGGGAGGTCCCCTGCATGTGAATGGATACATTTCCAGACATTTCCAGACAGACCGTCTCTGCACAATCAAAATGTTTACCAAACTTCAAAACAACAAGGGTGCAGCATTCTCCAGCCTCTGTGTTTGGTGTTTGTAGCTTGCAAAGGGTCCATTCTATACAGTAACTTGGAGGACAGGTAGAGAAGAGTCAGCCAGAGACCCCTCCAGGTTTTGCAGCGTGAACCAGCACAGAGGACTGGGTCCTGATACTCAACTGATAAAATATCCACTTTTGAAGCAATCTTTCTTTAAACTTTGAGAAAACCTTGAGGTGAAATGTGGAGATATTAGGCTGGCTCACACATTGGAGAAAGAGAAAAAGAAACCAGGAAAAGCTACAAATATATTGGTGGACGAATTTGCAGAGATATCCGCCTAATATGCAAAGGAGTTCCTGCTACAAAAAGAGCCCTCTCTCTCTCTCTCTCTCTCTCTCTCTCTCTCTCTCTCTCTCTCTCTCTCTCTGTGTGCGCGCGTGTGCGCGCGCACTAGTATTTCTGAAAGTGCTCACTTCAGAGTCATTGTTTTGGAGGAGTAGCATTCACATGCAGAAAAAACTATTCAGGGTTTGCTCACTACTCCAGAGTTACTATCCTCTGTTTAAGTCCATATTGTTATAATAGTCACTTGCCTATACAATTTGTAACTTGACTACTTAGATATATGTGAACACTCTACACAATTTGCAATTGGATTGCTTAGATATATAAGAAAATAATATATATAAGGATGGTATTTTTACTATTTTGATATTAGTTTCACAGTTGTTGTTGCAGTTTTGTGTCTCTAGCATGCCAGGGAGTCATTCTGCTGCATCATGAACTTCACAAACTAAACCGCCTAAAAGTTCATGACGGTTCATGGCTCATGAAGCAGGTACTCCATGAACCTAAATTGAAACGAACCACATTTTCCCAGTTCATTCCCAACCCTATTTGTTGTTGCTGTTATTATTAATAATAAAAATGATGAAGATGACAACAATGAGGATGCTCTGGAGGGCTGCCACCACTTTTATTTCCCTGTTTGGCCTGGGCCACCTGGATATGAAACCCCCAAGCTGCAAGGTCATAGGGTGTTCTAACACTCTATTCTGCCAAGCCTTGTGTTGTGAGCAACTGGTCACTGCTCGGTGTTTCTTGGAAGCTTTTAACCCTTTTAACCATCAACTAGCTGAGTGGACATTCTCAGGAAAGCACCATGCAGCCTCCTGGTTTCAGAATCCAGGCTCCCTCCTGCCCACAGATAGCAGCACTGGGGCATCGAAGTCAGCCAGAGCCATGGAGGACATGAACCTGGCAGGTGCAAACTTCCTCTTCTCTGCAGGAGCACTGGGGGAGTCTAGGGAGGGGGGCTGGGCAGGCCACTGAAGCTGATGGGCGCTGTGGAATTCTAAAACCTGTGCAAGACTGCTTTTCCTCCATCCTTGTAGGATTGCCAGCTACCAGGTGAGGCCTGGAGATCTCTTGGTTTTCCAACTGATCCCCAGACTATAAAGATCAGTTCCCCTGGAGGAAATGGCTGCTTTGGAGGGCGAGTTCTGTGGTTTTATGCCCCAGTAAGGTCCATCCCGCCCCAAACCCAAGCTCCAGCTGCAAATCTCTTGGAATTTCCTAACCTGATGGGACTCTCCTTGCCAATGAGGCCAATGCCCTTTGCATGCCCCCCCCCTCCAAAAGCTCTCTTTCAATTCCCCAAGGCACCAAGGAGGAAGGAGGAAAGCCTGAAAGGAATTAACATGGGGGATTGATTGTCTGGTCACCCCTCAGATTAATGAAAATCCCTTGGGGAGTCAAAAGGAGACTTTTCTAAACCTGTGTAGGATCCAGCTAAGCAGTTTTTCTGATGATTCCCTTCACAGTATGCCAAGAGGAATGCAAAACATTTGTTATTTCTTTTTTGAAAGAAAAAAAATCAATGGGACAAAACATTCCCTCTAGACCTATAATATTTATTTCAATGTTCTGTCAATAAATATAACAAGGTTAGCTTTCTATCAGGTTGGTTGGGGGGGGGGATCATTAGAAGGAAGTTCTATTTGTTAGGCTTGATTACAGAAAGTAATCAATATCAAAAAATTCCCCTGTTGCTATCAAAAAGAAATACTGCACTCCGAGGAGTCAGCCTGGCATAGATATTTATGACTCTGTTCTCCGGACTGCAGTGAGCTGGAGCTCCCATCCTTCAGTCTGGATTCCTTCCTTGGTGCAAAGGAAATTGGCACTGCTGGCTCAGGGCTCCCTAGCTGTTTGGGTGGTTTCCAGGGCAGGTGAGCTGGCAAACCCCCTGCAGGGGGTCCGCCATTCCAGCTGCAGAACATGGGCAGAGACACGCCTCTTGTTTCCCATTCTAGTCACAGCAGAATAGACCATGCAAAAGCATATATTGAAAATAGGTTCCCAGGCAGCCATTTTTTCCCCTTTGTCCGGGGTGATCCAGCGGAGAGACTCCCTCGGACGGCTTTGTAAGCTGAAAGCCCTTCCAGCGTCTCCCCTGATTAGCATGAGTATGCAATTCATGGTGACAGACGAAGGGGAAAGAAATTGTCACGAGGTCACCATCCAGTGACAGTGGAAGAGCAGAGAGGTCACAGCCCACACAAAACGGGGCTAAGCTAGACAATTCCTAGACCGTGCAGAGGGAAAATGGGCCACTTAGCTCATGTACCAACTTGCCTGGATAAAGGCCATGGAATGGAATGGCTTTGTCACGAGAATGTCTGCGTTCCCCAGCACAACAGCTGTGCTAGCAGTTAACGTCCCGAATACATCATTAGAGGCTTGCGTGCCAATATTTTTCCACCTACATTGCATCTAGACAGTGTAGAGCTGTGGAACTGTTTTGGGTGGTCAGGGCCTTATTGGGCCAGCATATCTTGACTGGAGTGGGTTGCTGCAACCATATCATTCCAGTCTTGTTCCATCTATACTGGCTCCCAATTTACTTCCTGGGCTAATTCAAGGAGTTGGTATTGACCTTTATAGTCCTATACTGCTTGGGGCCAGCATATCTTAAGGACCACCTTCTCCTATATGAACCTACCCTTCCACTCTGGTCATAGTTGGAGTCTCAATGTAGGGTGCCCTCCCCAGCTGAGGTGGCAGCCCAAGAAAGGGTCTTCTCAGTTGTGGTGGCAAAACCTTAGAACAGAGATATCTCTGGTTCCTTCTATCACTGTCTTTCGCCAGCAGGTGAATACTTTTTTGTTTGGTTTGGTGTACTCCCAGTAACTGTTATTGGCCCTCCTCCTTTATGTGGATTGGTCTGTTTATATGTTTTTACTGAATTATTTTATATATACTTTATTTTGTTGTTGTTCAGTTGCACAGTCAAGTCTGACTCTTCACAACCCCATCGACCACATCACGCCAGGCCCTCCTGTCTTCCACCATCCTCCGGAGTTTGCTTCATTTCATGTTCATTGCATCGATAACATCTCATCCTTTGCCATCCCCGTCTTCTGTTAATTTCAATCTTTCCCAGCATCAGGGTCTTCTCCAGTGAGTGCTCCCTTTTCATTTGGTGGCCAAAGTATTTGAACTTCAGTTTCAGTATCTGGCCTTCCAGGGAACAGTCAGGGTTGATTGATTTGATCTCCTTGCAGTCCAAGGGACTCTCAAGAGTCTTCTCCAGCACCATATTTCGAAAGCATCTATTATTCGGTGCTCGGCCTTCCTTATGGTCCAACTCTCACAGCCATACATTGCTTTGACCATATGGACAGGGTGATGTCTCTACTTTTTATTATGCTGTCAAGGTTTGCCATTGCTTTCCTCCAAAGGAGCAGGCATCTTTTAATTTCATGGCTGTAGTCATCGTCTGCACGCAGTGTTCCCTCTAAACTGAGTGAGTGTGAGCTAGCTCACAGTTTCTTAGCCTCCAGCTCACACATTTTTGTCTTCGCTCAGGAAGGATGGCTCCAGAGCCAACTAATTTATACAGCAGCCAAATCACCTGCTCACAACTTTAATGCCAGTAGCTCACAAAGTAGAATTGTTGCTCACAGGGCTCCATAGCTTAGAGGGAGCATTGGTCTGCAGTGATCTTGGATCCCAGAAATGTGAAGTCTGTCACTGCTTCCATGACTTCCCCTTCTATTTGCCAAGGAGTGATGGGGCCGGATGCCATGATCTTCGTTTTTTTGATGTTGAGTTTCAAGCCAACCTTTGTGCTCTCCTCTTTTACTCTGAGCAAGAGGCTCTTTAGGTCCTCTTCACTTTCTGTAATTAGAGTGGTATCGTCTGCATATCTGAGGTTGTTGATCTTTTCCCCAGCAATTTTAATTCCAGCTTGTGATTCACCCAGGCCGGCATTTTGCATGATGTACTCTGCATATAAATTAAATAAGCAGGATGTTGTACTCCTTTTCCTATGCTTGTTGTACTCCTTTTCCTATGCTAAACCAATCAGTTATTCCATATCCAGTTCTAACTGTCACTTCTTGATCCTTCAAGAGACATGTGAGGTGGTCTGGTACTCCCATCTCTTTTAGGATTTGCTACAGTTTGTTGTGGTCCACACAATCAAAGGCTTTAGCATAGTCGATGAAGCAGAAGTAGATGTTTTTCTGGTACTCCCTTGTTTTCTCCATAATCCAGCGAATGTTGGCAATTTGATCTCTAGTTCGTCTACCTCTTCGAAACCCAGCTTGTACTTCTGGCAGTCCATGTACTGCTGAAGCCTAGCTTGTAGGACCTTGCTAGCGTGTCAAATGAGTGCAATTGTGTGATAGCTTGAACATTCCTTCTTTGGGATTGGAATGGAAACTGACCTTTTCCAATCCTGTGGCCACTGTCGCGTTTTCCAAATTTGCTGGCATATTTTAAAAGCTGTTTTAATGTTGAAATGTTTTAATGTTTCCCACCTTGGTGGCCCTATTTGGGTGGGAAAGTGGCAAAAATGACAGTAAAGCAATACAATGAACTGACGATTCAGGAAGGCAGTAAAAGAGCAGCCTGAAAAATCAAAGGTGAGCATCTGTCCTTAAGTATTTCGAGGGTTATTTCAGACTTGGCATTTCTCAAATAAGCCGATCTAGAGTTGCTAGCTACAGACTGGGAAATACCTGGAGATTCTGGGAGATGGAGCCTGGAGATTTGGGGGGATGGGCCCTGGGAGTGTGGTAGGGTTTGGGGAGGGGAGAGACCTCAGCAGGGTTCAATACCATAGAGTCCACCCTCCAAAGCTGCCATTTGTTCCAGGGGAACTGATCTTGGTCGTCTGGAGATCAATTGTAATAGCAAAGGTTGGCAGCCATAGCTGATTGGACCTGGCTGTATTCCTCCCACACACCCCATATGCCATTTCATGGAGGAGGTCTGGCACTCCATAGGCCTCTTGACCTCCAAATGGTGATAAAATCAGCTCGGTCTATCCCACTGATATGTTAAAAAGCAGCTACATCTTTAAACTCCTGATTTCCTAAGGCTCAAGTGCATCAACATGGCAAACACACTTAGCAGAAACGTGTTAACTCACTGTTTACCATAATCAAAACCAAATCTATGCAGATACCTTCCATAGAGGCAGAGAAGTGATTTTCCTCCTCAGAATAACAATAGATAAAAGCCTGCGAATTGAAGAGCAGCTGGAAATTATTTGTAATTGGTATGAAAAATCTCTCAATCTGCATCCTGCTTTTCACATTTTGGAGGATTACAGTGAAAAACTAAATGCAGCCTTGATTTCAGGATCCCAGTATTCCCTAATTGCACCATGGCATTTTTTTAAAAAATAACAAATAAAAACCTGTCAAAAATGTGTTGAACTTTACATCAAACTTCTGATAACACTTCATCCTGCTTTGACATTTACTGTTGAACTGTTAGGGTTGCCAGCGGGGTGGGGGGGAGCCTCCCAGAATTACAACTGGTCTCCGAGCAACAGAGATCAGTCCCCCTGGAGAAAATGGCTGCTTTGGAGGCTGGCCTTTGTGGCATTATACCCCACTGAGTTCTTGCCCCGCCTCAAAGTCTTCCCTCCCCAGGCTCCATTCCCAAAATCTCCAGCTATTTTCCAACCCAGAGCTGACAATCCGATGTATGGTCTGGCCATGGGTCAGACACCTGTCCTGTGTAAACAAGCCTAGCTTCCCAAATTAGACTTACAGCGGTCCCTGCCACACGGCAGGGAAAAGGACGCTTGAACTGCGGCTAATGTGAGCCGCAGCAAAGTTGAGACGGCGCGGAGGGATCTCACGGATCCCCCGAGCCGTGGCACCGCCGCTCCCCGGCATGATCAGATGCCGGGGAGAAAGCGACGGTGGGGAGGGGAGCCTGGCGAACTGCGCATGCTCACACATGCGCAGTTTGGCCAGGAGCCGGTGATGCACCGGCGCAAGGACATGCCGGCGATCTCACGGCACGCGTTGCTGCAGCCCTTCGAAAAGAACCACCTCGGTAGGTGGTTCTTTTTTGGTGCGGAGCAGCGCTGGAAGGGCCGTATCAGGGACGGAGACGGTACGCTTCCCAGGTGTTGCGGTGGGATCGTGCCCGTTTGCTCCGCCCCCCTTCCATCCCGCTCCTGGCCCAAAAGGCCTCGTATGGACAGGACCAGTGTTATCCTGAGCAGGTTATCCAAACGCTTCTAAATCAACTGAACTTTGTTTAGGGTTGCCCTGTCAGAGTCACATAAAACTGCCAAGCATAGGAAACAAAAACTCTTCTTGGCTGTCCTGTGGTCTGGGGATCTCCAGCCCCCACCTGGAGTTTGGCAATCCTATGTCTTCTCAGCTGGATTTGAGAAGTTGGGGGGGGGGCTATGGCAAAGTTAAGTTTAATAAATAATGACTGCCTGGGATAACGTGCAAAGGGACTTCAGCTGGGATAGCTGTAATTCTTTGTTTCCTTTACTTCCTAGGAGCAGAACTCACTGTCCCCTTCCCCCTACCCTCCAAAAATAGAACTTCTCCTTTATAGAATGTTATATTTTTGGTTCACCAACTGCTCTCTTAAGAGAAGGAGGGGGGTATCTATTGTTTTAGATGTGATTTGCTCTCCTTAAAGAAAACAAGAAAGGTGAGATGGATGTTTGCTAAAATAATAGTAATGTCCTACTAATAATGCTTGCTGACATGCATTTGCTTAGGGAGAAAAATCATGTTATCTATTTGCATTGTGCCATTGCCCTCTGCAGGAATGTGAGAATGTACCAGGTCCCCATTCTTTTCTAACTGCCACCCCCACCCCATGTTACCTCTACGATTAAAGCGTAGGAATATAGATTAATCTTTCAAAACCAGCTCAGTATTAATTCCAGCCGCTTCCACAGTTGGTGTTTGTCTAATGAATCTATAAAAGCTGAGTCACAAAGCCAGTGCTAGAAACATCAGAGCACCTGGCAGGTGGTGACATTCACTTATGGGAAATCATACCAGCATGGAGAAGGACAAATTTCCCCACCAGTGAAGTGTCAGATTACAAACCCATGTGATGGAGTGAAGTCTTGCAACTTGGTCTCAAGTCCTTAGGAATCCATTCTGGAGTTAATTTGGTCGATGAGCAGCTAGGGATCTCTGGTCTGCCAATCAGCTACCTGTGCTCTGAAATGTTAATAAAAACCTTTGTGTAGAGAGCTGTCCTGGCCCTATACTGGACCTTCAGCATGATGGATGAGAACAGAGACCCAGTGGTTAAATGACTGGAAGCAAAGAGTCGGGCCAGTCTTGGACTCACCTGCCACACAGGGTTGCTGTGAGGATAAAATGGAGAAGTATGATGTATGCTGCTCTGGATTCCCATTGGAGACAGAGGTGGGGTATAAATAAACTTAATTAATTAATTAGATTCACATTTCCTTTAATTTATTTCTGTTCAGGATTTCTCACTTACCTGAGTGATCCCATGTGAACTGCAGTTGCCCTGAAACCCCCCCCCCCAACATCTTGCACACATGAAGTCCATCAAGGTCATTTTATAGTGCAATCCTATGCGGAGTTACTCTAATCTAAACCCACTGATTTTAATCAATGTGGACTGGAGTAACTCTGTTTGGGATTGCACTGTTAGTCTCTTTCAGGGTGTACAGGATACTGTTTCTGATCATGCACTGCTCAATCCAATTCCTATAGAACCCCAAGGAGGTGTTGCAACACTGATGTTATTGATGTGCATGGAAAATGCACAGCTGCCTGTGCATGCATTTTTTTTAAAAGAACATTCCCACAATCCATGAGAGAAAGTGCAAATGTGGGAAGAGGAGTGTAGGGATGCCAAGGGACAATGAAAGACAAACTAACCCCAAAAGTCAAGAGAAACTCTGCTGGTTGCTCTGCTCTGAACTTGCCTGTCTTCCCTAAAGTGTAGTATCAATTGTTCTGCAGATGGCCTTATTGTCAGGAAGAGAACAGAATAAACAAAGATTAACAAGGGTTTGGAAATGAGGGCCGCTATAGCCCAGAGCGAATGAGACAAGACGGGTCTGCATTTTGTATCACTTTGCAAGGCAGCTCCTGGATCCCAGATCTCACACTCCCTGATGCCATGTGCTTCTGGGCTTGATTACACCCAGCAGGGGACCCTTCTCGGTAATGACAACCTGTTTCTACAATCACAGCAGAGAAATTTTTACAGGGTGCTTTTTTTCTAAATGTTTGCAAGCGCTTACTGTTTCAACCCCTTTCTAGTGAAGTCCTATAATCTCCCTAGTAGAAAAGTATGTCCAGGCTAAATCCAGTCCAGACTAAAATTTCCCAGTAATTTCCCCTTCCTGCTGCTGACCCCCATTTTGATCCTCTTGCCAGCCCTGAAGGTACCCTGTTCTCCAGGCGCTGCATTTCAACGAGGTCAGTGGGCTGCAGAGGGCCGGGGTTGCCCAGCACCAAAAGTGTGACCTCCTGATGCCCGGCCCCCTGATGTAAAGCCAATAAAGCTGCTGTCTTGGGTGGGCTCCCTTCATCAATAGATACATCAAGGTTCTTGCCAAGCTTCCTTGCCCAGGTTTTTTTTAAATTCTATTTATTTATTTTAAAATGTCTTTAAAAAGTAAGCAGAGAAAGACATACATTTTTAGTCATTTATTTATTTCCCAGTAAACAACCCTAACTCTGGTACAAGCTGCTGCCAGCAAGTGTCCTACCAAAACTTGGGGCAAGTCCAGTCCAACTTGGCTCTGAACTTTACCTCTGCCAGCTTCATACCTGCCATCTCAGATAGGACCTTACCAGTCTACTCCATAGCCGTAGAAAAGAGCAAGAGTCCAGTAGCACCTTGAAGACTTGGGGGAAGTCAATACAACATTTTAACATCTGTTAAAAAAAACAAATACAAAGCTTTTAAAATATCCTTATAGTGTGAAGATTTCCAATCAAACATCATGGCTCATGCAAACCCAATACCATGACAAAGATCCTCCAAGAGGCAGGGAAGGGCATTGAGGTCATAACCCTCTGAGAGCATGTCGATGACATACAACCGTTCAACCTTGGTCTCCCCCTCTCAGCGCCTTCTCCTGGGCATGTCACCCTTTGGGGGTATCAAGCCTGGGCTGGCTTAGCAATTCACTGAGGGTGTGTGGGGTGTTGGGTGCTCTCAGCACTACCATCCTTCCTCCCTGTGCAGAAATACACTCCTCAGTTCCCGCATGTGGTCCCACAGCAGGGAAGACCCAGCAGCATCTCTCCTCCCCCCCCCCATCTGCCATGGCCTATGGAGGGCCCTGCTGCCTCCTCGGCTGTTCTTCACGCTTCCCCTCCAAGAGCTTCCCTGTTAAGCAATGTGATAAGAACATGCAGTCACACTTGGAACCAAGTGTCGGTGTGTATTTTAGTTCAGTCTAAAAAAAGGGAGCCGGGTTGTACAGTGAGAATATTCAGGTTTTCATCGTCCTCGGATTGGAGTTTTGAGGAGGGGGCCAGATGCTCCAAAGTGCCAACCATTTCTGTAATCTTGAGGGTTTCCGGGCAGGTAAGTGTACCTGGGAGGCAATTTAAGAATAATGGGGGAAGCACTGAGCAGAAAGATGAAATCGGAACCAAAGAATTCCCTCCCAAAATGGGGGGGGGGGAACTGTGTATGAGATGATGCATCCCATTTGCCATAATTAAAAAGATACTCCATTTTAACTTAATGTTTTCCTAGCTGTTAAAGGAAGTCTATGAGTTAGGGTTGCCAGCCTCCATGTGGCCCCTGGAGCTCTCCCACTATTACAATTGATCTCCAGATGACCAAGATTAGTTCCCTTGGAGAAACTGGCAGCTTTGGAGGGTGGACTCTATGGCATTGAACCCTGTTGAGGTTCCTCCCCTCCCCAAACCCCGTCCCCCGCCCAGGCTTCACTGCCTCCCAAATCTCCAGGTATTTCCCAACCCAGAGCTGGCAACCCATGTATGTGCTGTCATGTCACAGCTGACTTATGGCAACCCAGCAATAGACTTTCAAGGCAAGTGGAGAAGCAGAGGTGGTTTGCCATTGCCTTCCTCTGCACAGCCTTCCTTGGTGGTCTCCCATCCAAGTACTGACCTTGCTTAGCTTCCAAGATTTGATAGGTTGCGAGCTCCGAGTGGGGAAAATACCTGGAGATTTTGAGGGTGAAGCTCGTGGAGGTCGGGGTTTAGGGAGGGGAGGGACTTCACATGCTAAAATGCCATAGAGTTCACCCTCCAAGGCAGCCATTTTCTCCAGGGGAACTGATCTCTATTGCCTGGAGATCAATTATAATAGCAGGAGAACTCCAGGACACACCTGGAGGTTGGAAACTGAAAGATCTGACGAGATTGGGCTAATACTCTGCCACCTTCCCTCCCTTAAAGGTACTGTAAGCAAGGTTGAAAATAGAGTAAAGTTAGAGTCCAGTGGTATCATTAAGACCAGCTAAGTTTTAGTCAAGGTATGAGCTTTCGTGTGCACATGCCATCAATCAAAGTAGTTGGATGGAACAAAATCAGGGTCAAAAATAAAGGGGGGGGGACTCTCCATCTACTTTTCCCCCCTGTCGCATGACCAACATGTTTGCAAGAGAGAGCAGGAATTGGGATGCAAAGAAAGAAACACTGCAGGACCTTTGGGGCCTGATTACCTGAAAGAGTCCCACCAGACCCAGCAGTCAATCTCTTGAGCAAAGAAAACCCCAAGAAGCTCTTCTTCCTCACGCGGAGAGAGGTGCGGGGGGGGGGGCACACTTTGAGAGCCTCACTGTCTCCTTGCTGCAGGGGACAGATGGCAGCCTGAAGCCCAACTGAGGTGAAGCCTTTGTGTGTGAGAGAGAAAGGGGAAAAAACCTCCCCGCTCAGCTGCTCTGTGAGAACCCAAGAATGCTGGGGGGAAGGCCTAGGGGAGCTGGGGGTGGGGTGGGAGGCAGGGAGGGGAAGTGAAGAGAAGGGAGGCGAGGGAGGGCTTGAATCAACAGAAGCGCTGCCAAGGCCCCCCTCCCCTGCACAGAAGATCCCTCTTGCACACAATATCATGTCCACATTCTCACACAGGCACACAGCAGAGCTGATCTCCTCACCCCCATCCCCCAGCCTGGTTCTACGCTGCTCTTTCACAATATCGTTTATCATCCTCTAGTACCCCCCCCCCCCCCAAATACGAACTGGCATGGCTAAGGCACACTGGCCTGCTTTCAATGTTAGGCCTCTGTTGTGGTGCATCCTTGCCAAAGAGCCTCAGCGTATGCATTTCTGTCACCCTTATTATTCACTATTATACCAACAGTGCCCTCCTAAGCAGAGATGAGAATGCCAATGGACTTAGCAAGGTGCAACAGTGTAGGATGGCCCTTCGAGTCATTCTCACGCGAAGCTAGAGGGTAGGACTCCAAGCTCCAGACATGTGGCTGCCATTCTTGCATGAGCCCCAACACCATTATTTTTAGAAATCACCCCCTGGCACTGAGTTGCTAAAAGCATAGGGATGCCAGCCTCCAAGTGGGCCCAGGGGATCTCCTGGAATTACAGCTCAGACTACAGAAACCAGTTCCCCTGGAGAAAATGGCTGCTTTGGAGGGTAGACTCTATGACATTGAACCCCACTGAGGTCCCTGCCCTCCCCAGGCTCCATCCCCAAATCTTCAGGAGTTTCCCAACCTGGGTCTGGCAGTCCTACCCCCCATCCCCCACTGGTGGCCAGGGGGGATCTGGCAACCCTATCTTCAGGCTATAGGCATCTAGTAAAACCAGCTATCCAAAGCTCCTGAAAGAAGCGAGACTCGTCATATTTGATTAGGAATCTAAAAGAGGGTCCTGCTGAATTAATGGCATAATGAATGGTCACCAATATAAATCTCAGGACGTTAAAAGGGAAAAATAATTTATAATCAATGTTTTCTTATTTATTCATTTCTGTGCCACCTTTCTCCCCAATGGAGGACTAAAGCAGCTTACATCGTTCTCCTCTCCTCTGTTTTATCCTCACAACAACCCTGTGAGGTAGGTTAGGCTAAGAGCAAGAGACTGGCAAGGATCCAAGGCAGAGTGTGGATTCAAACCTAGGTCACCCAGATTCTAGTTTCATACTTGTGTGGTAAAAAGGCATTGCCTCTGAGCACATTATATACATTGGGGCTGTCGAAATATCTACGTGCCAAGAACATAGGTGATCCCATCCTCGTCGCCAGTGAAATGTACTGGGTTCAAAACGCATAGTCGAGTGATTTCAGCTCACAATTTATTAGTAGGCACCGGCTCACCACGTCGCCCTGCTGGAAGAACTTCCCATCCGGGCTGTCCAGGTATCTGAGGTGTCTCGCCACACAGCCTGTGACCGCATCCTCTCCTGGGTCCTGGACTGGGTGTGGAGGGGGTGGCCCACCAGCTGGGTGGGCGCGGAGTTTTCCACCTTTTCATCTTGACGGGATGAGCTGTTGACCCATAAAGGGTGCCTGCTATGGGGAAGCCGGGTGGTGGTGCCAGCTCCGCTGTGCAAGCGGGTGCTCACAGCTTTGCATTACACGCACCCGGGGATTGTAAGGATGAAGTCTGTGGCCAGGAGCTATGTGTGGTGCCCGGGGTTGGACGCAGAAATCGAAGACCGGGTGAAGCACTGCCAGATGTGCCAGGAGTTGCGGCCTGAACCCCCCAGGGCTCCCACACGGCCATGGGAGTTGTCATACAAGCCATGGGCTAGACTCCATCTAGACTTTGCGGGACCCTTCCATGGAATCATGCCACACTCCACTACTAGACGCAGCCCAGCGGAGCTACTAATGGGATGGTGGCCAACGATGCGGTTAGACCAGCTGCATCCCGATCGGGCACTGGACCACAGCACAACCCCAGAGAACCAAGAGGTGTCACAAGAATTCTTTCCAGGGGATCCTGTGTACGCCAGGAACTATGCCTGGGGCCCAGCATGGATTCCTGACAAAGTAATCAGAGTGATGGCCCCCTGTAATATGAGGTATCCAGGAACGACAGCCAACTGCTAAAGAGACATGTGGACCAACTACGCCACTGCGTCCTCCCGGATGACCCCGACAGACCAGAGGACAGCGAGGACGAACGCCCGAGCCCAGCGGAAAGTGAGCCGGAGGATCAGGATACGTCTGCACACGCTCCTCCTGGGCCAAGCGCTCCACCAGAAGCGGCCACCAGTGACAACGCCAATTGGCCCCTTAGCCAGGAATCCAGCAACCCTCCGGCCCCAACGGAGCGACCGGAAGCTTTACCGGAACAGCCGAGGGCCGGGTCAGGAGGGACGTCCCCGGCCCCCGAAGTACGCCAGTCCACCAGGGAACGGTGGAGGCCCACCTACCTCAAAGACTTTGTCTGTTAGGGGGAACTGAACTTTGGGGGGAGGGGTGTTATGTACTAACAAAGGATCATGCACGCGGTTGGGTGCACACGTGGTCAAGCGCAATAGCAAAGCTTCGTGACCTGAAACAATAGACTTGTAGGATCCTAAAATGAACTAATAGGTTAGCCCAGGAACATAAGGTTATTGGTGCACTGTAGATAAACCTATCACGGGTGTGGGATGTGTTTGTTGGGTGTGGTTTGGACCTACATATAAGCAGACCCCGGGGTCCTGCTTCCTTGTCTCAGTTTTGCCTACTAATAAATTCTGAGCTGAAATCACTCGACTATGCATCTTGAACCCAGTACATTTCACATACCATCATATGATTCAGGGCCAGACTGGCCATTTAACATACAGAAAAAGTTTCTGGTGGGCTATTCCCCTAAGGGGCCACTCACTGGTGGTCAAGCCATACAAATAGCATCGCTATCTGGGTTCGAACAGAATGGTCCATGCACTGCTGGCTCAGTGCCACAGAGCTTCTAACTTGGCTTGCTTCGGGGCTATGCTAACTTCTGAGACCAGCACTGCTATGATGTCAGGTGATTTCACAGCTCCATTGTTTCACACCCAAATGAGGAAAATGAAAAATTACACATTTACAGTTTTGTTGATGAGAAAAACCTAAAACATGAGAATTTGGCAAGAAGACTTTGGGTGTCCCAAAAACTGAGCTCACGCTTCATATTCTTAAACATACTTCCTAAAGAGAACGGAAATGCATTTTAAAGTGTTTTTAATTAAAAATCTCCCCCAAAGTAAGAAAGCTGAGTCTGGGAGGAGAAGACCAGCCATTAGTCCGGTCAATGGAACACCTTGCAGTTCTGGTGGTCATCAGTCAGTGGACTGGGGCAGTTTGTTTCTATGATTTTGTCACTAAAAGTCACAGAAGTAGGTAATGCAGGATAATAGTTCTTAAAACAGTTCTACTTGCTCCATGGCTTCTGGAGATCTGCATTTGCAATTATACTCGGCCAAAAAGAGACACAAAATGAAATTCCATGAACTTATTTGTTACTTGCAACAAAACCAGAAACCAAAAGTAGAAGAAGAGCTGCAGGGGGACCTTATATAATGATCATAGCTGTACAGCAAGAAAACAGCATTCCCCAGTTCTCCACTTCTGACACTGTGTAATATTTTGGGTCTGCAGATAAAGGACTACAAGAAAGAGGAATGGCATGAAACCCTGTACAATATGAAGAGCAACTAAGCTAGAGCTTTTAATGGAGCGTAGATTACAAGAACTTTGAAATCTCCATGGCGGTTGTGGATGTCTTTGTCTTTTGCCTGTCTCTTCCTCTTCCAAAGCTGCGGTGGCTCAAGTGGTTAAGACGCTGAACTGCAGACTGGAAGGTCGGTAGTTCAGCAGTTCGAGACCTGAGTGCCACATAACGGAGTCTCTAGTTTCAGCTCCTGCCAACCTAGCAATTCGAAAGCAAGAATTTGCAAGTAGATAAATAGGTACCACTTCGGTGGGAAGGTAACAGCGTTCCATCCTTGGCGTTTAGTCATGCCGGCCACATGACCACGGAAACATCTTCGGACAGCGCTGGCTCTTCGGCTTGGAAATGGAGATGAGCACCGCAACCCTAGAGTCAGATTCAACTGGCTTTCGAGCAAGGGAAACCTTTACCTTTTACTCCTCTTCCAAAGCTAATGCCATCGCTGGGAGGGCACTTTCGGTGGTCAAATTCCCTCTCCCTTCCTCATGTGGTTCCATTCCAGTCTGGTGATATATGCAACTGCAGTTTAAAAACCATGGGAAATCAATTACACAGTTCTTAGCATCTTGTCAAAGCCTCAAGGGCCATTGCAGTAGTGAACTGCACCCATCCCTGCCTTTATTCCTTTCTTTGTATTTCCTTTTCTTGTCTGAGAAGAGGATGTCCTGCCTTTTTCCCTTTGTCCCAGATCTCCCCCTCGATGCTTCTTTAAATGCCCACATTTCAGTGGCAAGAGGGCTGCTGTGAATGGCTGTTGTGTGGCTCAAACAGTCACACTTCCACAAACGGGGCTGGAATCATGGACATGAATGTGTTAAGAGACACTTGACAAAGATACCCATCAACCTCTGCTCTTTTCACACCAAACAAGCAGACAGGACTTGGGAGCATACAGTTTATATGCAGAGAGGGGGGGAGCTTTTAATTAAGCATCTTAACAGGGAATTGTTCCCCCTGCTTCCTTTCTCTCTTTAATAAATCAGAAACAACTTTGATGCAATATCGTTTTCATCTAATCAGCGGCATCCCAAAATTACCATGTTGTTTTTCCATTAGAAATTCCATTAGAAATCTCACAACGTAATGTAACAAAGTAGCTCTCTTACCCTTCGCCTGGCTCTGGCGCACACAAACAGGAGCAGTTGGAATCTGAACGGACACTGGATTCTGTGGGAAAGGAGGCACGCATTCGTAACAATTTGGTGTTCAATTAGGATGAGCAGAGAAGGTCTGAAAGATCCTGTAAATGAAGGGTGAATCATGCCTGCCATTCGCAGAAGCGAGAGGGGGAACTGGGCCAGGAAAGGAGACGCAGATTCCTGAGGAGGAAGGGATAGCCCTTACAGGGGTTTTCCCCTTGCTTTGCCTGGGTACAGATTTTAATTTCTTGCAGCCCCCCAAAGGAATAAAATAAGAGACCTCTGGCTATTCATCAGTTTTGGTTCTTAAGTGAAGCAAAAACATTATAATTCTGGAGCTCAGGTTGGTGTGAAGGGAGCCCAGTTACAAACCTGTATTTCATTATAGGGATTATGCATTGTTTTATATGCTGTGAGAACGACAGACTTCTCGTGTGCACACGCTCGCAGCCAGCACCATCCTTGGCTTTCACTTTTGCTGCAGAGCATGAAAGATTGGGTGAGAGACACATGAGACCCAGCAGGATCAGCAAAGATGGGTGAAGGGAAAGCCTTCTCCGAAGCTGCCAGGACCCACAGAGTCAGATGGGCTCCTCTGGCCCAGCTCCTCTGTTTGGGCCACATTTCTTGAGGCAGGTCGGCTGCAAATGCTGCCAGCTCTGACAAATGCATGCATAGCTGCGAGGGCTGTGCTTTCCAGGCAAAAAAGTGCTGAAACCCCACAAGTTTCACTGCCAATGGTGATGGCCCTTTCTTTTGGGTTGCTTCCGCACAGTTACAGCTCTCCATGTCGCTTGCATTGTGTTGATAATGGAGCATCCAGGCAGCAGTTTTTCCCTCACTTCCCTTGCCTCACCTCCTTCCCATGGTCACCAGTCCTCCCCACCTTTGTGCCGCCAGAGGGCTTGGGAGGGTTTAAAAAAAAAAAACCTGGCGTTTGACATATCTAGGGTTGCCAGCCTTGTGGTGGTGACTGGAGATCTCTTGGGATTACAACTGATCTCCAGGTGACTGAGCAGTTCATCTGGAGAAAATGGCTGCTTTGGAAGGTGGACCCTATGACATTATTCCCCATTGAAGTCCCTCCCCAAACCTGCCCTCCTCAGGCTCCACCCCCCAAATTTCCATGTATTTTCCAACCCAGAGCTGGTAAAGACCTATCAGTGAGATCCTCTGAAGCCTCTTTCCTTGAGAAGATACAAGGGGAAAGGCATATCTCCATGACAAAAGGGGATAGAAACTTTTTTTTTTAAAGCACCACTTATCAGCCTTTTGGCTAAGATCAAGTGTAGAAACTTTTTTTAAAAGCTGGAAATTCAGAGGAACTAGTAGCTAACTCAAGATAGGTAGCTATGTTAGTCTGTCTGTAGCAATAGAAAAAAGCAAGAGTCCAATAGCACCTTAAAGAGTAACAAAATATGTGGCAGGGTAGAGCTTTCATGAGCTTTCACTGATGAAGTGAGCAGTGACTCATGAAAGCTCCTACCCTGCCACAAATTCTGTTAGTCTTTAAGGTGCTACTGGACTCTTGCTCTTTTCTAGAAGCTAACTGTGTAGTGATATAGCTGTGTATCAATTGCCAGTTTGTTTTTTAAAAGTCTTGCAGAGGCATGGCTGCAGGGGTAGGGGGATGAGGCAAGGAAAATGATGCTAATGTGTGTGGGGGGGCTTCAAAAATATGCACCTTCCTGTTCACATGACATACAAACTTATTTTGACAGAGATTTTTAAAGAAAGAAAGAAAAAGATCATACCAAACCAAAGACTGGGAAAGAATAAGCACACTTGGATCAAAAACAGTAAGTAGCCAGTTTACCACATGGATGCTTTTAAAAAACAGTTCACTCTAGTTTGGATGCCAATGTGGAGAAAGCGTCCATTTGGAAGCAGCTTTGCTGAGATCATTCTTGTACCCAGTGACTCGGTAAGTGAAGTGCAAACAGCCATTCTGGCAAACCTCCTACTTTTAAGAACTTTTTCTCTTCCCCCCCCACACCCCATCCCCCGCTTCCCATGAAAGGCCAATAGTTCTTTCTCCCTGGGGAGGAAGGAAGGGAGCAGACTTTTGGGGGGAATTGGTCCACCTCCAATCTGCTCCCCTTTCCACCAGCCCGTCACTTGCCTTGCATGTGAAATGAACCAGCTGTTGCACGACTCCACAAAGGGAGGCCCAGACAATGGGAAGGGGTCAAAGGGCAGGTCTGTTTGGGGAAGGGGCTTGCAACTCTTTCATTGCTGCCCCTTGTCCCTGGAGAAAAAGAGACAGTCACACCACACACATGTACGGTCCTAGTGTCGCCAGTGTAGCAGACAGGAATCACTTTCAGATGGCCAGTCCGTGGGGCTACCTGGGGGTGCCATGTCTGTTGTGTAGGCTTCCTCTTCCATGGGCTATACAAATTAGATAAGCAGGGCAACATTGGAAGGAAAGAGTGGATCTCTCTCGCATTCAGGAGGGCAGATTGGACGCGCACACACATCTTGATCAGATGGGGGATCCATTCCCTGTACTTTCTTCCAGACTCTGCAACCTGGACAGCTAGTGCCCTTCTGACACTTCTTTCTCACCCGGTCAGAAACTGCTTTCTCCCTGAACAGCCAAGAGCCATTTAGTCTAGGGTTGCCAAGCTCCAGGTGGTATAACAAAAAATGGGTATATAGTGTGTGTGGTCTATTAAATCTGAAAAACACTGTAATAAAGGAATACACAAAAACAATCTATTTGAAATCACACAAAAAAATCCTTCTTATTAATTATTATTTAAAGATGCAGTACAAGTACAAGTTGAATTTAAACATGTGAAGCTAAACCACAATACATGAGGTTAAACACGTAGCATTAACCACAGCAACCAATGCCCCAGGTAAATATCCATTTTGACCTTCAGGCTGTAATTATATGATAACGCTGCAACAAGAATTACAAAAACTGAGCATTCTATACATTCATATTGAATGTATAGATGGCTGCTGTGGAAGATGGACTAAGAACATAAGAGAAGCCATGTTGGATGAGGCCAATGGCCCATCCAGTCCAATACTTTGTGTCACACAGTGGCCCCAAACCAGGTGCCATCAGGAGGTCCACCAGCAGGGCCAGAACTCCAGAAGCCTTCCCACTGTGTCCTCCCAAGCACCAAGAATACAGAGCATCACTGCCCCAGACAGAGTGTTCCATCTATACCTTGTGGTTAATAGCCACTGATGGACCTCTGCTCCAAATGTTTATCCAGTCCCCTCTTGAAGCTGTCTCTGCTTGTGTCAGCTATGCTGCCATGGGAGTAGGGAGGTTGGTTGTCTTCTAATTGCCTTTGCATACTTTCTGTGCTTCTTTGCTGCTACAATGCTTATCTCTAAGTATTGCAGTTGGGGATGTTGATGTCTGGTTTTCTTGGGAACCGTGAGAAAGTGTTTCGTTCCCAGCTTCAGTGCTAAACGGCTGAAGCTCTTTCTCCTGCGTGCGGGAGGGTGGCTCATTGGCCAGGGCACTGGGGGGGGGGTGCATACAAATACCCTATATCCTATTATGCCCCATGGGCAGCCATCATTCTTAACAGTGCCTATGTTAATGCATCTATAGCTCTTCAATAAAGTATTACCTTTCCTGATAAGCATGTACTACGTTGTTGGCTGTGGGTTCTGACATTCTGTTAAGAATCCTTCATTCTCTATCTACACGCCTCTCTCCCTAATGGAGATGAGCGCTGGAGAGGAGAAACTGAACCCTTCGGAAAAGGAGGAGGAGGAGGACGAGGGAGAGGAGGAAATCCCTGTCCCTATCCCGACCCAGCAGGTGACACCAGTGACCACCACGCCGCTGGTGACCGCGGCTGAGAAGGGAGTCATCCCAAAGATGACATCGACCCTGGTGTTCCTGAACTGGCCCACCGAATGGAGATGGCGGATCGAGAAAGGCGACAACTGCAAAGGGACCTGGAGGGCCTGTTCCATGCGATTCTGCAGTTGGTGATCCAAGCTATCAGGGAAGAGAGGGAAGTGCAACCGGTGGCACTGGTGGTGCCTCCGGCCCCACTGGCTCCCCTGCCACAGCCACAGCCTGGGGATGTGCCTAGGCTGGCCCCAGGGGAGGCCCCAGTTCCAGCGCCCCGACCTGCCAGCCCGAGAGGCCAGGTGATCCATCGCCCGAAGGACCTCATCGAGGCCACGTTCTACAGGAACCCTGAGGAACTCTCCTACTTTGTGGTTTGAGTGATGAAGTTTGTGGAGAGGTCGGGCCACCTGTTCCCAGATGACAGCAGTCGTGTGGATGTGGTAGCAGCATGCCTGCGGGGCCCCGGGGCGGCTTGGTACGTGGGGCTGCACAATGCATGGGGCCCTGAGCTGGTAAATTTGGATGCTTTTATGTGGGCATTGCAGGCCCAATTCGAAGACCGGAACACTGGGCCAAAAGCAAGGGTGTTCCTACGCACCCTGAAGCAAGGCAAGAGGTCAGTGAGGGAGTACTCATCGGAGTTCATGTTGCACGTGGCCAAAGTCCAAACTTGGCCTGACCCTGTGCTCACAGAATCATACTGAGTAAGGCTGAATCCGGAAATCCGAGAAACGGTCCTACGAGCGGTGGATCCAGTCTCCCTTCTGGCATGGATGCATGAGGCGGAGAGTACAGAATCCCGCCTGAACACCCTGCGCCTGGACATCGCCACTGTGGGAGGTAAGCCTACCCCTTCGGCTCCAAAAGGAAAACCGGTGTGGCAATCCAAGTCTACACAGGAGCAACGCATGCACAAAGGGCTATGTCTGAAGTGTGGGGAAAGGGGCCACTTTGCGGCTGAATGCAGCAGAGTGGGTCCCGGGAAGCCGGGACCGAGTGATCCGGCTAAGATACGCCCCGCCACCCCATCCAAAAAGCCGACTGGGAAACCGAAATACTCCAAAGCCTTGCAAGCCACCCCTGAGGAGTTGGAAAATGATTCCAGCGAAGACGACCCCGAGCCAGCGGGAAAAGGCCAGGTCCTGCTGTGAGAGGCACGGAGCAGCAGGACCTGATCCCGGAGGCGCCGAAAGTGGTGATCAGCTTTCCCCCCTTGTTTTCTGTGACTGTGACTTTGATTAACCCCAGCCTCGGAACACATATCCGTGTACGGGCACTCATTGACTTGGGGTGTGGGAGGGATCTTATCAACCCCTCACTCGTGATGGGACTAGAGGTGGGGGTGGTGAAACTGGAAGACCCTTTGATTTTTACCCAAATGGATGGGTCTACTATGAAAGAACCTTGTGAATACGAGACTGTACCATTGCTGGTTGGGGCGGGGGATCATTGGGAAGAACGGCCGTTTGTGATTACCCCAGCCGCCAGATTCCCACTGGTCCTAGGAGGCCCATGGCTCCACGGGCACAATCCCTACATACTATGGGATGACGGGAAGGTGAAATTCATCTCTCCCAGGTACCAAGAACATCGCTGGGACCTGAATTGGGATCAACAGCCGGTAGCGGAAAATCCTAGAGTGTGCTTGGCTCGGGACAAACTATTGCCTATTCCCTCCCGAGTATCGGAACCTGGCCAGGGTGTTTGAGGAGGAAGAAGCGGATGAGCTCCCACCTCATAGACACTCAGACTGTAGCATTGAACTCTTGCCTGGCCAAAAACTACCCAAGGGGTGCATATATGCAATGGGGCCGGCCGAAAAGGATGAGCTGCGCAAGTTCATAGACAAGAACCTAGCCCGGGGTTTTGTCAGACCGGCGTCGTCCCTGTTTGCAGCCCCAGTCTTGTTTAGGAAAAAGAAGGATGGGGGCCTGAGATTATGCACGGATTACAGAGGTTTAAATGCAGTGTCTTCAACCAATGCATACCCCATGCCATTGATCAAAGACCTACTAGCAGAAGCGGCAAAAGGGAAAATCTGTTCCAAGTTGGATCTTCGGGATGCGTACTTCCGAGTGCGCATCAAGGAGGGGGATGAACATAAAACTGCTTTCAACACCCCCCTTGGACAGTTTGAGTATCGAGTGATGCCTTTCGGTCTTCAAGGGGTCCCAGGGGTCTTCATGAACTTGATCAACGAGGTGTTGCACAAGCACTTGTTCAAAGGGGCCCTTGTTTACCTAGATGATATCTTGCTGTACTCCCCCAGACCTCCCCTCCCACATGAAACTGGTGAGGGAGGTGTTGGCCACGTTGCACAAGCACAAACTGTTTGCAAAGCTGTCTAAATGCGAGTTTCACTAGACACACATTGACTTTTTATGGTATCAGATCTCTGAAAGGGGTTTAGAGATGGATCCAGGCAAGGTGCGTGACGTGCTGGGGTGGGGGGTACCCCGCACCCAATGCCAGCTCCAATCATTTCTCGGATTCGCGAACTTTTACCGAAACTTCTTGCCATGGGGGGGCCATCCTCCAAGAGGGAGGGGACAGGTTGCTTCATCCATTGGCATATGTGTCGCAGAAGTTTTATGACACTGAACGAAACTGGTCTGTTTGGGAGAAGGAGGAGGGGGCAATAAAACTTGCCCTATCCACCTGGAGACACTGGTTGGAGGGGGCACGGGTCCCGTTCGAGATATGGACTGATCATAAGAACTTAGAAATGCTCAAAATGCCTCGATGTCTCAGTGCCAAGCAGCTCCGCTGGGCAGATTTCTTTTCCAAATTCCAGTTCACCCTCCATCATTTCCCCGGCTCAGCAAACTCCCTGGCCGACGCCCTGTCCTGCCTACCCCAAAACGATAGCCAACAGGAAGTTGTGTTGGACTCGGTGTTCACGCCTTCACATTTGGGCCACATATGGCAGGAGCGGTGCCGACACGCAGCCAAGCTCGCCGTGATCCTAAAGCATTGGCAAAGACATTTCTCTGAGACGTGGTGTGTTTACACATGCTCCCCACTAAGGTGGTTTCCGACAGGGGGTCTCAGTTCGTGTCTAAATTCTGGGGGGAGCTAATGAAACTAATGGGGGTGGAGAGGGGGCTGAGCAGCGCTTATCACCAGGAGACTGATGGACAAATGGAGCGGGTCAATCAGACCCTGGAACAATATATCCATTGTTTTATGAACTATCAACAAGACAGCTGGGTCGACCTCTTGTTGCCCAGCGAGCCCATCAATGTGTTTTTATGAAATATGAACTGTGCAAAGGGACTGTATAATATGGAGACCTGAGAATACCTGTTGAGACTGCACACCTGAAATAGAGACACCTTCCTTTAGTGTTGCTGCCACAGTGATAGTCCAGAGTCACCAGACATCTCACCTGCTGTGAGATGAAGCAGTTCCATAAGCCTGCACAAAGCCTCAGATGCCATGCCATGGAAAACATGAGGACAGAGAACTCCAGACGTTAGTAGAAACTTCTTCCAGCACATGTAGGCAACCTCTCTCTCCCCCTTCCAGCTACCTACAAATCTAATCAAGAGACAATAGCTCAGCTACCTACAAATCTAATCAAGAGACAATAGCCCTAGCCTGATGATTCATTCAGCCTTCATGATTCAATCATCCTTCATCCAGGTGCCAGTCCCCAGACCAAGTTTCTAGCTCTCAATATTGACCACTCCTTAGTCCCACTCCCCTCTTCCAGCCAGCCAATAGTATGCTTTATGGGACGGACTAACAGGAGGTGTCACAGGGGGATGTGGCCAACCTGGCCTCCCCCCCCCACACACCACGTTATAAAAGATGCTTCCCAACCACATGGTCTCTCTCTCTTACCCTCTCCACGACCCCTATCAAAGCTTTAACCCTCTTATGTCCAGCTTGCTATCCACATACCCTACCTCCATCTTTAAACTCTAGATCTGCAGCTAGAGTCCACGTGGTTCTGCTGGTTCAGAGCATGTGTTCCCCATTTTCTATTTCTAAACCCCTCCATTCTTCCATTGGAACAGCTCACTCAATGAAGACAGGTAAATATAGCCCAATCAACGAATATCCTGCTAAAGCAACTGTGTTAAGGATCTATCTTTATTTCTTAGCATATGTATAAATGTGTGTGTGATTGTGTATTGTTTGAATGATATATATTCCCCAGTAAAAAGACATTATATTTAATTGAATACAGTCTCTGTGTCTGTTCTGATGCTTACAGCAAAGGTGGGACTTCTGTATACATTGGTGTGAACCCTAATTTGCCTATTGCCAATTAATAATCATAACTTCCCCTAGACTAATTAATAATTCAAGGCAATTTGGCTAACACTCTTGCCCCTGGCCGAATTCTGTTATAACAACACATCGCACTCCTCTATTGGAATGTCTCCTTTTAAAGCATTGTATGGTTATGATAGCCTGCCAATCCCGTTCCTGGCTGGGGACAATGACTTGGGGCCGGGGGATGCTGCTCTATAGTGTAAACAGTTATGAGACTCTGGGCTTTTACTGCGTAAGACTTTAGATGCTGCCAAGGAAGCGTACAAATACCAGGCTGACAAGAGAAGGGTGGAGGGTTGGGCTCTTCAGCCTGGAGACTCTGTTTATGTGTCTACGAAAAACATCCCGCCCTAGTCGAAAACTGGGCTGGAAGTAAAGGCAAAGGTTCCCTTGCTTGAAAGCCAGTCGAATCCGACTTTAGGGTTGCGGTGCTCATCTCCGTTTCAAAGCCGAAGAGCCAGCGCTGTCCGAAGACATTTCCGTGGTCATGTGGCCGGCATGACTAAACACCAAGGCTGTTACCTTCCCATCGAAGTGGTACCTATTTATCTACTTGCAATTTCTTGCTTTCGAACTGCTAGGTTGGCAGGGCTGGAAGTACATCGGGCCATTTCCGGTGAAAAGGGTAATCAGTGAGGTGGCCATGGAACTGGATTTACCCAAGAATTTGAAAAAATTGCATTCTGTGTTTCATTTCAGCCTCCTGAAAAAGGATTCCGGTTCCAGTCCTTGGCGTCCATCAAAACCGGTACCTCCTCCAATCTTGGTTGAGGGCGAGGAACATTATGAAATTTCAAATATTTTGGACTCTAAAATCAAACGTGGAAAATTGATGTATTTGGTTGAATGGGCAGACTTTGGACCCCAGCACCTCGAATGGGTGGAAGTAGGGGATATTCGGGCCACTGTACTGTTGCGGAAGTTTCATCGTGCTTTCCCAGACAAACTGGGAGACCTCCCGGAATGCCCGGGAGACCTCCCGGAATACCCGGTGTAACAGGCCGGATTAACCCCCCGGCCAGAGTAACCCCGGGGTTACTCTGGCCTAGCCTAGAATAACCCCGGAGGGGTTATTGAGGGGTTATTGTGGCCTAGGCTAGAGTAACCCCGGGTTTATCTGGCCGGCTGTAACAGGCCAGATTCACATCCACAGTACACAACCTTTAACCCCTGCCGGACCAGGCCAGAGTAACCCCAGAGGTTAGTCCAGACGGGGGGTTACTCTGGGCTAGCCCATACTAACCCCCGCCTGGCCAGAGTGGTAAGTTAAATGTCAGCTGAATCCAATCTCTTCTTCTTTTTAACTTCTTTTTTAAACTTCTTCTTTTTAACTGCACAACACAACAACCTGTAACCCCGGGCTTAGTTGAGTGGTAAAAAAAAAAAGCAACTTACCCTCCCTCTTCTCCTGCCTCCTCCTGCCTGAATGAGGGCCGGAAGCGGGGTGGCCGGAAGCAAGGGGCGGGGCTTCGTCATGTGCCCCGCCCCCGTACCTCACCCGGGGGAACTGCGATCCCCCGCGATCCCCCCGAAATGACCTCTGGTATAAAACAATTCAAACAGTTTCAAATCTTTGTTAAAGTTCAACAAACCCTTATATGTTCTTAAGGAGCTAGGATCAAAAAGTACTTGATACAAAAGGAAAACTCTAAATGAAGTCCACAAATCCTTTGTGTAAAAAACTTCAGGAGAACAAAGGTTCTACGTCTTGCAGGAGTAACAGCTATATGTGGGTGGCTTCACTGCCGCGTTCACATTCTGCTTCTTCAGATAGCTGGTACTCTTTAGCTGTGAACCTGAAAATATATTTCTATGTCACATCCACTATATTATAACGTACTTACTACATCCTCCCATGAGCTCTCTCTTTTTTTTGGCCCCCTGTAGGGGATTTTTTATTGCATTTTCTATAAACTACAACGAAATTAGGAAAGGAATCTACAAACTATGGGAGAAAGTAAAGAAAAACCACTAAAAACCCAAGAGATGGTGGTCATACATAATGCTTATAAAATTAGCTTTTAGCTCAAAGTTTGATTAGAGTTCATTGGATGTGGTCAACAAGTATAATCTTCATACATATTAGAGATAAAAACACCAGCATATCTGACGTCTTAAAAAGCAATATAAGAAATGATTAACAAATGTTAGAACGGATGTTAAGGACTGTGATAACTCATTTTTTTGTCCTTTTTCTTTCTCAAATGATAACTTGTTTTTGGGGCTGCCGCTAGAAAGTTCACTCGAAAACTGGGAAGGGTTACATGGAGAAAAACAACAACATCCTAACTAGCTAGTTCCACATCTTGCTTGTTTGTTTGCTAGCTTGTGTGTGAGGTCTACGTGTTCTGAGAGAGGGAACAAAAGAAAGGAAATTCCCCCCACCCCAAAGCTCCACCCCTGTGTACATGGCAAACAGCATGTACCATCTCCCAATATATTGATCAGCCAATAGCAGCCTTGTACCCAGAAAATTTTTGTTGGGGATGCACCAAGGTGCCACCTGGGGAGGGTGGGGTTTGGGGAGGGGAGGGACCTCAGCCAGGTATAGTGCTGGGTAGAGTCCACCCTCCAAAGCTGCCACTACCTCCAGGGGAGGGGCTTTCTAGTCTGGAGATCAGCTGTCACTCCAAGAGATCTCCAGACCCCCCCCCAGAAGTCAGCACCTCCCGAAGCAGAAGATGGCTATTTATCACATGTGAGAACTATTTATTTATTTATTTGTATGACTTATTTATTTAACTCAATTTTTAAATGTCATACCAACTCCCTGTCAAAAACACTTGATGGCTTTATTTCTGTCTCCCGGTGTAACAGGCCAGATTAACCCCCCCCGGCCAGAGTAACCCCGGGGTTACTCTGGCCGGGGGGGGTTAATCTGGCCTGTTACACCGGGAGACCTCCTGTATGAATAGTGTAAAGCAGATTTTCGAGGGGGCAGTATGTCAGCTATGCTGCCATGGAGGTGGGGAGGTTGGTTGTCTTCTAATTGCCTTTGCATTCCTTCTGTGCTTCTTTGCTGCTACAGCGCTTATCTCTAAGTATTGCAGGTGGGGATGTTGATGTCTGGTTTTCTTGGGAACCGTGAGTGAGTGTTTCGTTCCCAGCTTCAGTGCTAAACAGCTGAAGCTCTTTCTCCCGTGCGCGGGAGGGTGGCTCATTGGCCAGGGCAGTGGGGTGTGTGTGCATACGAATACCCTATATCCTATTATGCCCCATGGGCAGCCGTCATTCTTAACAGTGCCTATGTTAATGCATCTATAGCTCTGTCAGCTAGCTGCCAAAGAGTTCTGTGTAACATTTGTGCGTTCTCTCAAGTGCCAGCCTGTCTCTCCCCTGCTCATGCTTGCTGCTGACATTCCTTTCTGTAAACGCTAGTAGTATGCTTGGTAACATGTTATCTTCCAAGGTTAACAGGTGCGGAGTGGTGTCTTCTGCTTTTATCTCTAATGAGCTAGCGCATGGGAATGAAATAATTGTTTATCTGTGTTAGGCCGTTGGGCTCCCAGGCTTTTCGGCGCGAGGTTTAACAGACCCGTGAAAGCGGGAACCATAATGATTGGTTATGTCTTTGTATGAATCTGTTTAATATCTTGTGCCCTGCATTATTGGGTCATTCTAAACACTCCTGCTGTTCCAGCTTCTTCATTGCTTTAATAAACACTACTGTTTCATACACGTGTGTTCATCTGAATGCGTGGAGGATCGGACAAGCTTTTCAATAAAGTATTACCTTTCCTGATAAGCGTGTACTACGTTGTTGGCTGTGGGTTCTGACAGCTTGTAGCTGCCACCACTTCCTGAGGCAGTGAATTCCATGTGTTAATTACTCTTTTGGTGAAGAAGTACTTCCTTTTGGGGACTTCCGGTTTATGGCGGCGTGGACCTCCCGGGGGTGAAGCTGCGCTCCAGCCGAAGGAGGGGGTGCGCAGGTTCGTCATCTCCCCAGGGGGCCGGCGAAGGGACCCTGGCCATGGAACTTCAAAGAGGTGGCCTCTTTGACGGCGGAATGCCGGAGAATTGAGGTGCCTCTTCGTTCCGACGGTCCTACGTGCTGTGAGACCAAATGGACCTAAGTGACGCTGACCGGGGCAAGCGCAGGAGATCGAGTGTTAGAAATGAAGCTGAAAGCGAGGTCGAAAGACCAACTATGAACGTGAGTCAGTTTTAAAGCATTTTAAAAGAAAAAAAGATAGCTCCCCACCCCACCCCACTGAACAGGAAAAAGGCGAGCGGGGGAGGGACGCCTCCCATGCGCATGAACTTTTGAGCGATTAACCCAGAGTTACATCTGGCACTTCAGAGCCCAACCCATCTGTACATGAAGTGTTGGTACCTTCAGATGTGGAAAATCGCAGGCAGGAAAATGATCTAATCACAATGGTCAAGTACTCTGAAAGCTCAGGGGCATCATATGACTATGCACAACATGTAAGAAAACAAGATTGGGGGCAAACAAAATGAGATACTGGAAGAAATGTGAACAATTTTGGTAAATTGTAGCCATATAGGTCCCTGAATAGACCTGCTTAGCCTGAGCTTCTCAGAACTTGGAAGCTAAGCAGGGACGGCTCTGGTTAGTACTTGGCTTGGAGATCACCTAGGAAGTCCAGGGTTGCTATGTGGAGGATGCAATGGCAAATCACTTCTACTTATCTCCTTGCTGAAATGCTGACAGCACATTCTTCTTGGGGACCCAATCTGGAGGACAGATGAAGTTTAACACAACACCTCCTGCTTGTACCCTATTGTCTCTTCACACCATTAACTCCCATAGGCCGTTCTTAGGGCTGAAACTACAAAAGAGATAGGTACTTCTTTGCCTGTATGTTTTTTTCTTCCATGGGAAGGGAGTCACTACTTTTGATCAGAGAAATCACATCTCCCAGTGTCATAGCTTGACCCTCATTCAGAAAAACAAATGGCCCCTTCTTTGACTACTCCCAAGTGGTGATGAATCGCCACACCCAATAATGCACTGGAGGTAGAGTTGCCAGTTCTGACTGAGAAATACCTGGAGATTTGGGGGATGGAGTCTGGGGAGTGTGGAGTTTGGGGAGGGGAGGGGAGGGACCTCAGCAGGATACAATGCCATAGAATCTATCCTCCAAAGCAGCCATTTTCTCCAGGGGTACTGATCTTGGTCATCTAGAGAGGAACTGTAATAGCAGGTGATCTCCAGGTTCTACCTGGAGGTCAGTAACCCTAACTGGAGAGTTTTGCAGCAGGTGGGGCAGAGATGTTCAGAAAGGCCTGCGCTTCACAGGAAGTTCTCTCCAGGTGACTGGGAATGGGGTGTGCAAAAGGTGGGGAAGACATAAACATGGAGCTAAGCCTTTAAGTAGCAAACGTCCACATTCAGAGGCAGTCAACATCTGGATCCCAGTACCAGGAGGCAACGTTCGGGGAAGGCCTTGGCTTCTGTGCCGTTTTGTTAGCCCCAGGGTCAGAATCAACATACCCTCAGGTGGGACAGTTGCCAGAAAAGAGGAAGAGATTGCATTTATACCCTGCCCTTCACTTGGAGTCTCAGAGTGGCTTACAAACTCCTTTCCCTTCCTCTCTCCACAACAGACACCCTGTGAGGTAGGTGAGGCTGAGAAAGCTTTGAGAGAGCTCCTCTTGAGGGAACAGCTCTGAGAGAACTCTGACTGACCCAAGGCCACCCGGCTGGCTGCATGTGGAGGAGAGGAGATTCAAACCTGGTTCTACCAGATTAGAGTTGTTGTTGTTGTTAAGTCGCACAGTCGAGTCCAACTCTTCACAAACCCATGGACCACATCATGCCAGGCCCTCCTGTCTTCCATCATGCTCCAAAGTTTGCTTAATTTGCTTAAACCATATTAGATTACACACTCCTAACCACTACACCAAACTGCCAGGGCCCAGGGGTTCTGGCAGGGCCCACAACTGCTATCCTTTCCCTGCCTGCTTGTTGTGAGTGCTCTGCCATGCATGCAGCCATCTGGATACACTGTCCAGTGCCTTCAGACAAGGACTGCAGGCTGTGCTGATGGCTCTGAGCACAGGCAGTGGGAGGGTTTGCATGCAAGACAGGGAAAGAATGCACAGTGAGGTAGTGAGACACATGGGTGAGTGGGCAGTAGTGAGACACATGGGTGAGTGGGCAGTAAGGGGGCTCCTGGGAACTCTCTGCCCAGGGCCCTTCAAAATCTGGAACCATCCCTGGTTGGCCTTGGTTGACCCCCTCAAGGGATCCAGGAGAATCAACATGATTGCACTTCCCCCCATCCATCTCCTAATATATTCCATGTGTTTCTTGGACAAATTGGGGTCGGGGACCCATGAGACTCATGGGGGGAGGTGTGAATCCTATCCTTTGTGTTTTCCACCATTGCTGAGTTGCCCACCATTTGTGATGCCCACTTGCCATCCAGCCCACCTGCCCAAAACACCACCACCTAGCTCACATGGTGGGGGGCAGTGGCTATGGAGGTCATGGCTCAGCCACTCCAGCCCTCCTGTCTGCCTGCCCACAGTACCACCACTGCCTATCTGAATAGCACATGTGATGGGAGGCCAGGGACTTCTGCTCCCCTGTCCATCTATTCATCCATCCTTCCCACTCACCATCAGCAGCATGGCATTACTTCCAGCCTGGCTGTGTTTACATCCAACCAGGCCACAGGAGGGGCCAAACTGATACTCTTTTAACACCATCTGCTCTTGTCCCCCTCTCTGTGTCAAGGGAGTTAAACTCTCCTCCACTGTTAAGAAACTGTTCACATTTTCCTACAAATCTAGAAAATCCTCAAGCAGCCTGGATAGCTCTGACTAGTTTGCGCTTACCAGAGCTGGAAGTTTAAGCAGGGCTGGCCCTGGTTAGTGCTTGGATGGGAGACCACCAAGGAAGACCGGGATTGCTAAGCAGAGAAAGGCAATGACAAACCATATCTGAACATCTCTTGCCTTGAAAACCCCATGATTGGGGTCACCATAAGTTTGTTACAACTTTTGTTGTTGTTGTTCAGTCGCACAGTCGAGTCCAACTCTTCGCGACCCCATGGACCAGATCACGCTAGTAAACAAGTATAAAGACAACAGTCGTGAGAGTCTGACCCACAAATCAAACAGTCATTAACACTTAAAGAATGCGATCTATGTATTACAATTTGAAGCACTACAACATGATAAACAATTCATAAGAAAATCCTCGAACCAAGGTACATAATCAACGTCGTCTCTGGATTATATAACGTTTCAAAAAAATGGATCTTCTTCAGGAGATATTTTGTAGTGTACAAAAATACAATGTTTTAGAATACATGCTACGCCAATAACGAGAGACAATACAATAATCTTAGTGCTATCTTACTTACATAATGGTGCAAAAGCTATCTGTTTCATAAGTGCTAGACAACAAGTCTTAAGAAATCTGTAATATACTAATGTTCCCTTTGTCCCATACAAGCTTATTAGAGTATTGAAACTAAAAACTTTTTTTGGCAATTCTAATAGACAGGAATCTAGACCGGTTTTTAAAAAGAAATCCACATTTACTCCAAATATAACAGATCCAGCCATAACTACTTTTGAAAATCTGATAAACAGAGATATAGCCAAACTAGAGAGAAGCAGTAGGGTTTCCAACTATAATTTTAGTATAGAAGAATTATCTAAAATACATGATCTTGCTAATGATCCCAACATAATAATTAAAGAAGCTGATAAAGGCGGGGCGATTGTAATTCTAAACTATCAAGACTATGTCAATGAGGCAGTAAATCAACTACAAGATCAACATTATTATGCCAAACTGGATCATGATCCTACAGAACATATTCTTAACCTAATCAAAACTATAGGGAAGCTCTTAGTTTAGTTTATATAGATAGCATGCTTTATGAGTTTCTTCTCAATGATGCACCTAGGATCCCCAGATTTTACATCCTCCCAAAAATCCATAAGCCAGACCGACCACCAAAAGGACACCCAATAATTTCTGGGTGTTGTTCATTACTAGAACCCCTATCTAAGTACCTGGACTCCTTTTTACAATTTTTTGTCCAAGCAAGTACAGCATACTTAAAGGACACAACAGACTTCATCAATAAAGTTGAGGGCCATCTAGTAACAGAACATACTTATCTTTTAACATTGGACGTGACTTCTCTTTACACTAATATTCCTTTAGATGAAGCAAGGAAAATCACTGAATACACATTAGACAGAAGGGAAAATAAAAATCCTCCTACCCATTTCCTCATGGACATTACTGATGTTATTTTTGAAAAGAATTACTTCTTGTGGGAAGGTCAATTTTTCATCCAGGTCAGTGGTGTGGCAATGGGAAGTGCTGCAGCACCATCCAAAATGGCTCTCTCACAGCTCTAATGCCAGGAGCTCACAAAGCAGAATTTTTGCTCAGGAGACTCCACCGCTTAGAGGGAGCACTGCCTTGGACCCCACCCGAGTCCGTGGGCTGGGAAGGGGGCTCCGTGGACGTGGATGGCCCCCCTGATGTGTCCTCATCTCATCGCCTGTCTGTCTGTCTGTCTCGCTCTCTTTCTTGCCAGCAGGAAGAGGCCATGGATGCTCAGCCCAGGCCCGGCAGCGCAGAGAAAGCGGCCTCTTTCCAGCACCTGCCCTGCACCAGCCCCGGCAACCCCGTCTTCTCCTGCATGCTGAAGGCGGCCACGCTCACCACCGGCACTTGCCTGACCAGGCCCCAGCTGCTGCTGTATAAAACAACCTCCAGCGACTACGGGGCTGTGCCCCCCACCACACCAATGGTCCCCTGTCGGTATTACCCAAAGGATAACTCCTTAACAGATCACTTATTTGCTTGTGGCAAGACAGAGTATAACTGTATTAACACAGCCCTGGACAAAAGCAAAGTGTATGACCATCCTGATATTCTCAACCTTTTATGAAGGGCCCGGTGCCTTCTGAGTTGTGGGCTGACACAATAAAGCTATTCAAAGCCCCCATGTTTAGTGTTCCTGTTCATTTTAACATGCTAATATTGAGACCGCTTACTTGCCAGGAAATCTAATAGATGTCAGTAAGACTGAATTAGTCATAGATGTAAAGACATGTATTTATTTAGTTCATTTATATAAAATTATCTCAACTCTTAGATTCTGAACCACACTGAAAGATCAAGGGACCCCAGAGCCTCTCGATGGTGGAGGGGGTGTAGCCCTCATGGATGAGCTTTGGAGTCCCCTGGCTCCAGGCGGGTCAGCGCTGCTGTTACTTCTTGGTTTTACAACAGCGTTCGACACGGTTGACCATGATCTCTTGGCCCACCGCCTCGCCAGCACTGGAATATGGGGGACTGTGTTGCAATGGCTCTCCTCCTTCCTTTAGGGTTGGGGACAGAGGGTGGCGCGTGGGGAGGGGTTGTCCCAGCAACATCCACTAATACGTGATGTGCCACAAGGGGCCATCTTCTCCCCGATCCTGTTTAACATCAATATGTGCCCCTTCACACAGTTGGCTCAGAGGAATGGGCTGGGTTGTCATCAATATGCTGATGATACCCAGCTCTGTCTGCTGATGGACAGATGGATGGACTCCGCTCCTGAGGTATTGAACGGGGCATTACAGGCTGTGACTGGATGGTTTCAACAGAGTTGGATGAAACTGAATCGAATGAAGACAGAGGTCCTGTACCTAGGCCGTGGGAATCTGGGATCAGGAATCCAACTCCCAACTCTCAATGGGACACTGTTGGTGCCATCGCCGAGGGTGAAGAGCTGAGGGGTGGTCCTGGATTCCTCTTTCTATGGAGGCCCAAGTTGCCACCGTTGCTCGATTGCCCTTTCACCTCCTCCGGGTGGCCAAGCAACTGGTTCCCTATCTCACTTGGCTACAGTGAACCATGTAGGTTGGATTATTGTAACTTGCTCTACGTGAGGGGCTACCCTTGTGTACTTGACCCAGAAACTGCAGCTAGTGCAGAACGCAGCAGCATGGGTGTGACAGCAGCGTCTGTGTGGGAGTGCATTCAGCCTGTGCTGCACCCATGGCAAAGACCGCCAATAGAGTACTGGGTCCAGTTCGTCTGTGTGGGCGTGCATTCAGCCCGTGCTGCACCCATGGCGAAGACCGCCAATAGAGTACTGGGTCCAGTTCAAGGCTCTGGTGCTAACCTTCAAAGCCCTATGCGGCCAGGGACCGACATACCTTCGGGACCACCTCTCCCCATATATGCCCCGCAGAGACCCCGCCGCTCCAGCGATCAACATCTCTTAGCTGCCCCTGCCCCGAAGAACATCCGATTGGCCTCAACCAGGGCCAGGCTTTTCTAGCCCTGGTCCCTGTCTGGTGGAACAAGCTCCCGTTTTGAGCTGTTCCGCTGGGCTTTCAGTTGAGGAATCAGACGTCCAAATCCATCTTGGCCTCCCTTGCTGACAGCGCTAATTTTCTTAATCTAGTGAATTATCCAGTGGCGCCGCTCTGAAATGTTTTCATCTGAGCTCTGTTATTAAGGCATGCTTGCTCTGGTGTGCTGCACAGTTGATTTTAATATTGACTTTATTATTAAACTTCTGTTTGTTGTTATTGCTGTCACGCTGTTTATGTGACTTTGTAACCGCTTGCGGGGAGGGCGGGATAGAAATCGAAAATAAAGATTTTCGCTTTCTATCCCGCCCGGGAGTGCCAGTGGAGGGCCTCACATGGCTGAGCCCTCTTCCACACGAAACCGAGCCCTCTCCCCCAACACACCTCGCTCTCTGTAGGCAGGAAATCTGTCAAAACCCCGGCATGGGGTAAGAGTGAGGGCACTTGGATTCCTTCCAGCCCTCAACTCTAAGCAAATAAGGGGAAAGTGCAGAAAAGGGCAACTAGAATGATAAAGGGGTTGGAACACTTTCCCTATGAAGACAGGTTAAAGGGCTTGGAGCTCTTTAGCTCAGAGAAACGACGGCTGAGTGGTGACATGATCGAGGCTTATAAGATTGTGCATGGGAAAGAGCAGGTAGAGAAAGAGGTACTTTTCTCCCTTTCTCACAATACAAGAACTCGTGGGCACTCCATGAAATTGCTGAGCGGTTGGGTTAGAACGGATAAGAGGAATTCCTTCTTCACCCAAAGAGTGATTCACACATGGAATTCAGAGTGCCACAGGAGGTGGCAGCACCTACGAGCACGGACAACTTCAAGAGGGAATTAGATAAGCATGTGGAGCAGAGGTCCATCAGTGGCTATTAGCCACAAGGTATCAATAGGAACTCTCGGTCTGGGGCAGGTGATGCTCTGTATTCTTGGTGCCTGGGGTGGGGGGAAACAGTGGGAGGGCTTCTGGAGTTCTGGCCCCACTGCTGGACCTCCTGAGGGCACCTGGTATTTCTGGCCACTGTGTGACACAGAGTGTGTTGGACTGGAGGGGCCACTTGCCTGATCCACCATTGGCTTCTCTTATGTTCTTAGTATCTATGGAAACCTACAGAGCAAAAACATGTGTATCAGCCCAGACCCACTATGAGGAGAGAGAAGAAATGCTCACGTCATTCTCATCCTTCACAAGAGTGGACCTGAATGCACCTGCATGGAATTCTAAATGGACAAGCAGCAGAATCAAGATATGAAGGGAGGATACTGCTGGACTAGATGGACACCAAGATCCTCCTCTGGCTGACCATGCTGGGAATGTATTTTCCATGAATAATTGATTAAAAAACCGTCATCTCTCACAGGTTAGAATTTGATTCCTAGAAAACAGCTAAAACTCTTACTTTATTGAACTGCTACGCTGTATGTTCAAAAACGATGTAGAAGAAGAAGAAGAAAAGATTGGATTGATACCCCGCCCTTCACTACCCAAAGGTGTCTCAGAGTGGCTTACAAATTCCTTTCCCTTCCCCTCCCCACAACAGACACCCGAGGTAGGTGGGGCTGAGAGAGCTCTGACAGAAACTGCTCTTTTTCAAGGACAGCTCTGCAAGAACTATGGCTTGCCCAAGGTCATCCAGCAGGTGCAAGTGGAGGAGGAGTGGGGAATCAAACCCGGTTCTCCCAGAGTAGAGTCCACGCACTGAACCACTACACCAAACTGGCTTTCCTGGGTACTTCATCATCCTAGGAATTCTGACATTTCATCTAGACAATATTTTACCAGTATTGGTAGCAGTTTTTAAACAAACACAGCCTCAAGTACAGTTAGGTTTCTTTCTACTTTATTGAGCAAAATACTAAATTAGAAAAGTTATGTTCTAATGTTATTTAAAGAAGCATTTCATACAAAGAAAACGTTTTTACAAAATAAGAACCTCAAATGGTGTACTTTACAGTTACTACTTAAGATGAGCCGGAGAAGAAGACCTTTAACCCCAGCGATGCTGTACCGAAGCATCGTCCCAGAAAAGAACTCCCTCCGCTGAGCAGCATCAGGGCCAGCTCACAAGGCCTCCAGCTGCTCTCCCAAGCCGGGGGCTCCCATCAAAATCATCCTGTTTCTTGGATGATGCGTCGGATCTTCTCAGCATCCTCTGAGATACTTTTGTTTGTGGGCTCAATCCTGAGGGCAGCCACATAATCTTGCAGACCTAGTAGTAATCCAGCATGCAGATTTTAAGATTTTAGGGCAAGGACAGGTCGGCTTGCTTCCCAGTACAGGCTGCTCACTTCCTCCTGGCGGGGGCAGGGGAGCAAACCAGTCCGGACACAGCAGCACCCTCCTAGTTCCCCTGCTCCATTTGTGTTCCTCTCACCTCTTTGAGCACATCTGCCCCAATAAGTCCTCGAGGCAGACAACACAAACCCTACCATGCCTTTACTCCCCACAGAGTACAAGCCAAGCTTGTTGCTCTCTTCCAGCTGAAGCAAAGGCAGCTCCACGAGCTCCCAGTCTGCAAAGTGGGGAAGGCTAAAAACGATGATCTGCAAACACCAGCAATGCTACCAAGCTGCTGCTCTATCTATTTCCTAGACGCAAGGAGATGAAAAACTTCCCTCTCTCTCTCTCGCTCTCTCTCTCGCACACACAGACACACACTCTCTCTCTCTCTCTCTCTCTCTCTCGCACACACAGACACTCTCTCTCTCTCTCTCTCTCTCTCTCGCACACACACACACTCTCTCTCTCTCTCTCTCTCTCACACACACACACACACACACACACACAAAGCTTTCAAAAGCCAAAAGTAAGTTTCCATCTGGAATTACTCCGCCTGCCGTATCAGTCTCCATTAGAGTGTCTAGTGTGTCCTCTGGGAGAAAATACCACAAAAATATGGGTGAAGAGCCAACAGTGAAAGGAGTAGGTGTTTTCATTTTCACTTACTCCCTGTGCCACGACGCTGCTGAGGGGAGAATCCCACTGTGTGTGTGGGGGGGGGGGATAAGTGGAAGAATGCCAGAACACCCCAAAGGACAAGCAGTGACCAGCAAAGCCTCGCGACTCCAAACACGGCAGTAGTGAACCAATGAGCCCAAGGACTGGAGGGAGCGTTTCCAGCATCTTTTTTCCTTACCTTCAGCGTACAGTTCCAGCTCACAGAATGCCGTCCCTCGTCTGACGTGAGCTTTCGCTCTGGCGTTAGCATTGTCTGGAACGGGCGGAGTTAATAAATCCAGGGCCTTGAAGAATGAAACATACAAGATGCTCCGGGTGACATTTCACAACAGGTCCCTCTTCCCCCTCACAAACGGCATGGACCATCTGACCCTCTCCCAGTGTACATAAGAACATCAGAGAAGCCCGTGTTGGATCAGGCCAAGGGCCCCTCCAGTCCAACACTCTGTCTGTCACACAGTGGCCAAAAATACCAGGGGCCACCAGGTGGTCCGGCAGTGGGGCCAGAAGCCCTCCCACTGTTGCCCCCACCCCCCCAGGCACCAACAATACAGAGCATCACTTGCCCCAGACCGAGAGTTCCTATCTATACCTTAAGGACTTAAGAACATAAGAGAAGCCAATGTTGGATCACCCAATGGCCCGTCCAGTCCAACACTCTGTGTGGCCAAAAACACCAGGGGCCATCAGGAGGTATAGCAGTGGGGCCAGGACACTGGAAGCCCTCCCACTGTTGCTCCCCCCCACCCCCAAGCACCAAGCAGACAGAGCATCCCTTGCCCCGGCCTGAGAGTTCCTATCTATACCTTGTGGCTAATGCCAAGTGCTCAAGGATGGAGGGAAAGCCAGGGGAGGCCATCTTTCTTCTTTCCTCTCTGCCAGGGACGTTTCCCCCAGCTGTGCCTCTTCTTCCACAGCAAACCCCCCACACAGCCCCTCTCACACCACCAGGTTCATCGGACAGAGGAAGCTGCATTCCCGTTCCATTTGCCCAGCAACGGCCTCTCCCCTCCTCCCAGGGGTGCCTGGCCACAGGGTACAAAAGGGGGGAACTAGAATCCCGAGCCTTGAGAACGACACCCACGTGGGCAGGACAATGACGGCAGGCCACGGGAGGAGTGAGCGGGACCCCCACCGGAGGGGCCGGCATCGCCGTGGGCTGGCTGCACAGTTTGCACCTGGTCAGCAAATGGGGTGGGAGGCAGGGCGCTGAGCCCAGTGCAGAGCGCTTTCCCTGATGTTTGCTGCACGATGATGTGTACACGATGCACGATGATGTGTACACATTCCAGGCAGGCTTGAAGACAGAACATGGCACGTGGCTGTCCTTCTTCAGCAGAGGGATTCAGGCGGGGGCGGCCGTGCTGGTCTGAAGCGACAGATCAGAGTTTGAGTCCCGTCAGGCACCTTAAGACCAGCAAAGTTTCATTCCAGGTCTAGGCTTCCGTGCGCACACAAAAGCTTATATGCAGAATGAAACTTTGCTGGTCTTAAAGGTGCCTGACGGGACTCAAACGTTGTTCAGTTCCTCAGCAGAGTTTTCCCAGATGTCGAGTAGTGGGGCTTTGGCGAATCTGGGAGAAGCTGAATGTTTTAAGAATTGAGGGCGTACCCCTGAATTTGGGGAAAACAATAATCAGCATTAATCAGAAACGATAATGGGTGAGATCGTGCAGTGTTTGCACAGCCAACTGTGCGCATGGCAAAGTGAAGCAATGGACAAATCAGCTGCAAACCCAAAAGCAGCTCAGGAATACCTTGGAGGAATCTTCAATGGCCTTGTGCAGATTTTTCAGCCTCAAGTGGCAAGCGGCTCGATTCAAGTACAGGGCTGGAATCTTACTGTTGATACGAATGGCCAAATTGTAGGCACCCACAGCAGCAAGGAAATTCCCAGTGGCAAACATTTTACTAAAAACATAAAAACACAGTTATTAAAAGACAAACACAACCAAATATCACAACTTATGATTCGTCCAGATCATAAAACACAGGCATCGGAAG
>NW_015164670.1:1024672-1038416 GCF_001447785.1 Gekko japonicus
GATCAGGCCAAAGGCCCATCCAGTCCAACACTCTGTGTCACACAGTGGCCAGAAATACCAGTGCCATCAGGAGGTCCAGCAGTGGGGCCAGGACATTAGAAGCCCTCCCACTGTTGACCCCCCCCCAAGCACCAAGAAGACAGAGCATCACTTGCCCCAGAGCCCCTAGCTATACCTTGTGGCTAATAGCCACTGATGGACCTCTGCTCCATATGCTTATCTAATTCCCTTTTGAAGCTGTCCATGCTTGTAGCCGCCACCACTTCCTGTGGCAGTGAATTCCATGTGTTAATCACTCTTTGGGTGAAGAAGTACTTCCTTTTATCCGTTCTAACCCGACCGCTCTGCAGTTTCATGGAGTGCCCACGAGTTCTTGTATTGTGAGAAAGGGAGAAAAGTACCTCTTTCTCTACCTGCTCTTTCCCATGCATAATCTTATAAACCTCAATCATGTCACCCCTCAGTCGTCGTTTCTCCAAGCTAAAGAGCCCTAAGCGCTTTAACCTTTCCTCATAGGGAAAGTGTTCCAACCCTTTTATCATTCGAGTTGCCCTTTTATGCACTTTTTCCAATGCTATAATATCCTTTTTAAGGTGTGGTGACCAGAACTGACCAGAACGGCACACAGTATTCCAAATAAGGTCACACCATTGATTTATATAGGGGCATTATGATATTGGCTGCTTTGGCTCCAATGTGCATCACCTTGCACTTGGCCACATTGAACCCCATTTGCTATGTTGACGCCCACTTGCCCATCCTTTGGAGTGCCTCACAATCCTCACTGGTTTTCACCACCCTGAACAACTTCGTATCATCCGCAAATTTAGCCACTTCACTGCTTAATCCCATCTCCAAATCATTAATGAACAAGTTAAAAAGCAGTGGACCAAGTACTGATCCCTGCGGTACCCCACTGCTTACCCCCCTCCACTGAGAGAACTGCCCATTTATACTCACTCTCTGTTTTCTATTAATTAGCCAGTTTTTGATCCATAAAAGGACTTGTCCTTTTATCCCATGATTTTTGAGCTTACTTAGGAGCCTTTGATGAGGAACTTTATCAAAAGCTTTCTGGAAGTCAAGGTAAACAATATCTATTGGATCCCCCTTGTCCACATGTTTGTTCACCCCCTCAAAGAACACTATCAGGTTAGTGAGACAAGATCTTCCCTTACAGAACCCATGCTGAGTCTGCCTCAATAGGTTTTTCCCCAAAGACTCACTTGCCCTTGTCCTTCAGCCAGTCGGGATTCTTCTCCTCTTCGGACAAATCCCCCAGCTCAGCGAGATCCGTACTGATCACTCTCCGAGCCTCTGCTTGCTTCTGCAGCCACTGGGAGGAGGCAAAGAGAGGGGGTGGGTCCTTTCACAGGCCTTCCGAAGGGGACCTCAGCCAGGCCCCTCCTGCCTTCATTTCGTGACAGATAATCAGGATCTTGGAAGGAGCAGCGGGGTTCTCTGGGCACACGTCACATTTGCTCTGATCTGTGGTGAGGTTCGCAGACATCATTTGTGTGGAAGGCAGAAACCTCTTTTCTGTGCAGATCAAACACTTCGAAATAAAGCGGGTGAGTTCAGCACAGTGTGCCACCCATCTTTTGTGACACAATCAAACGTTTATGAAGAAGCAGAGTTCTTGTGAAAAGGGATGCCGGGGAGCTGCTTTGCATTGGCTGAGACCTTCCCTCAGAACAGGGTTTGCAGGACAGCTCCCTGCTCCCAGCATCCAGCCTGCTAGGAAAGTGCCGTTTCCCTCACCCCTGCATGCCCTCTGCTCCATGCAGAAGGTGGCTGAAGAAACGCCACCAGGTCCTACTGACCAGTTCCTATGGCATCCTGCATGCCCAACACCACAGCCACACCATTTCAAGCTCCTCTAAAAAGGGTTACTTCTTTCTTTCAAGGGAGGCTGAACATTCCTCAGCGGTACCATTCTAGGGCAAGCGTGGAGCCCTAGACTTCCAGGGAGAAGAAATGGCAGCAGATGCCAACAGGGCAACACAAACCCCTCTGCATTTCATAACACGTTTGTTGGAAGCCACAACAAAATGGTCAGTGTTCCGTACCTCCTCCTCTTCTTGGACCCTGGATTCTCTGAGAGCTGTCGGGAAGACGCGAGGTGTGAACTTGAGCTGTATGCTGCCAGCACGCCGTGGACCAGGAACAGACTCTTCCTTTAGCTTCTCAGAAAACATATTTCCAGAACTTCCAGCTGCAATAATCAACAACACACACAACACACTTTATTTTTCAATGACCAGGAGAAGGATCTCTTCATGCCGAAGAAAAAAGGAGTCGCGGCAAAGATGTGAAAACGATTCTTCTTTCATGCAGCCCTTTAGAAGTGAGCACAGAAGCAGGTTCCGGACAGCGAATACTCCTGTCACTCTGTTATTTATTTACACCCCTACCCTTGGGATAATTATCTGTAATTTCGTAGTGCCACTGCATCCAGTACCCTGGGAGCATTCGAAAGGAACACAGACCCAAAGGTGCAAGTCATGGAATGCAAAAAGATTTGAGCACCGATAACATTCCATAAACCACTCAAGGTCTGGTTATCTTTTAAAAACAAACACCCACCACTTGGATCTTGCATGCACACTCAAAAAGAAACCTGTTCCTCAGTCTGGTCAGTACTGGTATTTGTATGGAAAATGGATACCTCCGGGGTTTGCTTTCTGCCTCCTGGTGAGGGCAGGATCTGAGCTTGAGCCAAGATCTGAGCTCAAAGAAGGTGGGCAGTCATGGCCCAGATGCCACACACACACACACACGCACACACACACACAAACAAACTCCCGCCCACCAGGTATGTCAGGAGGGGACACAGCAGGAAGGCAAATGACTGTGCTGAGAGTTCGACAAGAAGAATAGCTAGAGCCAGAATGAAAGAATAAAATGGGGTGTGGATCACAGAAAAGCGGGAGAGTGTCAAAAGAAGGCAGGCCCAGCATCAGAGGTTGCTTCTCACCCAGAGGTTCACACCCTCTCTCACACACCTCCCCGCGTTCCACTTGCTGTTTGGGCCGCTCGTCCACTCCCAGATCTGATCTCATAGTCCTCTTGCTTTTTTCTAATCAGGTCCACGGGGTCCCTTTCTTGCAGCTTACGCTGCTTTTCATTTTGCTCCTTCCACTTTTCGATCTCTTCTGTGGCTTTTTTCCGCTCCTCTTCTTTCAGGTCCTCGACCCTTTTCCTTTCTGCTTCTTCGAGCTGTTTTGAATTACAGACACATCAAAGCCCGCCCTAAAAGGACTCAAGTCACTCGCAGTCCACCTCGGACTTCCACGGAGCGACTCTTACAATCCTTCTCACCCCACTGGAGCCCAAAGATACCAGCTGAGTGGCTTTTCCCTGACCGAAGCCTCCCCAGCTGCACTGGGTGGAGCCTGCCTGAGAATGCCAAAGGGCACAGGCCCACGCTGTGCCCTGCGTGCCCATGGCAGCTGCCCTTCTGAATGCTCCGAGACAGAGCCTCACAGACTGGCTTCCACCCCCAACTCCACTCAGCCCGGTCTGCTTTCCTTCCAGCGGTTTCGCTATGCCAGGAAGTGCTCCCCTCGCATCTCTCCATCCTTTCCCCTCCTCTCGACTCCAAAGGCCAGGGCTATCTGTACAGACAGAAACAGCCAAGCCCAAATGGCAGATGTCTGTTTGACACCACAGGATGCCAACTGCTCATTTCTGGACCAAAGGACATTGTCAGACAGCTCCTGGTTTACCTTCAGGGTGGCCTCCAGAGCGCACTTGGAATGTTCTCGTTTCCGAATGGCTTTGGCATCCATTTCTTCTTTCGCCTTCTCGTGGGCTCTGAGCACAGCATCCTCTCGGATTCTCTGCATTTCTTCCTTGCCAACTTAAGGAAACCATTTCAGCCCCAGGTTAATGGACTGGGCTGTGACAGAGCAATCAGGGCCCGATAGCAGGGAGCAACCTGGCGGGAGCGACACTCACCGCTCCGGCTAGGGAGCCAGAAAGAGGCAAGGCCGTGCAGCCATGGGCAGGGAAGTGGGGATCTTCCCTGGGCGGTGAAGGCAGCTGGCGGAGAAACACCGACTCTCACGCAAGCCATGCCCACGGGGGCCAATGCCTCTGCCTGCACTCCAGGCCTGCTCCAGCCTCCCGTAGGCACTGCCACCAGCTTCAGCCACATGCCTGGCCACTGAGAACGTGGCCCTGCTGTGGGGTCGCCACCCACCCCAAGCGCCCCACCGTCTGAAGGGAGGCTGAGAGGGTCACCTGCCGCCCACCTCCACGCCGGCAGCCTCTGCGAAAGAGGAAAGGCCTTCCCCCTCGGCAGCGACCATCCAGACCACTCACCCTTTTCGGCCAGGAAGGAGTCCCACGGGGCCGCCTCTTTCTTCTGCAGGGTGAAGAACACGGAGCCATCCTCCAGGCGCGCCGCGCTGCGGGCCTCGTCGATGGGGGCCCAGAGGAAGGCCTCGAAGAGGAAGGGAGGCGCGTTCACCTGGCAGCGGGAGGGAGGGAGGGAGGGAGGGAGTCGGGGCCCAAGAAGCAGGGCTGGGTCGCCGGCAGCCAGCCCACCTCGCAAGGCGGTCCTGGGGAGAGGCCCGAAGGGCTGCCAACCTCCCGGTGGGGGCTGGAGCTCCACACAACAGAGCCCATCCCCCCTGGCCCCTGCGGAGGGCAGACTCTATGGGACTGCCATAGAGTCCAGGCCAGGAAGTCCCTCCCGCAATTCCCCAAGGCGGACCCCAGGAAGGGACGCCGCCCCCACCTTCAGGTACTGCTCGGCGCAGAAGATGTCCGGGCGGCCGAGGAGGCGCCGCCCGTCCTGCCCGGGGACGGTCACGTAGACCACCGAAGGCGTCTGCCGCCAGCTGTAATCGCGCAGCCAGACCGGCATGGCTACGGTCGCTAGGCAACGGCTTCCGGGAAGCCCCGCGGCACTTCCGGCCGGCCACCGGCGCCCGCCCGCCCTCCCGCAGCGGGGCATGCCGGGAATTGTAGTCCGCTTGTCCCGTTTCCCCTGCGGAGCGCTTCCAAAGCCGCCCCGGGACACCCGGGAGCGGGGGTTGCTGCGCGGCGAGACGCGAAACTGCCCGCCCGCGCATGCCCCGTTCGAGGCCCGGCCGGCGCCCCGCCGCTGCGTCTTCAGGCGGTGAAGGGTTGGAGGAATGGGGGTGCACGCTGCCCCACACGGTTGTCAACCTCCAGGTGGCGGCGGGAGACTCCCGTAAATCCCACACAGAGAGAGAGACACACAGGCCAGAGGCAACGGTTGGCATTACATAGTAATTTAATTCCGTACCAAAAGAATACGAGTAGACCAAGTGCGGAAGCGCCTTTCCAATTTGAATTACACACAAGTCAACTTGGCCGGCCGCCCGCCGCAGCCTGCGGGACCCCGCTCGCTCGCTCGCTCGCTCGCAGCAAGGGCCGCCGCTAACAAGACAGACCGCCGTCGTCACCCACGTGGAACCCTGGACCGAGGTCCCCTGGACAGGTCACCGGGCAGGGCGAGCCTGGGGCTACGAGACGGCCAGTCTCCGCCACACGGGACGCCAGCCGAGGGAGGGAGGGAGGGAGGGAGGGAGCCAGGGAATACTTCGGGAGAGAAACCGGCACCTTTTCAGCACGAGATCATTTTGTGACTGGCAATGACCCTGGGGGGCGGGATGGGATGGGGGAATACCAAACCCAGGTTTTTCTTTGCAGTGACCTCAAACCAAAAATAGATATTAAAGACACTTTTTCTCTACTTAGAGAGTCAGAGAGTCTATCCCACAAGCAGTGATTCCAGAGACCACAAAACTAGGTGGCCAGAGAGTTACTTCCAGGTCGGCCCAAGCAACCCCCCAATGGTCTGTGGAGGGCTTCCTCCCAGCTGGAAGGCGGGAGGGGCTACCTGGCGGGGGGGGGCACCTGCAGGTGTGGCTCCCCAACTGCATGGCAAGGGCCGGAAGTGCAAAGGAAATGGCCCCGCTCTGCCCATCAGCCTGCAGAGAGCACCGCGCGGGCTACTCCAAGACTCACACCCGGCACCTAACCACCCCATCCCCCCAAGGGCAACTTGCAGGCTTCCAGCAGTTCTCCGGTGTTCTGGAGGGTTAGTCTGTTTGCTGCAAGGAACTGCCAGGAGGACGGGGGGAGGGGGTCATCTGGCCACAAAGCGGCCTGACGGGAGCACCCCCCCTCCCAACTGGCCAAGGGGCCCTGCCAGCCACCTCTTGCTGCTCATTTTTTGTAAGCACCCCCAAGAGCCCCGGCCTCCCAGGCTCCTAGAAGCTTGCCCCTTTCCCTCACTTGGACAGGTCCCTTAGCTGCTGCCTGCCCCAGGAAAGCCTCAGGCTTGCAACGGGAAACAAGGGTGCCACAAGGCAGGCCGCTGCCCTGGCTCTGGGCCACCAGCTCGGAGGGCAGGATTATTGTTCCAAATGGTTTTGTCACATTGGGGGGGGGGAAGGCCACTCGGAACCCCTCCTTGCGCACTAGGGCACCGGTCCGCAGACACTGCCATGCGCTTTGCAGGGCTCATGTTTCCCTCGGTCTTCTCGGCTCTGAACACCTGCCAGAGCCCAAGTCGCCCCTCTTTTCATCCTCTCCCTCCATCCCCCCCACCGCCCAGAGCAGTCTGGAAGCTCCAGCCCAGAAGACCAGGGCCGCTGGGCTCAACTCTGACGGCCGGCCCGCACAGCCCTGCTCCAAGAGCAGAGGCCTGCCTCCCATGACCAGATGGACGGCTGCAGCAACACCTCTGCGGATGCCTGAAGAGCGATGCGCGCACACCGGCGGCTGCATCAGGACACTTCAGCTCCATGACACGGGGGGGGGAGGGGGCGCGTTCTGCATGCACAAGAGAGCAAAGCCTGGCTGGACAGGTGAGCACTTGCCTTCCTCCAAATACAAACAAGAGCTGTGAAGAAGTGGTCACAGAACATTTTTGATTACATTCTCATCCGGCCACAAACGCCGGGATAAAACAGGCGCTGCTTGGCAGGTCTGGAGGCCTGACCCAGCAGGCCGCATGAAGGTCGTGTGGGAAGAATACCCCACCACCACCACATGGCCACGGCCCCACTCGCTTTGTGCCTGCTTCTGGGGAGGGGGGGCAGTCTTCTCCTAGCACCAAGCCAACGTCCACAACTCTGAATCTGCGTGTCACCTTGAAGACGCCAAAAAAAGGGCACGCACACAATAAGGCACATTTGGGGGCAAAGCACACAAGAGAGTCTCTTTGTGGACCCGGAGAAACCCTCCCCTCCCTAGCTGAGATTCGAGAGGCGAAGGCCATACTTGTGGCGAGACCCATCGCCAGCGCCCTTCTCTAGGACCTTCTCGGGCCCCCAGGCGTTCTTCACTCGGAATAGTCTCTAGATTCCCACCTTACGTCAAGAGCACCACCGGCCACCCCAGAGGTTACGCAAGACGCCTCAGCACCCACCTTCTCCGTTCAGCCCTAGAGCATCCCACAGTGGGGAAAAGGTTACGACAAAGACATGCTCAGCAGCACCATGTTCAGCTCCCCCCAGAAATCAGGAGCACCGTGAAGCTGCCTTATACTGAAACCAGCCACAGGTCCCTCTAAGCATCGTCTACTCAACTGGCAGCAGCTCTCCAGGGCCTCTCACATCACACAGGACCTGGTCCTTTTTGGAACTGGAACTGGAACAGGATTGAACCTGGGGCCTCTCTGCCTGCCAAGCAGAAGCTCCGCCCCCGAGCCACGGACCCACCTCCCTGAATGACGGTGTGTGTGGGGGGAATACGGATCCGGGCATACTACTGGAACCCTCAGACACACAACGGGAAAGAAAGCAAAGGTCGCTCAACCACTGACGGTCAACCTAAGACCCAGGTGCGAATCTCCACTCCACCACGAAGGGCACTGGGTGACACTGGGCCCTCTCAGCCTAAGCCGCCTCACAAGACAGCTGTGAGGATACCAGGGTAGGGGGGTGACGACACCGCGGATGCCCCCCTTTGAGCTCCTTGGAAGAAGAGTGGGATACAAACAGATAAAGACAAGAAAGCATGCGCGCACACGCACCCCTCAGCTTTTGGGTCATTTTAAGCTTGGCTCATGGAAGGGAGAAGAGTGTTTGACCGAGATCCAAAGAAAGGCCACTTCCGGAAGAGCTGTCCTTCACGCACTCCCATCTCCCAGACGGCTTTTTCTGGGACAAAACTCCTTTGTCTGACTTCAAAAGCCTCACCTGCCCGGACCAGAGGCAAGCAAACCGCCCCCCCCCCCAGCCCAGTAATGCTACACAGGCCGGCCTCTGGCGCGAGAGATGCGGCCCGTGCCCCACGCTGCCACGAGGACTGGGGCAGGAAGCCGCCAAGGCAAGGCAGGGCTTCAGAGGACGGCCTCCTTCCTGCTCCAACTCTGGGTGCATCGTCTGCAAACAAGACTGCAACTCTGAGGGGGGCGGGGATGATTGTCCAAAGCTGCTTTCTGCCCCCAAACGGACCTCTGAGCCCCTAGCGCCGCACTGCTGGGGCTCCCAGTGGCAGGCAGCCCCCCCCCCCGGTGCTTCATTGGACTGGAGACACCACCGGCTGGACCTGGGGCCCTCTGCCTGCCAGCCGGGCCACCGCAACGGCCTCCACTCCTCCCGCGCAACAGCCCCACCCCAAAGCAGACGCCCCAGTCGCCAGCCTCCTCCACCCCCCTTTCGCGCTCCTCCTCCTCCCCCCAGCAACCTTAGAAAAGCGCCAGGACAGCCACAACAGCCTGAAGATGGCTCTTGGATCCTCCTCACCCACCTCCTGGCCAAAGCTCTCGACTGCTGCCCCCACCATGGGGAGGCCGGGGAAACCTGAGCTGCTCTGTGTGTGTGTGTGTCCCCAATTTCTTGATCCTCTGCTGCTCCCCCCCCCCGTTCTGGACCCCGCCCCAAATGGCAGAAGAAGAAGTGCTGCGAGTGATCCTCCCCTTCCCAGGAGGGAAGCACCCTTGGAAAGACAAAGAAGAAAAAAAGGGAGAGCAAGCCGGGGGGGGGGGGGTGCTCGCTCCCATGGCCCCACGGGGCCCGCCTGACCAGGCCGGGATCTCCCCTGGGGAGGGACTTGCAGAGGAAAAAACACTCGGCAAACGGACTACCTGGAGGAGGCGGAGGAGGTGTGGAGGGAGGAGAGACACCTTCCACTTCCGTGCCCTGAGCCTCCCGGACATGGACCTCCAAAGGAGCGTGTTTACAAGCAGCGCATGAAATGCTTCACTTGGCAACCGTCTCTGAACGCCAGCTGGAAGAGACCTCTGGGGCCAGCAAGGACACACCCCTCAGGGCCTCCTCCCGGAACACACCTCCGAAGAGGACTGGCCCAGGGGACCGGCAATGATGTGAGACTGGAAGTCAGGGAACGGCACCTGCCGCAATTAGAAATAAACGAAGCACTTCGGGCTGGGATTTCTGTGCAGAAGCAAGCTGCGCAGGACGTCCCTCGGAAACGGAAGAGCCAGTGCAGGGGCTTCAGAAGTCACTAGCAACTGACACACTTGAATGATGGGGATCCTTCATAAGCCCACTAAGGCTATGCTCTGAAACAGACACTGGGGGGGGGGGATACTGAATTTCTGCACTAACCCTAACACTACTCAAGGTTAATATCACTTGACGGCTTCAGCTAGGACACAAGTCACTGCACATTCCTGGTGATCGTCTTACAATAAATATTGCTTGATTTTGCTCGCTGCCTCGGAAATGTTAGAAAAGAAAGAACCCTTCACAAGAGAGGACAGAACTAATGCACTCCTCCAAGGCAGCTACAATCCAAAGGCCCACCGCGGGCCACCCTGGCCGGCCTCCACCGCAGCAGCCGCAGCCAGGAAGGCCTCCTGGAGCCATTGGTAGCAACAGGGCCTAGGGGCATACAGCCAGGACGTGGCAATCGATCGCTGGTCACCATCGTAGAGCGAGCACTTAGAAAACAAAGCGGAAGAGGAGTCCTGTGGCACCTTGAGGGCTAACGTGGAGTTCTCCGGATGGAAACACAGGCGGGAGAAGAGAGCCCGGCGCCCAGGCGGGGAGCAGAGAGCAAGAGCGACCGCCCCCGCTGGGAAGGGAGCCGACGAGCCCCCGGCTCTCCGCAAGGCACGCCTCCGCTCACTCGGGACATCCCGGCCCTCAGGCCTCGGAGCTCGAGACGGGCGGCCCTCCGGTCTCCCTGGTGCGCATCAGCTGCACGTCCTTGTCAGCCATGCAAGTGTCGCAGCCCCAGACGGCGGAGGCTTCCGCCGTGAGCAGGCCGTACGCCGACTCCGTCATGCCCGTGCAGATCCGATGGAACCACTTCTGGCAGGCAGCCTCACACAAGATGGCATCCTGGTCGTCGTTGACCTCGTGTGTGCAGATCCCGCAGGGGTAGACCGGCTCGGAGGGCGGGGGGCCGTGCGGGGCGGGGTGCAGCGGGAGCTGGCCGCCCTTCTCGGGCCCACCCCCTTCGGCTGGGCCACGGGGCAGGGGGGGCTTGTTCTGAGTCCCGTTGGCATGGCCGCTGTTCAAGGCTTCGGCAGGCTTGGGGGGGTGGCTCTTCAGGCCGGCAGGCGCGTGCCGGGCGGCGGGTTTCAGGTCCGCGTTCCCCGCCTCGTCTGTGCCGTGCTGGTGGTGCTGGGCGGGAGGGGGGCCATGCTTGTTGGGGCCGGGTTTCTGCATCGGCTTGCTCTGGCTGTAGTTGTTGGGCAGTGGCCCATACGGAGGGTTGGCCTCCATCGGGGAACTGTTAAAACTGGGGTTGTTTCCAGGCACAAAATGCAGCGGCATTTCGTGGTGCAGCACCTGGGTCGTGTTCTGGGAGGGCATGTGACCAAAGTTCTCCCCGGGGATTGGTCGGAAGTGCTGGCCGGGCATCGCGATGTTCTGGCTCACACCGCTGTGGTACGACGGCTGGTTTCCGAAGCCCACGTTCTCGTGGGGCCCAAAGTTCATCGCCTGAGGCCGGCTGAAGACCACGCCCACCGGGTTCTGCGGGAACGGGTGGGGCTGACCGCGGAGCGGGTAGGAAGCCCCGTACTGCGAGGACATCCTGGTGAGCAGGTGAGGCGGCATCCTGAAGGTGTTGTAGCCGCCAAAGCCGGGGTAACTGGGATTCGCGAAATAAGGATTTCCCGACGGGAGCGGTTTGTAGCAAACGGTGTTGTAGTTATCGTCAAACGGGTTAGCTGCTACCAAGTGATCCGCGCTGGGATTTGGCGGTGGAGCATATTCGGATGGCGGCGGAAAGCAGGAGCCCTGGAAAGCCACAAAGCCTACGTTAGTGTTCCTTTCAATTACCCAACTCGACAAAAGAGGGACGCAGCCGGCTCCGAGAGTTCAGCCTGGAGTGCCCCATAAAGACCCGAAGCTTCACTAAGGGAAGGCACGGCTCAGGCGCACCATTCCGGGGGAGGGGAGGGCTTAGCAGGCTCACCAACCCTCTGCCTCCTTCCTCTACTCATAAGAACCCGAGAGAAGCCCATGTTGGGTCAGGCCAGTGGGGCCAGATGACACCAGGAGCCCTCCCACTGTTGCCCCCCCCAAGCAATGCTCCCTCTAAGCTGTGGAGTCTTATGAGCAAAATTCTAGTTTGTGAGCTCCTGGCATTAGAGCTGTGAGTGAGACATTTGGCTACCGGAAAGATTAGTTTGCTCTGGAGCCCTCCTTCCTGAGCTAAGACAAAAATGTGTGAGCCAGAGGCTAAAAAACTGTGAGCACACTAACTTAGCTCAGAGGGAACCCTGCCCCCAAGCACCAAGAAGACAGAGCATCCCTTGCCCCAGCCTGAGAGTTCCTATCTAGACCTTGTGGCTAAGAGCCACGGATGGACCTCTGCTTGCAGCCAAAGCAAATTCCCTGGGGAAGCCGCGGTTTCCGCACAACAGGCCCACCCCAGTGGCCAGAGCCCCAGGAGGCCCGCGGGAGGAGTCGTGGGGTCTGCAGTCTCCAGCAGCAGGGGGAAGCACGGGCCAGGTAGACGGCACAGAACTGAGCTGTTCATCACCGGCCCAGCCTCAGTGGGAATAGTGGCCAGGCCAGTATCTGGGGGACTCGGGTTCATGCCCCACCTGGCCACACAAGCCTGGATGACCCTGGGCCAATCTCAGCCTGGCCTTCCTCACAGGAGGGTTATTGTAAGGATACAACAGAGAAGGAGAGACCAGTGTGGCCAGCCCCGTTGGCTCCCCCCACTGGAGAGAGGGAAAAGGTAAAGGCAAAGGCTCCCTTGCTCAAAAGCAGGGTATAAATTATGTAAGTCGCCAGTTTCCTTTTTGCCACTTTAAATCGCTGCAGGCTTTTTGGCTTTGACCTATTCATCCAGCTCCCTCTTTCACACGCTCCCACAGCCGAGAGCGTGACCTCTTCCTGACACCTGGGGATACACCCTGAAACGTTCAGAACTCTTTAATCATCCTAAAAAAGGCTGGACTGTTTGCTTTTTGGCTTCTTGCATTGTGTCGGTCTCAACAAGTACGCTGATTCTGCATCTGCAACATGTAGAGGTAACACTACCTAAGCACTGAATTCACAGAAGACACATAGTAGGGAAGATGAAGAAAAAGAGATTGGGTTTATACCCCACCCTTCACTACCCAAAGGTGTCTCACAGGGGCTCACAAACTCCCTTTCATTTCCCCTCCCCACAAGAGACACCCCCTGTGAGGTGGGTGGGGCTGAGAGAGCTCTTGACAGAAACTGCTCTTTTTTCAAGGACAGCTCTGATCAGACCTACGGCTTGCCCAAGGTCATCCAGCAGGTGCAAGGGGAGGAGTGGGGGAATCAAACCCGGTTCTCCCAGGTTAGAGTCCTCCGCACACTGAACCACGATGACACCAAAGTGGTGCAGTATAGCCTGAGCCCATCTCAGAAGCTAAGCAGGGCCAGTCCTCAGATGGGAAACTAACCAAGGAGGACCCTGCAGAGGAAAGCTGCGGCAAAGCACCTCCGTTTCTCCCTTGAAAGCCCCTTGCCCATGTTGGCTGCGACTTGACGTCAGGTACATGGGACGTGGGGCTCTCTAGCAGATGGCCAGGGCAGCCCCGGTTTGCCCCCCCACCCACCCCCAGCTGGGTGTTTGTGGCGGGAGGAACGCAACCCTCACGCCGCTTACCTGAGCTGCGGCCTTGCGCTTCTTCTTGTCAGGGCTCCCGAGTGGCACTCCTGGGCCTCCTAGCCCCTCCAAGCCGCCATCGCCACCTACGAGATTGCAAGGGACACAGCGCTGCATTTACCCCCGCAAGGCCACTGGTCTTGCAGGCGACGTTCGGACGCATTCGTGTGCGTGTGGAGATCTCTCTGTCTGTGCACGAGCGTTTCAAACACGGAGTGTCTCCCAGAGAAAAGACTGGCCAGGGACACACACACACACACACACACCCCGGCAACCGGCCCAAGGCACACAACTCCAGCGCCCGCTTTCAGGTCCTGTTCCCGTCTCCCACAGGGACTCTGGGTTCGGATCAAGGTGGATTTTGTGCACCCTTCGTGCCCTACTGTTGAGCTTGCATGCTGGGAAGGAACCCGGACGCCTGTGGGGGTGGTGGTGGGGGGGACACTGAGAGAGAGAGAGAGAGACTGGACGTTTGAGGGGAAAGGGAAATACGGAGCATACTTAATGTCAGGACTGGTTTACTGTAGAAACACAAGAGGTGCGACTTAGCAGCTGCATAGAAATTGTGTTCTTCTGAGCACGGAAACGGGCCTCAGGGGCGGCTCCAAGGGCCGTCCTGACGTCTTCCCTGTGCCAAGGCGAGGGCGGGGAGGGGGGGAGAGAGGGGTACCCCTCGCCCGCCGTCCCC
>NW_015164670.1:1039712-1040844 GCF_001447785.1 Gekko japonicus
TCTTTCAGCCTGCCCCGGGGGGCGGGGGTGGGGTGGGGGGATGACTCCTCAGGCCTCCGGACTCCCTGGGAACCAGGCTCCGAAGACACCCCCTGGCAGGGGACCCCCCTTGCCTCCTGGACAGGCTCCCTTGGGGGTCCCTCCCTCCACAGTCTGGTCTCCTGGTGAGGAGCGCGGGCTCTCATCCTCCGCCACAGGCAGCTGCTGGCACGGCCTTGGGTCAGTCACAAGTTCCCCCGGAGCTGTTCTCTCGGGAGCAGTCCTCGAGGGAGCTCTCTCAGCCCCTCCTATGCCTCCCAGGGTGCCTCTCTGTGGTGGGGAGGGGGAGGGGGAGGAGACCGTGAGCCCCTCTGAGACTCCTTCCGGGTAGTCAAGGGCCGGAGAGAAACCCAACCTCCTCCTCTCCTCAGCCTCCCTGTCCAGCCAGCCTCTTCTGTGAGCTTCAGGGAACGGGGCCTGGCACCTCCCTCTGCTCAGCCCAGCCAGGGGATGCTTCTTTCTTCCCCCCCTCCTCAGGGTGGAATGGCGGGTGAGGAGGGCGGGGGCTGGCCTTTTATTCCGCCTGGCCGGACCCCTCCAGCCAACCAGAGAGCGGGGTGCCTCGGGCCCCCAGCTCATTGGTTCTCCGCTGCAGGCCAATGGGAATGGACAGACCCGGCCTTTGGATCCTGAATCCCTCCCAGAGAGAGCCCCCCCCTTCCTGCCCCTGATCATGGGGTGGGGGGCTGTGAAGGGCCCGGCCCCCCTACAGCCTTGGCAGCCCCCTCAGAGAACCAGTCTGGTGTCGTGGTTCAGTGCGCGGACTCTAATCTGGGAGGGCCGGGTTTGATTCCCCACTCCTCCACTTGCAGCTGCTGGATGACCTTGGGCAAGCTATAAGTTCTGACAAGAGCTGTCCTTGAAAAAGAGCCGTTTCTGTCAAGAGCTCTCTCAGCCCCACCGACCTCACAGGGTGTCTGTCTGTTGTGGGGAGGGGAAGGGAAAGGAGATTGTAAGCCCCTCTGTCTTCTCCTTCTTCTCAGAGACCTGTGGGAAGGAAGCCCCCTGGGTTTTACCTCAGACCCTCCAGGGGCTTCCAGGCTGAGCCCTCCCTGCGAGACGCCCCTTCACCAGCCACAGTGCAGGCCCATAG
>NW_015164670.1:1040869-1046232 GCF_001447785.1 Gekko japonicus
GCACACAGCCCTGGCATAGCTGACGGGCTGCAAACACCCAGGCAGGAGTCCAGGGGTGGAGAAGGCGCGTTCGGCCAGCAGGGCAGCCACTCTCAGGCCCACCAAAGGCGGGAAGGGCTGGGGGTCTTGGAGGCAGGGGGCTCGGGTATCCCGCAGAGCGCAAGTCCGGGTGCAGAACCCCAACACGAAACCCCTCAGCCGGAGCGGCAACTCTTGACCTGCTGAGGAGCTGGAAGTTGTGGCCGGGCTTCTCTACCCCCCCCCCACACACACCTCAAAGGAGGCTGCCCCCTCATTAGCAGGGTGTGGGGGTGAAGTGCCAGTTTGGTGTAGTGGTGTAGTGCATGGACTCTAATCTGGGAGAATCTGGAGGAAAGCCTTCTGCAAGGGTCACCCTGCAACTGGGCAGCATCAGCAGCTGCCCCTACCCGAGCGCCCTCTGCGACAGCAGACTCTCCACACTAGCACAGTCAGCAGAAACAGAAGATAGGCTAATCCTCGTTCTTGCAGACTCTCTTCTGACTCCACTGCCGTGTCTTTGCTGAGATACTTACAGTAGCGTACGGAGCCAAAATGTAGACAGAAAGATTATCGAAATGGGTTTCTCCCTCACTGGCCTGCTCTTTTGTGACTGGGAAACTCTAACGAGACTGGCAGCGTTTATTAGCGGATGCTAAGCGAGTTTGCTTCCCAACGTTTGCGGCTTTTTGCCTTCACCTTCCTTTTACTTGCCGCACGCACCTATTTCATCTCACAGTTCCAACCTTACCACAGGTTATTCTCATTGGCACTCTTCATGAACTCCCTCTGGTGGAACTTCGCGGTAGATTTGTGGGGATTCCTCCATAGCAGAGACACTGCCCGTGGGCAGCCCAGATACAAGAGTCCATCACCCGTTTTTTTTATTTTAACTACCTTCTGTATTCATTCTAATTATCATCTTTTAAATACTCTTGTAGGTAACGACCAAAGGCTCGCAGAAACTGACATTAACTCTATTTCAGCGGCTTTGAACATTTGTGCTACAGCTCTAACGTCTCTTGGTTAAGAGAGCCAGATTGGGGTAGTGGTGAAGTGCGCGGACTCTAATCTGGGAGAACCGGGTTTGATTCCCCACTCCTCCACTTGCACCTGGCTGGATGACCTTGGGCAAGCCCTAGTTCTAATAAGAGCTGTTCTTGAAAAAGAGCAGTTTCTGTCAAGAGCTCTCTCAACCCCACCTGCCTCACAAGGTGTCTGTTGTGGGGAGGGGAAGGGAAAGGAGCTTGTAAGCCGCTCAGACTCTGAGTGAAGGGCGGGGTAGAAATCCAATCTCCTCCTCCTCTTCTTCTTCATTTGGGCCTCTGACGGGCACCCACTCTTCGGGATCTCAGGCAGAAAGAGGTCTTTGACATCCCCTCCGGCCCAATCCCTTGGCGTGGGCATTGGGCCTGGGACCTTCTGTGTGCCAAGCAGAGGCTCTGCCCCTGAGCCACAAGCCCATCAGCCTGGCGGGGCCATGCCCCATCACGTGCTGAAGTGGAGGGTACTCCCCACCCACCCACCGGCACAGCTGTCATGCAGGGGAGCCAGGAGAGGGGCACCACGTCAGGAAGGCAGTGGATCGCGTTGTGGGGATTGTCAGGGCACACACCAGTGAGTTGCGTAGCTGGGCCTGGCATGGTGACGGGCCACACGCCCTTCCCCGCGGCCTCAAATCTCCGGCCAGGTTGCCTGCCAAGGGATGCTCCAGAGCTGTGCAGTTTAAGCTTAGATTTGGCTCTATTTTAGGATCTGGGCGCAGTTTGGATCGGGCCACAGAGGGGAGGAAGGATTCCTAACACCCAAACCAGAGCAGTGACCCAAGACCCCACCCCCAGCTGTACGGCACTTGCATTTTTCTCTCCTGGCATGGGGGGGGCGGGCGGGGTGTATGTATGACTTCTCTTGGAGGAGATGCCCTCCTCTTTTTTTAGGTTTACGTGCGGCAGTCACAGAGCCCCGGCCCACCTGGGACGCTGCTGCTGCTGCTGCTACCAGGACCTCTGGCACATCCCAAGAGCTCCGCCCCATTAAAGAGAACTCTGTAGAGACTGGAAAGGAAATGACTCCTTACAGGGAGAACGAGGACAACGGTTTACTAAAGGAAACTTTTATTCAAACTGTGCAATCCCATCAGTATTTAGACAGCAGTTTCATAAACATTTTTGGCATTGAAACTTCTACTCATTTTTTTGGCATGACATTTGTGCTTGTCGAAAGAACAAGCCCGGGGGAGGCAGAGAAACACACAGAGGTTAACATTCACTACAATGCTATATATATATATATATAAAAAAAGGGGGGGATTCTTTTTTTAAAAATTCCACGTTATTAAACAAAACATTAAAAAAAGGACATTTAGAAGAGGTACATTCATGATCACAGCAAACAGCAGCTGCCCTCATGCAACGGGAGTCCCTGGGCTGATCCCCTGAGTCAAATATAAAATTAATATAATTCAGCCGCGTCTCCCGTTCGCCAGTCAGCTGCTGCCGCCCGTACAAGAAAGAGCAAAAGGGAGTGACGGGATCCAGAACACCCATCCCTCGAGAAACACCCCTGGCCTCCCACACTCCCTGCAGTTCATTCACATCTTCAGAATACAACAGGGGCGGGGCGGGGGGGGACCCAACGTTTTCAACCGAAGCCTAGGCTCCGGGCACGAGCCACTGACCAAAAGCACCACACAGAGGCAAGGGGGGTGTGCCCAGCAGGGAGACCAACCCCCGCTCCACACTGTGGTGGTGGGGAACTGCCTTGGAGGAAAAGTGGGCGAGGTCACAGGATGCGAACTGAACCCCCCATCCAGGCAACATGGCGGAGCTCACTGGATCCCGTAACCAGCATTTCTATGCGGGGGGGGGGGGGGAAAACAAAGTCGCTGACATCATTCCCCTCTCCTCTATTTTATCCTCACAACAACCCTGTGCGGTCGGGTTAGGCTATGTGCGTCGATGCCATTCAGCACGGAGGAAAAGATTTAGACCCAGAGCATTAAAGGGGGCTGGGAGGGGGGCAGCTCTGGTCGCCAGCCCCGCTTCTGTTGCTTGGGGTGCAAAGAAGGCCCGGGAGGCTCAAGCAGTCCACCGGGGATTCTCCAAATCACGTTTGAGCACTGATGCACACCCCCTACATGTTAACAGAGCATTTGGATCTAGGAGCCTCTAAGTTGTATTTTTTTGGGGGGGAGGAGAGAAAACCTTCCCACCTCCAGAACTTGAGATCTTTGGACAGAGTCGCTGTGGGTTGCTGCGCATGCGCATTTTTGTGCCCTGCACAACGGATGCTGCTTGGATGTCTGTCAGTATCACGGCCACTTTTTTAAAAGACTGCGTTCTCAACATGCCACTTACTCCAGAGTCATTTCTTTGGTGTCCCTCTGAGATCAGTGGGACTACTCTAGAGTATGTGTCTTGCCGAGAGTAGCTTTGGTAGGTGCCCCAATTCAAATGCCCACTGGAGTCAACGGGATTTCTCCTCCCTTGGCTAGGCGGGAAAGGCTTAAGGAACGGCAGTTCTGTGGCCCCCTCTGCTGGGCAGGTCAATGGGCATCTTTGGTGCCCCAGCAAATCTGTGTCCCTCAGAGAGGATTTGGGTGACACGAGGCCGTGCCCGTGGGGCGGCGGTGGCAGCAGCAGCAGCAGCCCAACAGCCGATTCTTGGGCTCAGCGGAGGCGGAAGCCCCTTCTGCTGCGTCCGAGACAGGCCTTGGTCCTGCCCCAGCAAGGCAAGAGAGTCACAACGTTGGGCGGGGAGGGGGTGGGGTGAAGGCGATGGGCCTGGGAGGACTCATCACCACCTAACGCTATGGCAAACAAGGAAAGCAAGGCAAAGCGGCCTAACTAACACACACACACGCCTCGACCCTGAGGTAACCTTAAATATCTTTGGTTGTCTCCATTTGCTGCTAAAAAGTACTGGGAGAAACGTCATTTCTCTGGCTGGCGTGGGAGGCCAGGCCACACTGCCTGTAGCTAACTGGATCTCAGCTCTGGCCACAGGCGAGTTGCACGGAACTCACTGCCCGGGGGGCGGCTGGAGAGAGCTTTGGGGAACCCGGCAGCGTCCCTCCTCCTCCCGCAGGGCTCGCCACTCCGGTCCCTCCAGCCGTTGGGGTAGGTTGCAGCAACCGCCTGTCACAGGAACAGCCCCGGAGCCTTTCCAGCCCTTGGCGTGGCGACGCGAAGGAGTCAAGTTCACCGACAGCACCGAGCAGGGATCCCAGAGGGGCGGCAGCACTCACAGCAAACCAGTCTTTGGAGAAGGAAATGGTTACCCCAGGCAGAGCGGCTCTCTGCGCATTGGTCAGAGACACGGACAGTCGGGAAGCCCCTGTGGGAAGCTTCACGCCACGGCCAAGATGTTCTTGTCTCACTTCTGCTGCACGTGCGACAATTTTGTCCCACGAGACCAAAAAAAAATAAATCTTTGGTGAGAAGGATTTCTTTTTCTTCAGCAAGTAGATTTGGAGAAAGAAAAAAACCCACAACAAAAACATTCTAATACTGGACTGTCAAAAAGCTAATTGCCGAAGAAAAGGAAAACGTAATTACACTTGGAAGTCTTTGGAGCGGTTATTTCAATTTTCTTTAAAAAAAGAAAAGAAAAGAGATTCATGTAACAATAAGGTAGTTAAAACTGGAATAACTAATCTAGTCAACCAATTCCTACGATCCAGAGAAGGCCCCGGCCGTTCGGTTCTCTTCCGCTTCTGGTTAGTAGCTACTTAGGCAATAAAATGGATTCAAACCTACATTTTTTTCAACTAACACAATCATCTTCTTTTTTTGGAAAATATGCAGCTTTTTTCTTCTACAGAAAATTCTTTGGTACAAGATCATTATCATCTTTAAAGCCTTCGTTATCAGGACAAGGGTGGAAAGGTGGACGTGCCGTGGCTGGCACGGTGCTAGGGGAGACACTTACACACAGGCATGCACACACTCGCACTCTAGACACGGAGAGGGGAGGCCCTGCCAGCCCACCAAAGCCCAAGAGAGGCGGGGAGGCCAACTCTCCTCCCCCTTTCTCTGGCACGAGGGGGGGACCCTTGCTTGGGTCGTCGTCACCCCAGGGCGGCTTCTTGGCCTTCTCCGGGGGGGGGGCAGGGGGAGGCTGGCCTGTGTGGCCGGGCTTTGGGGGAGTGGCCGAGGCTCTCCCTTCTCCAACTTACAAATCAAACAACACGCGATACCCTGTCAGTTTGCCCCACATTGCTGCGAGGCGGCTTAAAAAAGTCACCAACTGTGCCCTGAGTACAGGAAAAACAACAACACTAGAATCACTTTTCCAAGGAGGTAGTATCGAGGAGGAGGAGGAGGAGGAGGAGTCGTGCGGGCCCC
>NW_015164670.1:1046256-1049927 GCF_001447785.1 Gekko japonicus
GCTGCCTTCTTCCTTCCCGGGCAGCTTCTCCGGAGCACCGGCCGCTGCGGCCGCAGAGAGCCAGGCCGAGGCCTGCAGCAGGAGTGGCAGCCAGGCTGGAGGCCAGAGAGGCGAGGCCAGCACGGAAGCCCCACCGCTCCGGCTCCGTCCCCCCCAGCCCGCCGGGAGCGCGTTTAAGGCACCTTTCTGTACTCCAAAGCAACTTCACGCATAGGAGAAAGGGCATAAGGCAAACCTGTGATTCCAGAAGAGAATGCAGAAGGCACCGTTGCTAGGAAGTAGCAGGCAGGGAAGGCTCACAGAGGCCTCACGGGAGCACTTCCCGGGACAGAAACGAGCGCTGGGCCCCCATGGATCCGCCACAACGCACACAGAGGAGGATCCCGGGGGGGGGGGGGGGGGGCGGGGGTTGGGGGGGGGGGCCCGAAAAAACAACGGGGGGGGGGTGGGCCCCACAGGCCCCACATTAGCTACGGGCCTTTTTACCTGTGCAGCTCAGTGTATCAATATATAGCTTCCTTCATAGGGTAGCTTCTGGCTTTGTGTTCTGCATTGGGGCAATGATGCAGGAGAAAAGAGTTGAGTCCCCCTGCTCCAGCACTGTGTCCTCGAGCTTGAATCGGGGTTGCTTGTAAGCTTGGGGGGGGGGAGAGAAAGGATGACCCATTCACAGAACCCCTGTGATCTTATTCATTTATTTGTGCATATTTATTTATATCTCTGTTCTCCCAAGAGACCCAAAATGGCTTATAGAAAGTTCCAAACCAAATTGAACAATATGATTTAAATAATCAATAGAGACAAAAACAAATAGGCCCTGGGTCCTGCTTCTTGTAACCCCCCCCACCACCACCCTTTGACAGCCCTTATACATGCAAGCAGGAAGGAGAGGAAAACACTGAGATGTTGTAGAGTTGAAAGGTTCCCCTCCATAATTTCCCTTCCAAATGCCTCTCAGAATCATATCTATCTCATTTTTGTGTCTATGTAGGACCTTTAAGGCAGCTTTAAGCAAAGGGATGGAATAAAGCAATAAAAATGACAAAAAAAGGGAATAAAGCTATAAAAATGACAAAAAGTGTAATGCAGATCAGCTGTAAAATGCAGCAGAAGAATAAACCCAGTCAACAATAGCAGCAGACAACAACTGCATGCTGAACCAGTAAGGTCCTGATGGAGTGCTGGGAAGGAGCTCTCTAGGTTTCTTGGGACAGAGAGTTCTGGAGACTGGGTGCAGCACCTGAGAAACCTGTACCCTGTGTCTAGCGGCTGTAACGTAAGACTGGGATGGAACACAACCCTCAACAGCCAAGCCCTGAGAGCCGGAAGCTCCCCGGACGGAAGGCAAGGTGATGAAGCCGCCCTCCACGGAGTCAGGCCCCTGGGCAGTGTTCCCGCTAAGCTGAGACAGCCGAGCCCTGAGAGCCGGGAGCTCCCCGGACGGAAGGCAAGGTGACGAAGCCGCCCTCCACGGAGTCCGGCCCCTGGGCAGTGTTCCCGCTAAGCTGAGTCGGTGTGAGCCAGCTCACAGTTTTTTTAACCTCCGGCTCACACATTTTTGCCTCTGCTCAGGAAGGAGGGCTCCGGAGCAAAGTGATTTAAGCAGCAGCCAAACCGCTTGCTCACGACTTTAATGCCCGTAGGAGCTCACGAACTAGAGTTTTTGCTCACAGGACTCCACGGCTTAGAGGGAGCCTTGCCCCTGGGCCATCCAGGCAGATCCCCCCCCCCCAGATGCCTGGGGTCACCCCTGGACAAGAGGCCTGTCTGGTTTTGCATGGAAAGGGTGGGGTTTGCCACTCGCCCCCCCCCAGGATACGAAAATGCTCTCGAAGGCACGGCCCGCCCCTCGCCACCCGTTTGCGAAGCAGCCACAGAAGATCCGGAGCCATTCTTTGGGGCTCAAGCTGGACTGGGGAGCTTACGGGGGAAATGGGCGTGGCTCTTCGGCACATCACGCCCCATCTTTTGTGAGCTTCCCCCCCTGCAGAGGGCGAAGGTCACGCCAGAGCCGGCTGGGACAGGCCCTCTTCTGCGGGTGAAGACAAACGCAACACTGCTTTGCTTTTTTGGGAGAACCCTCGCAAACCCTCCTGGGGGAAAGAGCTCCTGCACGTTTGCCGCAACCACCTGGTCTTGGCACAGTAGGCAGGGTGGCCGCTAGCGCCTGTGAGGTCACCCAGGAGCCCAATTCCCCCGAGCGGCCTTCTATTTTGGGGAGAAAAAACACACACCCAACTTTTTAAACTAACAGGGCCAAAACAAATAGATGAACATCCAGGCCAGGCTTTTCAGTAGTTACATTTTTTAGAGCAGTTTAGGGCCACATAGCGTTTATACTCCCTTTCCCTGAAAGAACCATGGCGATTTGTGGCCACCGATGCGCTTCTGTCCCCGCAGAATCAGGGAGTCTGGCACACTTCCGAGGCCCCCGACCTGTACCCAAATGACTCAGCTACTCTGGGGCGTGAGTGAGCCACCCATTCTACACCAGGACTTCTGAGGGCGCAGTCTTCCCCAAGTCCTCAGGGCCCGGGCAGGGCACACCACAATACTTCCATCACAGCACCAAAGGCTCCGACACACAGGGGGAGGGCTGGGGGCGATCTGTATCTCAAGAGCCACAATCGAGCCTGACCACGTGGCCATAGCCGAGGGGGGTTCGCTTCACCCGCCCTCCTGACAGGTTACCTCTTCCGGCTTCCCCTCCTTCCAGTCTTGGAAGAACCTCCATTTCTTCTGGGAGCAGCTCCTGGTGATCGGGCCGTAGCTGTTGATGATCAGATCGGTGCCCCCCTGGGGGAGAGAGGGAGGGAGGGAGGGAGGGAGTCACCTGGCTGTACTCCAAGAAGAGCCCAGGACAGAGGGTCAGGGCAAAGGGGCCCCTGGGCTGGCACCCTGTCTCCACCTGTGGGTGGCCAGACGCCTCCAGGAAGCCCGTCCGTGGGGGGGGGGAGGCCAAAGGCCCCCCCCCCTGGCAGCTGCCTTGGCCCAGATCCAGAGGGAGGCGCTCTTCTGGGTGGCTGCACCTCAAGCGGAAGGGGCCGGACACGACACCCAGGGCGGTTCAAGGGGTCGGGGCGCCCTCCTCAGGCGAGGAGAGGCGAAGGAGGCCGGGTGGGTCTCTCAGCAGGTGACCAAGGGAGAGGAGAATGTGAGAAAGGCTGGGGGGGCAGCGAGAGGAAACGTCTTCGTCTCCTCCCTCTCCCGTAACGCGGGGAAAGAGGGACACCAATGAAACGAATCATCCGGGATGAACCAAAGAAGGCGTTCCTGCAGACTGCTACAGAACGGACTGACTCTCTCTGCCACAGGATGCAGTGACAGGTCCTACCTTCTTACCTGGCCGTAAAAGGCAACAGAACCAACTCACTCTGAGTGGCCCTCGGCCATTGCGGCCACGAGGGATCCCCACCCCACCCCCCACCCTGTTCAGAGAACCAACCGACAGGAGGGGGCTATTCCGGCCTCCGGGCCCAGCTTGCAGGCCTTGCAGGGGCAACTGGCGGGCCCACGGAGAGTACAAGGACAGCCGTGGGACCCAGCAGATCTCCGTACACTCCCTTAAGAGGCAAAGGGTGCTGAATAAACAGGCGGAGGAGAGCCCCGCGAGGAGCCACGGCAAGCACACAGACCCGTCCACTTGGCAGCCCTGGCTGGCTGGAATGTGG
>NW_015164670.1:1049957-1052259 GCF_001447785.1 Gekko japonicus
TGCGGATTTGCTTTCCGTGCAGGAAATACATTAGTGCCAGCGTTGTGTCCCAGCACAGACCAGTGAAGACAGGCAGGGAGGCCCCCCACCTAAAGGAGCCCCTGGGCACACAGGCCTGGGGCCCAGGGGAGATCGGAGCCACACACGCCACCCCGCGTGGGCAAGCAGAGAGACCCCAACCCGAAGGCACCTTGGCGTCCAGGAAGCCGTTCCCCACCAGCATCGGTAGCAGCACCTCCTCGTTCTCCACGACACCCTCCACGCTCTTGCCCCCCTCGCCGGTTCCACCCGAAGAGAGGCTGCTGCGAGAGTACGCGTCGGAGCCCGGTGGGACGCTCTTGGCCGCAGACGTCTTCCTGCAGGACACCAAGCAGCTGGATGGGTGAGCCAGCCCACGATGCCCACGAGCCTCACAGTCGGCTCCCCGATGAGGAACACACACCCCCCCCGTTGCTGGACCGTGGGGGTGTCTGGAAGTGGAGCCAAGCACTGGACGGAGCACTCCCCCCCCCCCCCGGGTTCCCAAGGAAAACCTCCTGGCAGGATCGTGGCCTGGTCTCCTTTCTCTCTGACCCGCTGGGACTGGCTGCCCAGAGAGGCCGGGGTGGATCCCCTCTTCTCTGATTTGTCCCCATCTGCGGGGAGCCTCCAGCCCCCCCTCCCCCTTCCCAGCAAAAGGGGCTCCCCAGACTGTTCTGCCTGTGGGTTTTGGCAGCCGCCGCCGCCTCCGCCTCCTTCCCTCCCGGGGCTCACCTGGCTTTGCTGCGAGAGATGAGGATGAGGACGCAGAGCAGGATGCAGGTGAGGGCGATGCAGACGCCAGCGATGATGCCAGCCATGGACTTCTGGTCCAGCGGGTCGTAGCCAGAGGGAGCTGTGGGGAGGGAGGCGTGCCCAGTCAGCCTGGGCGTCCCTCGCACCCTCTGGGGGACCCCGTCCCTCTGTCGAGCTGGCCTTTGTCCCGGCCTTCCTCCAAGGAGACCTGGCGGCCACAGCAGGTGACTGGCCCAAGGGATCGGGAGCCCAGAAGCCTCCCAGAGCCTGTCCTGGTCGGACAGGGCAAAGGTCGCACAACGCTGCCCCCTGGTGTTCTGACCAGGCACCTGCAGGCCGCTTCTCCCCGCCTGGAAAGGACTATCAGGGCTGGCCTCTGGGTAAAGCAGGATGCTGGGCAAGGGGGGCTCTCGCTGGCCTGATCCAGAAGCGCTCTTCTGAGGTTCTCAATGCCCGCCCCCTCCAGAAACTGGGCCAGACCGCCTTTTGTTTTGTGGCTCAAAATCCAGACTCTGGTTGGGTTAACAATACAGCGAAGCGTCTGCTCACTGGCAAAAAGGAGAGGAGGGCACGCAAATGGCCCGCTCCCGAGTGGTGCCAGCTGCAGAGAGGTGCCCTGGCAGGGTGCGGGCCTCCGTCACTCCTGTGCCTGGGGATTACCAGGGGAAGGAGAGGGGAGTCAGGCTGGTGTGCCTGGGAAGGCTTCACGTTAGGCCGCTGGTCAGCCTGCTGGTGTCCACCGCAGCCGTAACCACAGAGGAGTCCTCCACACCTGCCCAGAGAGGCACCTCCCCAATGGGGAGAAGGCGGGAGCAACAATCCTGCCTGCCTAGAGCGGGCGCCCCTGTCGCCTCAGCAGCCTGGGTGTCTCTGCTTAACCACGGCAGGGAAGCGAGCCCAAACGTGAACGAACCCCAGCAAGGAAGTACCAATATTCAGGAGCCCCGCCGAATCACTGGAGGGCTTCCCCGGAGCAGCAGTCAGATCTCCCTCCCCACATTAGACGGGTCTCGTTTCGTAGAGGCCCCCCGCCCAGCCCCCTGCGCCCACCTGTCTCGGCAGCACCGGCAGAATCCAGCCGCTTGGGCCTCTGGTTGGGCTCAGGGGCCTCCTTCGGCAAGACGGCCAGTTCCACGGCACTGGAGAAGGGGCCCTCGCCCGCGGCGTTGGAGGCGGCGACCTGGACGAGGTAGACGTTTCCCGCCAGGAGGTGCTCCAGCAGAGCCATCGTGAGGGTGCCTGGAAGGCCAGAAAGGGGGGGGGTCAGGGGAGCCCGGCCCCCCCCCCACCAAAGCACATACTGGGGGGGAGGGGGCGGACCAGGGCGGGTGGGGCTCGTGCTTTTGGGGGTGCGGCACATGAATGGGAGAGGATGTTGGAAACATTAGAAGTGGTCCGGAGCCCCTTCAACACATCCCAAAGTAAAGCTGGGTTCCCTTCTCCGGTACCTGGATCCAGCCACACCCAAAGCCCCCCCCCCGACCCTTCCCCGTGCCTGGAGCCCACGCCAGAGCGTGGGACGGGAAGG
>NW_015164670.1:1052618-1058688 GCF_001447785.1 Gekko japonicus
CACGAGTCAGGGCGTGCCCCCCCCCCCCGGATGCTCTCTTCGGCTTAGAGATGAGGAAAATATGAGGGTGAAGCCCTCCCCCCCTTCCGCCTCAGGATCTTCATACCATTTTTTTTCTGATGGAGAAATCTGGAAACTTTGGTGAACACTCAAGGGAAAAAACTTCCTATAAAATGTTTTCTCTCTTGAGTGAGAAAAACCTTATCTTAACAAACTCTCACTCACCCAAAATGTATAGCATGAAAAAGTCTCAGGACCTTTCCAAGTTTTTTTCCATGGTAAAATTGGGAAATTTTGGGGGCACAACGACAGACATGCCAGTGTGTTTCTTTTCCCCTTCTGGAATGAGTGAGTTGAAAGACAAGGTTTCGCTCACAATAAGCAGTACGAACATTTTTATGGAGGACAATCTACAGCATTGGTTAGTATTCCCTAAGGACATTGTAGATGTATGCCGCATTTTCATTTTTAAAACAAAGTAAATGCTTTTGGCAAACAATTAAAATGCTACAACGTGTTTAATGAGGATGCATTATGAAAGAGGACTCAGTGCTCTCAATGCCATCCAGAGACGCCGGCAGTCCGACCTGCTGCAGCTCCATGCCGGAACATTTCTGCTCAAATGACACGTTTGGTTTTGTTTACCGCAGAATTTATTTTCTGCCTTCAACTTTTATTTATTTTTTTCCCTTCAAACCAGAAGGCAAACAATAAAGATCTATGTGCTATAGCGGCACGCTGTGTTTTCCCTCTCTCAAGTCCTGGGTGTATCGGCATTTTTCCCCTGTAGAAAACGAAAACCTTTCTCCCATGACTTTTACAGCTAAGCGGGGATTTCCCCCTGGGCCTCCTGGTCTGACAGGGCAAGCAGCAAGGACTGCACCAGACTGCCTCTCATGAAGAGAGAAACCTGAACGCCACAAAAGAGCTCTTCCCAAGACCCCACACTCCTAAGGCCGCCTTCCGGAGAAGACCTGCCTTCCAACAACCACACCCACCCCAGTCCCTGACGCAGGACCTGGGACTTCGGGAGGATCCACAGAGGCCTCCTCCTCCTCCTCTCCCACACTGGCATTTTGCCTATAAATCAAAAGTCAGTTTTGTATGCGAGCGAAGAGGCTACGTCTGACTCATGACACCTTCCTGCTGGGACCCACGTGGTCAGAGTCCTAAAGCTGCCAAGGGGCTTCCGCTCGCGACCACGGACCGCCACGGCTGCCCTTTTGAGGCTTACCTTCTCGGTGCAAGACCTGCCAGTCTCCGGCAATCCAGGCCTTCCGGGAGGCGTACAGGATCGTGTAGCGGGAGACGACCGTCCTCTCCCCGTCCGGCGGCTTCCAAGAGACCAAAGCGGTGTCCTCCTCGATCAGCGTCACCTTCACTCCCAGTGGGGGGGCGGAGGGTGCTGCAGGGGGAGCCACCCAGGGTTAGTGGGACCCCCTTGCCAAAAGGGAGAGCACCCGGCATGCGCACCTGACCAGCCTCACCTTCTGGAAGCGTCAAAGCGTCGTGTGGTACAGCACCGGACTCCATGGGCTCGACAACTGGTCCACGTGCAGCCGGACGGCAAACTCGTACTTGGTGTTCGGCTCCAGCCCCTGAATCAGCAGGTGGGTCTCTGACCTGGGGAGGTGGCACGGCAAAGAGAGCCCCGTGACCCCGGGAGCAGCAACCCAGACAAGATGCGTGGGATCGAGGAGCGGGCAAGAGTCGCTGGGCCCTTCCTTCAACGGAGGGCGGAGGGGCGCCTGCCTTCTCGCTCGCCCCCAAGGGCAGGAGGCCCGCCGAGGGGAGAAGAGCCTGAGCCAGAGGGCCCCGTCTGAAGCCTGCCCCGTGCAAGGCGCCCAGGAAGACCAGAAAGGAAAAACCGCCCTCCGCCCCGCCTCCTCCCCAGCGGGAACGGTCGGTAGGCCTGGCACCCAGGGGACCTCCGCGGGGAAGCAGGCCGAGGCCACAGCTCTCTCTCCCTGCCCACCGAGGCCTGTCGACTGGGCAGCACCCCGCCAGTGGGCTGTTTTGTAGGACTGTGTAACGGCTCTTTTCCCCAGGGACTCTGGATGGGTCCCCTTTGGGCCCAAAGCTCGTCTACAAAGAGTAACACAATAGATTGGCGGCCAATTCCTTGTCTGCTTCCCAACGAAGGGCACAATAAAACGCCTGCTCAATGTCTCTCGGCAATTCCTCTGGCTTAAAACATACAGCAACAACGTCTTGGATTGCTTAGAAACACGTGTCGCGCCCAACAGCTAAAATTGTCGCTGCTGTTCAGGAGTTGAGAAGCATCTCAGGAACGGGCGGAAGTCTGATGCCGCCGAGGGGGAGAGACACGGAGCAGAAGAGGCGGGCTGCGCCCCAGGCGGTTCCCGCTCCCGACCAAGGGTGGCGAGCAGAGGATGGCAGGCGGGAAGCCCCTGGAGCCGGCTCCACGACATCCCCACGGGCAGGCAGAGCGCCCCGGCAGCGATCCAGCCCCCCCCCGCCCCGCAGCCAGAAGCACCCATGGTCAAGCGCTGCAGACTCCTGCACCCGACGCTGGCAAGGCCCAGGAAGGGACAAGGGAGAAGGTGCGACGGCTCGACGGGCAGGAGGACACCTACGTTGGGAGGTAGAGGACCAAGGAGGCGTTCTGGAGCCCCACCGGGTTACAGCGGACCGTGTAGTTGATGGCTTGCGCGGAGGTGAAGGCCGGCCGCCCCCAGTGGAGGTAGATGGCGGAGGAGGTGTTGGCCGTGGCGTAGAGGTGGTGAGGGGGAGGCGGCGGCGGCACCAGGCGGTCCCGGACAGCTGGGGAGGGAGGGAGAGAGAGCAGGACCCCCTCAGGAACCGCAGAGGAGCCGAGAGGCTTGCCCCCCCCCCCCCCCCCCCCCCGCACGCTTCCCAGGGCGGACGGGAGCAGAGCTCAGCCCCAGGGGACCAGGAGCCGGGCAAGGGGAGAAGGTCCACAGGCCCAGACTCAGGGATGGGGGTGGGGTGGGGGGCCTTGATACTTTCCCCCGACTGCACTCGTGGCACGAGGCCCCACGGGACGACTGAGGCTCCCGAGTGGCTCCCGAAGGCAAAGAGGGCCGTGGCGGCAGCACTGAGGCAAACTGGCTCAAGGTCAGGAGCTGGGACTAGAAGAGCCCCCCGACTTACAGACGCATCCCGGGGTGCTGACGGTCTGGTCCGCCTGGTAGCCTTCCTCCAAGCTGTTGTAGGCCAGCAGCCGGACGTGGTACTTCCTTCGTGGATCTGGAAAGGCAAGAGCCGGGAGAGTTCGCGGACGGATGGACGGAGCCACGGAGGAAGGGGGGGAGGAGCTCCTCTGGCCGGCCTGGCCCCCTCCCTCTGCCGAAAGACACGCAGACGGCCCCTCGGCCCGGGGGCTTCCGCTGGGGCACGCCAAAGGCGCCAGAACCAGCTGCTGAGAGGAGATGCCGCGGGGCACAACCTGCTTCTGGATCGCATGAGAGGCCAGGAGAGAAACACTTTGGCTTTGTGACCACTGAATGGCCCCGGCTCCCCGTCAAAACGCTCACCAGGAGCAGGCCCGCCCCTCAGTATTTATTTATTAGAGTTCTCTCCCTCCCTCCCTCCCTCCCGCCGGAGCGGCTCAGGGCGGCTTACAGACAGATCTTCCGGGGTAGGGCCAGACTGACGGCCCAGCCGGGTGTCATCTGCCTATTGGTGGCACCCAAGTCCATGCCTCCGGGCAATCTGGGCAAGGGGGCGCATGTAGATGCTAAATAGCATTGGGGAGAGCACGGCCCCTTGGGGCACTCCACGAGTCAGTGGGTGCCTCCGGGACTGCTGCTCCCCAAGTGCCACCCTTTGTCCCCGACCCTGGAGAAAGGAGACGAGGCATTGCAGGGCCAGCCCCCGGATCCCCGCGTGCGGCACTGCCCTCCCGCCCCGGAGGTCATCCGTGAGGGCGACCAGGGCCGTCTCCGGGGCCTGTGACCCGGGCGGAAGCCGGACTGGAAGGGATCCAGCGTGGGAGTGCCACCTCAGCCCCGCATCCTGCCACGTGGGGGCGCAGGAGCAGGGAAGGGGGGGGTGTCTTTGCCTCCCTGCAGCTCTGTGTGACTCTCCGCCGCCGCCACCTCCTCCGAAAACGGCCCTTGGGTCTCCGGGTCTCCGGGTGGCTGCAGCTGAGGACGCCAGGCAGGGGGCGCTGCTCCCCTGTCATCTCCGCACTGCCGGCTTCGAGCTCCCCGGGGAAAACCCCAAACTGCAGCCACACGGGGGCGGGCGGGGGGGCGGGCGAGAAGAGCTTTCTCCCCAGGAAGCCCCGGCAAGGCAGGCAGGAGTCCAGCAGGGGCAGCCATCTCCATGCTGCCCCAGATGAACGTCAGCCTACCAGAAAGCAGAGCCCTAAGCGTCCTCTCCAGCCACGGGGAAATCTCTGTGCTCTTTGGAAACCACACCCAGCCCTCCGTTGGGGAGCCACTGGCCGGTCCACGCGGCCCTCGAGAGCCAGCCTCGCCAGCCCAAAAGGCTCCAGGTGGTGGGGGTGGCCCAGCCCAAACGCAGCAGCGGTGCAAGGGGGCGGTGTGGGGCTCTCTCCCAGGGAGGGCTGTTTACCCTCAGGAAGCCCCCTCCCTCCCTCCTGGCCATTGTTTGTGAAGCGCCAGAGGCCTTGGAAGGCGGACAGGTCAGGGAGAGATAAAATTAAGAAGGAATCCGAGGTCAGGCCTTGGGGGGGAGGGGGGGCTTCTCTTGTCCTTCTGCAGAGAGGCCACCCCCCCCACCCCAAAGCCTACTACTGATAAAGGGTGGGGAGAGAGAACCACCCTTCCGTGAAGAGCCAGGGGGTGGGGGTGGTAGTGGGGAGATGCTTTGGCTTTTCACCCGTTTTTTGCAAAGTCAGAATAACTCCGGGGGGGCTCCCCTGGATCGGAAGGGAAACTCTGGCCGCCGCCAACAGGGCAGGCTGGGGGGGGGCGCTTTCCTTGCAAAGGGCAGGGAGGATGCTGCCCGGCGGGCTGGCCAGCCCAGGAGACTGATTTCTGGGGGGGGAGGCAGGCAGACAGGCAGGCCAAATGTTCCCCCTTCGCCTCTCCATCCTTTGTGCTCCTGGCCGGCCGGCCGGCCCTGCCTCCATCCCATCAGCCCCTTCCACACAATAAGCCCCAGATAATTATTCTGGAAGGGGCCCGGCGCAGGGGCTGCGCTGACCCGGGGGGGGAAGGGTGGGAACAGGAGCGCCCGGAGAAACCCAATCCCCTCCGCCATGCCCCTCTGCAGCACAGAAATGTAAATACGCCCGGGCCACAAGGAGCGAGCAAATACCTTTCCCCTGGCCTCCGCCCCGCGGCCGGGCTGCAGAAGAAAAGAAAATGGGCCTGAGGAGCCAGGCTCCCTCTCCAAGCTCTGGAGCGTCTCCTGAGCAGAAACCCTCCTCCTCCTCCTCCTCCTGGCATGAAAGCTGCCAGCCACTGACTGGGCTGCTGCATCCATCCCTTCGCTCCGGACAGCCCCCTCCTTCCCCAGCCGCCCTGAGTCCGAAGTTACATTGAGCTCGGCTCGCCCTCACTCAGCTTAGATGGAACACTGGGGGCCCAAGCAGGCAAGGGGGGGGGAGAACTGGATGCAAGACTCAAGCGGGAAGGGGGGGAGACCCCTGTGCTAGGCTTATTGGGGGGGGCCTCCACAATCATCTATTCTCGACAGGGGAGTTCAAGGGCCTCTCCGAATCCCAACAAGAGCTGCTCCCAGAAGAAGGTGCCCCTTCTCCAAGAGGAGATGGGGGGGGCGGCAAGGCTGTTCCACTGCTCCACCAAGAAGCCCCCCCCTGGTCTCCCCCAAGTGGGGGAGGGAGGGAGGGAAATACACGGGGGAGAGACCCTGCCCCACGGAGGAGGCCAGAGAGGTGAGGGGTGGCTGGGGAGGAAGGCCAGAAACCCAGCCTCCCACTTATTGGTCCACATCTGCAAAGACGCCACCCCTGGGCTGCTGCCACCCTGGCCTCCGCTCTGGCCGGCCTCTCCCAAGGGCCTCCAGCCAGGCTAAGCAGCACCTGACCCCCCCCCCCCTGCACTGCAGAAGGAAAAAAGAAAGAAAAATCCCCTCTTCCTTCCTGTCCACCCCC
>NW_015164670.1:1059667-1074051 GCF_001447785.1 Gekko japonicus
CTTGCCCACCGCAAGCAGGGCAAGAGAGGCCTGTTCCTCCGGCCCCCGGCCCATCCTGGAGCTGCCAACAGAGGGGTGGGGGTGCTCCCCGCCAAGGCAGCTTCCAACCAGGTGGGGGGGTGTGCCATGGCTGGCTGGCTGCCCTCCCTCCCTCCCTCCCAGGGCAGGGTCCCAGCCTCTACAGGGAGGTTAACACGGCCTTCTGAAAAGGGTCACCAGGGGGCAGTGGCCAGGACAGGAGGAGTGAGAGGGCGGTCGCCCACAAGATCCGTGACACCCCACCCCCACGGAAGCCAGCGGGAGGATGCTTAGGGTGCCCCCGATGGGTCGGGCAAAGTGCTGCGGGCACCAAAGCCCCACTTTGGGAGAAGAGGCTGCCAGGACCCCTCTCCCACCCACTTCCACCCCGAGAACTGCTTAGGGAAATGCATGTGGAGATAGCAGTCGGCCTGGCTCTTCGTGCTATTGAGGGAGGCCGCGGGGGGGGGGGGGGGGTTTTCCCCCCCTACTATTCCCCACCCCAGCATCAGCAGGCAAAAGAGAAGAACTCGGCCCTCACCAGAGAAGCGGAGGACTCACGGACTCATGGAATCACAGAGTGGGAAGGGTCCATAGAGACCATCTAGTCCAGCCCCCTGCCCAATGCAGGACCAGCCTCAACAGCATCCCTGACAAATATCCGTCCAGCCTCTTCTTGAAGGTTGCCAGTGAAGGGGAGCTCACCACTACCTCCCCGGGCCGCTGATTCCACCTCTGAACCACTCTGTGACCATGAAAAAGTTTTTCCTGATATCCAGCCGATACCCTTTCTGCGTGTAACTTAAACCCGTTGCTTCGGGTCCTCTCCACTGGAACAGCTGCTTGCCCTCCTCCAAAGGACAGTCTTTCAGATATTTAAAGAGAGCAATCGCATTCCCCCCTTAGTCTCCTCCAAACTCAACATTCCCAAGAAGTCCCTCGGCCTTTCCTCCTAGGGCTCAGTCTCCGGAGCCCCCATCCTCCTCCTGGCTGTTTGCCGCCCCTCCTGGGGGGGGGGGCTTGGTCTTCAGCGCAAGGAGCTTCCCCGGAAAAGCTTCGCCACCAGCCCAGGGAAAGCCCCCACACACCAGTGTTCCCTCTAAGCCGAGTTAGTGTGAGCTAGCTCACAGTTTTTAGCCTCCGGCTCACGCGTTTTTGTCTTGGCTCCGGAAGGAGGGCTCCAGGGCAAACTAGTTTATGCAGCAGCCAAACTGCTCACTCACAACTTTTAATGCCAGGAGGTCAAAAGGTAGAATGTTTGCTCACAAGACTCCACAGCTTAGAGGGAGCATTGCCCCCCACCCCACCCGGGCTTCTTCTTCGCATCTGGTTAAGTGGCCGGCATTGGCCTCCGCAGCAGGGCCCACCCATCGACCGCCCGACCGGCCCACAACACATTTTTACATGCTGACAGAGGAGATCCGCTCAGGGCACCCAAACATCCCCTCCGGCCACTGAGTAAATTTCCCTTCCAAGCTAACATTGCTCTGCTCGCTCCTCCCGCGGGGCTGTGGTGGTGAGGGGGGGGGGCGTTGGCACTCTGACCCTTTGTGCCGCAAAATGAAAACACCATCGATCACTTCTCAGCTCCCTCCCTCCCTGGGCAGAAGAGGCCAGCTCCTCCGCTCATCTGGCTGGCTGGGGGGGGGGGAGAGGCTTCCCCGCAAAACACATTGGTGGCTGGAGGCAGCCAATGGCCAGTGTGGGGCCCGGCTGCTGGGAGGAGAGGGTCTGAAAGAAGGGAGAAAGGAGGCCAGGGGTGGGGGAGAGAGACACCGGGACATCCACACATCTCGCGGCCCAAAGCGCTCACCAGGCACTCCCCCCCCCCTGCACATCTCCCGCTGGAGTCTCAGGCCCCATGCAGACCCTCTAAATGGATTCCTCCTCGTGTGCAAGCCTGACATGGCCCCCGACACTGACCAGACCTCGCCCAGCTGCCCGTAGGTTCTCTACAGCCCAGAGACCTTCAAATGAGCCCGGTCTTCTGGCACGCTGCTCTCTTACCCCCTCTTCCCTTTAACCTGAGTCAACTGCTCAAGTGCAGCAGGGGCCACACAGCCCCTTGCTCCTGAGCCCCAGGGGTCGGGTCCGGAGGAGCTCACCTCCCATCACATGCCAAGGCCCAGTCCTGCCGGAGGATGCACACGCCCCCCCCCTCGGTCTAGAGGCTCCCCCCACAGGCAGCAACTCTGCCCCCGCCCCGTGCAACCCAGGGGGAGGCCAGTCCAGTCAGGACAAGATGTGTGCACCCACACTCCGCCTCCCGGGCCCCAAACCTTCCGTGGGACTCTGAGCAAGAGGATCTCGTACCGGGCATAAGAACACAAGAGAAGCCCATGTTGGATCAGGCTGATGGCCCACCCGGTCCAACACTCTGTGTCACACAGGGGCCAGGAATACCAGGGGCCCTCAGGAGGTCCAGCAGCGGGGCCAGGAGGACACTAGAAGCCTCTCCCACTGTCAATATTCTTGGGCTAACTTGTAGGGGTCTGGGGATTCTGCCAAAGGGGACCCAAGGAAAGGGGTCAAACGAACTTCCCTGTGTCTTCTCAAAAACGTGGCGAGTACTCTCTAGGCTTGCCGGGACAGCCACAAGCAGGCTCCTTAGGTGCTCAGTTGCGTGTCCACTGCCAAGAGGGGAACTGAAAGGGGCTTGCTCCACCCTCTGCCGCTGTCCGAGTGCTCAGCCAGACTAGAAGCCAGACATGGAATTCACGGCCTCAGGAGGGGGTGGCGGCTACAAGCACGGACGGCTTTCAAGAGGGAATTAGATAAGCATATGGAGCAGAGGCCCATCCGTGGCCCCTATTAGCCACAAGGTATAGATAGGGACTCTCGGTCTGGGGCAAGGGATGCTCTTGTGTTCTTGGTGCTTGGGTGGGGGGAGGGCTCCTGGTGCCCTGGCCCCACTGGTGGACTCCTGATGGCACCTGGTGTTTTTGGCCACTGTGGGACACAGAGTGTTGGACTGGATGGGCCACTGGCCTGATGACCCAACATGGGCTTCTCTTCTGTTCTTATGCAGTTCTGCATTCTGTGGACCAGACGGAGATGCTCGTGCCTTGAGATGTTTCTGCATTCGTCCAGACAGAGGCAGAGTCCCCGGATCACTTTCTCCTTCCCAAGCAAACATCTGACCAGGCAAGCGTCTTCCCTCCTTCCTTCCACTGTGGCTTTTGGTCCCGTTACCATTACTGGGCACAATCCACTGGGATGATCTCCCACAGAAACGCCCCCATTCCTTTCAAGGGGTTTTTGCGCAGAAGAACTACTAGGTGGATCGTGCCCCCTTCCTGTGCATGCTTGCCTCTGAAGGGTCACTTCCCTGCCTCTTGGCCAGAGACCTTGCAATAATTTGCCTAACAGCTATTGCAAAGCTTCGGTTCCAAGACGGCTGCACAATTATGCTTGGATGGAAATATCTGGGCTTCCCTGAACCTGCCCCTGTTTCAAAGGTAAGGGGCTCTCCTCTGCAGCAAACAGTGTGCTCCTCCTTGCCCTGAAGTCTCTTTCATGTGCTAATGGCAGCATTCAAAAAAACCCCTCTCCCGTTTGACTTGTCCCGGATCTTCAGAGACCTCCCACCGCTCCTCAGGGCTCCTCACATTCAGGCCAAACAATCTGGAGAGGGGTCTGGAGGGGGGGGGGCCTGACACGCGGGGTGATTAATAGACAATGTTGGTTTCATTTCCTTTCGCAGGCTCTCTCCCTAAGCCCTCTTCAAAAGCCGCTGCTGCTTTTCAAATCAGAACTGAAAGGGAAGGGGAACGGGAACCTCTCGGCCCACAAGTTTAATTCCCAACGGATTGGCCTTCCCTGGCCAAATATTCTTTTTGCCCAGGAAGAAATCCAATCGTTCCTTTCCAAAAATAAAGCTGCACGCCGCCTCCTCCCCCACAAAAAGAAAGGCCAACAGCTCATATGTAAAAAAAGCCTGTGTTTTCTGAGGACAGGAAACAAGTTTGCCGCCCTCCTCCACCCCCCCCACCACCACCAGGAGGAGTTCTCAACACACTGGAGGAATGCCACAATCAAAGTACCAATCGGTAGATATTTCCTACAAAAAAAGCCGCCTGTGCAAGATAAAGCCATTTGGAAAGGGCCAACTCGAGGGCCTCCCTCCAGCCCACCATCTGCCAGGCCCTCGGAACGGACAAACCCAGCACCCAGCCCAGCGTGGAGAAGATGCTGCCTGCATCCCCCACCCCCCCCAGCCACTGACTCCTCCCCCCTCCCCCACCCGAGGGATGGATGCTGGGTTCCAAGGGTCACCCCTCGCCTTGGACCAGACCAGGAAGAGCGCCTGCTCAGGCTTGATTTTAAAATGGCAACTGACAGACATAGACAGGGGCACGGAGGCCAAACCAAATGCCCACCAGGCAACGGCTGCAAAACTCTTCCTTCCCTAGTCTGTAGACGGCACAGGACAGAAGAGCCCACGGACTGGGGAAGGGGAACAGAACCCCACATCGGCTTGGCCCCCTTGGCCCCTTAAGGAGCACGGGACAAAGGCAAAGCAAAAGTCACGCAGGAGGGTTACATCTGCCGTGTCCAACGTTCCCTCTAACCTGCGAGCAAAAATTCTGCTTTGTGAGCTCCTGGCATTCAAGTGGTGAGCGAGCGATTTGGCCACTGCACAAATTAGTTTGCCCTGGAGCCCTCCTTCCTGAGCTGAGACAAGAATCTGTGAGCCGGAGGCTAAGAAACTGTGAGCAGGCTCCACACTTACTCAGCTTAGAGGGAACACTGGTCATGTCCCATTCACACATGCTAGACATCAAGTGATAAACGTGGGAATGTCCTCATTCCCCCCCCCTTCAAGTGGAGCTCTGCAGGATGGGAGGACTGAAATTCTAGATCCAACTGGTAGGAACTGCTCCATGGTAGGAAGTGACCTCCCTGCTCTAAGAGGAGAGTAGGGAAGCATCATCTCCCCGCCCTCATCAGACCTGGGCTCAACTCTTCTTTCCGCTTCTTGCACTCTTTAGCTCTGGGGCGGGGGTGGGGGTGGGCCCAAGGCTCCCTCTAAACTGTGGAATCTTGTGGGCAAAAATTCTACTCGGTGAAGCCACTGGCACTTAAGTGGTGAGCGAGCCATTTGGCTGCTGCATCAGTTAGTTTGCTCTGGAGCCACATCCTTCCTGAGCAAAGACAAAAATGTGTGAGCCGGAGGCTAAAAAACTGTGAGCTGGCTCACACCAACTCAGCTTAGAGGGAACACTGGATGGGCTCCTTGCCCAGGAAGCTCTTTTGCTCTTGCGAGGGCCTCCCCAATCTTCAAAGTGGGGGGGGACAGTACCTCCACACCCACCCTATTCGGTTACGGAGGGCTTGTGCAGGAGAAGGCTGGGGAAGCAGGACCTCCCTTCGCGGAAACCCGCCTCCCACTCCCTAAAGCGTCTTGGTCATCCCCATATCCCTCAGCAGCGTTCCCTCCAAGGTGAGTGAGTGTGAGCTAGCTCCCAGTTTTCTAGCCTCCGGCTCACCCATTTTTGTCTCCACTCAGGAAGGAGGGCTCCAGAGCGAACTAATTGATGCAGCAGCCCAATTGCTGGCTCACAGCTTTAATGCCAGGAGCTCACCAAGTAGAATGTTTGCTCACAGGACTCCGCACCTGAGAGGGAGCCTTGCCTGAAACCAGTGTTCCCTCTAAGCTGAGTCAGTGTGAGCTAGTTCTCAGTTTTTTAGCCTCTGGCTCACACAGATTTTTGTCTTTGCTCAGGGAGGATGGGGCTCTAGAGCAAACCAATTGATGCAGTGGCAAAATTGCTTGCGCACAACCTTAATGCCAGGAGCTCACACAAAGTAGACTTTTTGCTCTCCAGACTCCACAGCTGAGAGGGAGGCCTTGTCCCGCAGCATCAGAGAGAGCAGGGGGGCCGCCACCCTCCATGACAGGCTGGCCGGGCAGGTGTTGTTCTGTGGGAGTGGAGGGGGGTTCCGGGACATTTCCAGGAAGAGCCGTCAGCCAAAGAGGCCCTGCTAAGCCCAGGGATCCAGGGCAGATCAGGCATCTGGGCAGCTCTCCGGGAAAAGGGATGGAGGCGGCGGAGCCGTTTGAACCCTGCCCTGGTCTGGGCACCGGAGGAGTGGTAAGACAGGCCCCTTTCTCCTTCTTGGACAGCAGAATTTCCAGGAATGCATGGGGGGGAGGGGAAAACACCGCCTGTGACTCCCAGAACCCCCCCCCCAAAAGCACACGTCTCTTAAAGAGCGAACAACCCCCTGCCCAAACGCTTCTATCTTCTGAAGGCCAGTTCCTGAGCTCCCTCCCCAAATCCCAACATCTCCCCACCGCTCGCCTAGAACACGCAGGCACGCAACACACACACACCCCGCCCAAACTCCTCCCTGCACAAGGAACCTCTGGGCTCCCCCAGGAAGAGAGAGCCTTTGTAGACCAGGGGCCCCTGGGGGCCCAGGAAGACTACCTGCTGGCCTGCCTTTTCATCTGTCCTCACCGTTTTTTCTTGGGGAGGGTGCAGCCAGGAGCCCCCCCAGGGAGCACCCTGCACAAGGGGCCACGGAGCAAGGCCTGCCCCTTTTATTGCACAAAACCGGCACAACGGTTGGGATTTTGCACAGGAGCTGGAGGCGGGGTGTGTGTCTCCTCCTGCTGAAAAATAAATGCTGGGGGGGGGGTCCCCCCTGCAACATAAATACACGTAACTGAGAGAGGGAGCAGGAGAGAGAAAGAGCCGCTATTTGTTTGAAGAGGGGCATTCCAACATCCGGTCACAGCTCTCTGCCCCACTGGTGTGGCGTGTGTTTGTGTGTGTGGGGGGGAGAGGTCAAATAATTGTTCAAAGATAAATACAGGGGCCTCCGAGAGATCCATGGGGAGACGCCCCTGCAACAAGAGAGAAGCCCCCAAAGCCCCCAGACCACAAACCACATGGGGCTGTGGCTGGGGGCGGGGGAGAGACACCTCTTCCTCCCTTCAGTAGGCAGATGGCCCTGGGCTGCCAAGCAGGAAGGGGGACCCTGTGCCAGGCTCTGTGCCTGGTGACAGCAACGCTCTTTCTTTCGGAGTGTGAATCTGCAGGTCTTTGGGCGGCGGGCGGGCAGGTCCTGCGCGTTGCGGTGCACAGAATCAGGAGGCAGATCAACGCAGCCCCAACCGGAGCCAGGAGGCACCCCCTTCTCCCTGGCCGCTCCCCTTTTGTCCTCCGGCCTGCGTCCTGCTGCCAGATGGGGCAGGCGGTCTCTCTGGAGAGGATCCGGAGGGATCACAAGGGGGGGGTCCAGAGGAGGGGTCCAGAAGCCACTTGACCGGAGTGAGATACAGACAACTTTCCTTTTAGAATGATGACAAGCGAGGAGGGCGTTCACAGTGTCCTGAAAGGAGCGGACAGGGTTTCTCCTCCCTCTCCTGGAACAAGAGAAGTCGGTGGCACGCAGCAACGGGTGTTGTGGAGAAACGCCTTCAGGAGGGACATGAGGAAACAGATGCTTCTTTACTCAGTGAGTCATTAAACTGCGGCCTTCCCTGCCAGCAGTGAAGGTCCTGAGGGCCAGGGGCACGGGGAGCCCTTAAGAGGGCGGTGAGAGATCTTCACGGAGGGGCCGTGGTGGTGAGGCATGTCTACAGAGACAGGAAACCTCTGGTGGCCACGGCAGAGACACCACGCCAGGGGAGGGCTTTCTCTACGTCATCTCAGAATTGGGAGGGGACCACCACCAGGGTCATCTAGCCCCCAACCCCCTGCCAGCGCAGAAGCTTCAACGACCCAACAAGCGGGGATCCAATCAACACTTCAGAACCTCCAACGACAAAGAATCCACCACCTCACGGGTGAGGCTGTTCCGGTGCCCACACGCTCTGCAGGCAGGAGGGTCTTCCTCAGATTTAGACAAAGCGTCCTTTGCTGAAGTTCACAGCCATTCCCTCGAGTCTTGTCATTCGGCACAACGGAAACCTCTCCGCCCCATCCTCCCCATGGCATCCCTTTCGGGATCGGAAGGTGGCCGTCACACAGCCCCTCGCGAATATCTCCTCTTCAGCGCAGAGATTCCCGTTTCCTTTGGCCTCCAAGCCCTGTTTTTGTTGGCCTTCAGGGCGACTGGTTGGCCGCTGTGTGGAAAAGGATGCTGATCGGATCCTTATGTTCTTGGATCAAGGCAGATTCTTCAGTAAGTTCTCCAGTCAGTCCCACCCAGGAGAGGACAATCCATTCTGGCAGCACACAAGCACGGAACTGCCTGGTGCTACTGTACAGCCAGTTTGGTGTCGTGGTTAGGAGCACAGACTCTAATCTGGGAGAACCGGGTTTGATTCCCCACTCCACCTCCACTTGCACCTGGCTGGATGACTTTGGGCAATACGTAGTTCTGACAAGAGCTGTCCTTGAAAAAGAGCCATTTCTGTCAAGAGCTCTCTCAGCCCCACCAACCTCACAGGGTGTTTGTCTGTTCTGGGGAGGGGAAAGGAAATGAGTTTGTAAGCCCCTCTGAGAGCCCTTTGGGTAGTGAAGGGCAGGGTATAAATCCTATCTCTTCTTTTTCTTTTCTTTGCCCTGCCCCCACAATATTGCTCTATCCATCCATCCATCCATCCATCCATCCATCCATCCTTTTAAGGGCATCTCTAAATACACACACACACACACACACATATAACACAACAAAACTTCTAGAGAGGATCAAAAACATTAACATTCCCAATTCCTAACCACAGTGACATCACAGCCGCTAGCCAATAGATGCCTGTCCACAAGCAGGCACATTACAGCGAGTATACCAGAGACCACACGTAGCACTGCTTAGAAGAGAAAGCAATAGCAAACCTGAAGTTTGAATGATGGGAAGATGCAGTTCCCCTACGACCAAAACACTGGCTGGATTTCCCAGCAGAGGCTCAATGACCACTGCACAGCCAATAGTCTGGGGGTGGGGTGGGGTGGGGGGGGTCAGAAATCTCACTCTAAGGACTCTTTGCCCTTATGACAAAGCAGATTGGTCTGCGACCCGGGGGTGGGGGGTGGAAGAGCCTGTCACCCTCCTCTTGACCCAGAGTCCGGCTCCTCAGAAGTCCAGGCAGCTAGACGCGCAAGGGACATCCGCACACGCGCACACACACACACCGGTCTTTGCTGCAGAGCCCTTAAGAGAAAAGGTTCCCTTCTATCAGAACCCCTGAGGCCGCGAAGACACCCCCACCCCACCAAAGTGTGGCCCAGCTTGGCCGGCGCATCTGCCCACTGCTAGAGCAAGCTGCCCACAACCAGCTGACACACAAACAGGACACAAATCAACACAACAACTCCTCGTGGGTCGGGTCAGAACGGATGAAAGGAAGTCCCTCTTCACCCAAAGAATGATTCACACACATGGAATTCCCTGCCACAGGAGGTGGCGGCGGCTACAAGCATGGCTACAAGCATCAAGAGGGAATTAGATTAACATATGGAGCAGAGGTCCACCGGTGGCTCTTAGCCACAAGGTATAGACAGGAACTCTAAGTGTATTCTTGGTGCTTGGGGGGGGGGGGCAACAGTGGGAGGGGCTTCCAGTGTCCTCCTGGCCCCACTGCTGGACCTCCTGAGGGCACCTGGTGTTTTTGGCCCCTGTGTGACAGACAGAGTGTCGGACTGGATGGGTCACTGGCCTGACCCAACATCGGCTTCTCTCTTATGTTCTTAGAGACTACGGGAGCCTCTGTGCCAGAGGGCGATCACAGAATGCCGGGCCGGGGGGGGGAGCCATCAGTCCCAAGCCCCCCCCCCCAGGGATCCCGGCTCACTGGCATCCCCCCCTCCCCCCCAATCAGGACGGCCGAAGAGCCGGGCCGGACCGGACCACCGGAGGCCCGCCCCACTCACCCAGGCCGCTGATGGTGTGGGTCAGGACGCTGGCCTCCAGCAGGATGGGGTCGTTCTCCTGCTGGCCCTCCTCCTTGTAGTACAGCTTGTAGCCCAGGACGGCGGCCGTGTCCCCCAGGTCCGGCTGCCACTTCACGGCGATGGTCGTGCAGTTCAGGGGCTCCAAGCGCAGCTCGGGAGACTTTGGGGCTGGGGAGAGAAGGGGCCGCACCCTCGTGTCACACCCCGGGAACGGAGCCGGCGCTTTGCAAACGCTCCCCTGCCCCGCGAGGGCCAGCTGCCCCGGCATCTCAGCACGAGAGGGCGCCTGGCTTCCCCTCTCTCTGGCGACAAGGGCAAAACAAAGGCTCTAGACTGGCCACGGCAACACAAAGGACAACTCCGTCTGCAGGTACGGCTCGCCAGGCTTAGGGTTAGCTTTCGCTACACAGCGGAGTTCGCTCTGAAACCGGCCTTTCTTTCTTTCTGTCAAGGTCAAGTCGCAGAGCGCAGCCCACCTGCGTTTCGGGGGGCCTGGCAGGGAAGACCTGGTGTGGATCTGACTTGCTTCACCAGTGAAGAGGAAGCAGTGGTCCTTACCCCTTTGGAACTCAGAAGAGAACAATTCACCCTAGGAGAGTGCTGGACTTAAGGAAGCTCCGGTGCCAACAAGACACACGAGAGAGACCCTCCGGCCTTACTCACTTACTGGAACCGAGAAACCGCTGGCCCCAAGGGGCACCTCGCTACGGCTCTGGCGTGGCTCCACGCCACTTGAGGAGGAAGCGGTGGCCTACCTTTGACACTCGTGGCTTTCGGGGTCCGGTGGGAAGTCCACAGAGAGGCCTCGCCCCAGCCGATCCGCGTGGCCGCCGTAATCCGGACCAGGTAGACGGTGTCCGGGCTCAGGTTCCTGAGCAGGTACTCGTAGGTCGAGCCCAGGAGCTCCACCGCTTGGACGGTGCTCTCCGTGCTGCGCCGGAACGACAGGCGGTAGGAGACCACCTGGCCGCGCCGGTACTTGGCGGGAATCGGCAGCCAGGAGATCAGGATATCGGTCGGGCTTCGGCTGGTCAGGCTGATCTCAGGAGCTCTCAGAGGGACTGCGGGGAGAAGGCGGACGTCAGCACTTGCCTGGCCAGAGAGAGACTCCATCTGCTCTAATCTGTGCCCCCCACCCCGGACAACAAAGCCCCGCACACAGGGCCCGAGGCCGGCCGTCTTCCTGGGCTCGCTGCCGCACAGAAGGAAGCGACAGAGATGGGGAGGCCCGGAGCGGCCGCCCTGCTCCCCCCCACCCCCCGCCCAGCCCCACTTGCCATCTTCCAGGGTGTGCTGGGTGACGTGGTCGGACATCTGGCTGGCCCCCATGGGCATGTAGGCCACAATGTAGAAGGAGTAGTTGCTGGCGGCCTGCAAGTCATCGATGATGTAGTGGGTGGTGTCGTTGCCGATCACCACTTGGTATTCTTCGTTGTTCAGGCCTGGAGAGCAGAAAGCAGGGGCGGAGACGGAGCAGTGAGAGGCGGGAGGACGGGTCCCGGGGCAGCAACCCCCGGGGCCAGCCTGGCGGGACTGTCCTGTCACAAGGCTCAAGGCTGCGCCGAAAGGCTAGGTCCCAGAACACCCAGACGTGGGAGTCCACCTGGGCACGCAGGCCCTGCGCCGTGGGATGGAGGAGGGCACTTTGGACTTGCCTGGCCAGAGAGACTCCATCCGCTCTGATCTGTGCCCCCCCCCCGGACAACAAAGCCCCCAGCAACAGCAGCAGCATCCAAGAGGCGGGGGCACTCAGTGGACTCCGAACGGCCTGACCGGGCGGGCCAGAAAGGTGGCTCATGGCCCAGAAGCAGGGGCCCAGCCTCTTGACTGACAGGCAAGGACAGCTCTCAACATTCAACACGGCTGAGGTTTTTTTTTGGGGGGTGGGCTCCTTAAGGAGCCTGTGGGAATGAGCCAAGGAGCATAAGTCGCAGGCTGGGTCCCCATTCATTACCTGCCATGGGGCGAGGGGGTGGGGGCTGGAAAGCCAGAGAGGCTCACCTGCCTCCTTGCCCCCCCCCCCCACACACAACAACCTCCTTTCGAGGCAGGCTGCGCCCTCCCCCACCTCAAGAGCAAAACTTCTCAACAGGCCGAAATTCCAGGAGTCGGTTTTCCCACCATTCTGAACTCACTGGATAGCCCTTTAATTAGACAAGATTATCGGGCATCTCACAACACGCTAATTAATGGCTCGTTAATTAGGAACAGCCTGGCACGATTTCTGACCCGCTACACGGGATCCGGGGCCCCCAGTCAAAGGGAGCTCCGCCCATCCCTGAATGGCCGCCCTGCCCCCCTGCGGAGACCCGCCTGAAAGGCCCAGGAGAAGAGGCCCAGCCCCCAGAGCCCTGGCATAATGAGCCCAACAAAACACACCCGGGCACACACACACACACACCCCTCTCTTTCTTCCTGCTGCCTCCGGACCCTCCCCCCCTCCCCACACATCTTCCCAGGAGACACCTGTCCGCTTCCTGGGGCCCCTCCAAAGCCCCCTCCATTCAATGCTGGCTTTTATCTGCCTGCCCGAGAGGAGGAGGAGGAGGAGGAGGAGGAGAGGGAAGGCAATCCAAGGAGGAAGGCAGGCAGAGGGCCATTTGCACGTGCTGCTTGGCCAGAAGAAAGAGGGAGAAGCCCTCTGACACCCAAAGCACCCCCACAGGAGGCCAGATCCCACCGCCCGGGCAGGCTCCCCCCACCCCCCTGCACCCTCGCAGTCCCCACCAGTGTTCCCTCTCAGCTGAGTGAGTGTGAGCCAGCTCACACCTTTTTGTCTTGGCTCAGGAAGGAGAGGGCTGCAGAGCAAACTAATTGGTGCAGGGGCCAAATAGCTCGCTCACCACTTTAATGCCAGGAGCTCACAAAGCAGGTTTTTTGCTCACAGGACTCCGCAGCTGAGAGGGAGTGTTGGTTGGGACCAGTGTTCCCTTCTCAGCTGAGTTAGTGTGAGCCAGCCCCGGCCCACGTCAGTTAAAATTCTCACCCCGCCCAGTGTGCCCCACAATTCTCTGGGGAAAGCCCCTTCCAACGGGTATCTGCTAAGCAGCGGGTGGGAGACCAGGCACAGAGAGGCCTCTGGCTAAAGGTGCCCCGAAGCAAGCGGCAGCCAGCCGGGGCAGATCTGGAATTCTAGGATCACGGAATAATCCAGGCCCTACACTAGCCGAAGCCCTCCAAGGGCAGCCCCAGGTACTGCACACTGAAGTAGTCCAGCTCAGAGGGTCCAAAGCCAGGCAACCACTGCGTCGAGCCAAGACATTACGGCGGAGGCATAATCGTGGAAAGGGCGGGGACAAACAGGACCCAGAGCCTCCGACAACACGCGGCATCCGAAGCCCCCAGGAAGGGAAGGGTACCCCCCCCGCCAACCAACCGCTGGCCCGTTTACCTTCTGCTTTCATGTAGTGGACGGAGTAGGCGATGACCTTGTCCGAGTTGTACAGCGGCCTCTCCCAGGCGAGGAGGATGGCGGAGCTCGACATGGTCTCCGCGTGGACGTTGCAGGGGGCGCTGGGCCGGTCTTCGGACAGAACCACCGTCAGGCGGGCCCGGGCCAGGACAGAGCCCTGGCTGTTCTCCGCCACGCACTGGTAGATGGCGTCGTCCTCGGGGATGATCTGGTTGATCACCAGCTTGCTGGACACAAAGAGGAGGAGGAGAGGAGGAGACCTTCAGCACCGCTCCAAGGGCCCGATGGATGGATGATGCCCCTCCACACACACGGGGCCCCTCCCCACCCGCCCACACCGAGATTAGACTTGTGTCCAACCGAGAGCCTGACAACTCTCCCGACGCCAGCTGGGGGGCGCCTCCCCTCCTCAAATCAGAGACACGGTCCTGGGGAGGGAAATTTTAACCCTGGGAAAGGGAAAGACACACACACACTCCCCAGGGGCCTCTGAAAGGGAGGGAGGGGGGAAACTGAGGAAATGGAAAAGAAGAGCCCTGCCCCTCTTCCCTGGCCAGGAGGCCGTCCGTCAGGCCAGCCCCCCCACACCTGGCCCCACCCCCCCATCAGGGCTGCTGGCAGCGTTCCCTCTCAGCCGAGTGAGCTTCTTAGCCTCCGGCTCACACCTTTTTGTCTCAGCTCAGGACGGAGGGGGCTCCAGAGCAAACTAATCTATGCAGCAGCCGAATGGCTCGCTCAGCACTTGCATGCCAGGAGCTCAGGAGGCAGGATTTCTGCTCACAGGACTCCGCAGCTGAGAGGGAGCACTAGTGGTTGGCCCCTCCCCAGGGTCTCCGAGCCCCCCCCCCGCCAGCCAGCACCTGTTGTACATCTTGATCCTGCCGTTGGAATGGACCTTCCGCCCGTTCTTCAGCCACGCCACCCTGGGCGCCGGGATGCCCTCTGCCTGGCACGCAAAGCGGGCAGTGCCGGCCCGAGGCCGCGTCAAGCTCTCGGGCCACTCCACAAACGAGGGCGGGGCTGCGGGTGGTCAAAGGAGAGTCGGGGTCTGAAGGCACAGGTATCTCTCCCCCCCCCCCGGCACCCCCCAGGTTTTAGGAATGGGGTCA
>NW_015164670.1:1074124-1076512 GCF_001447785.1 Gekko japonicus
CAGCTGGGACGGGCCCTGGGTGGGAAGTGACCCCCCCCCCCCCAAAGCAGTGTTGAAAAACAGAGGACCTGGCGGCCCACCTGGCCCTCCCTCCCTCCCAAGACTGCTGCTTGGCCCAGCCAGCGGGGAGGAGAAGGAAGAGGAAGAAGAGATTGGATTTCTCTCCCGCCCTTCACTACCCAAGGCATCTCAGAGCAGCTCACAATCTCCTTCCCCTCCCCCAGTGAGGTGGGTGGCGCTGAGAGAGCTCTCCCGAGAACTGCCCTTGGGCCATCCAGCCAGGTGCAAGTGGAGGAGGGGTGGGGAATCAGACCCGGCTCTCCCAGATCAGAGTCCGCGCTCCTAAGCACCGCACCAAGCGGGGTCTGGAGCCCCCAGCCCCCCACCCCACCCCAGAGACCCCTCCCCCTCGTGGACTTCAGCACCGACTCACCAAGCACCAGGAGAGTGGCCATGGCCGTGGTGAAGTTGCGTGTGCCCGGGATGGTCGCCCGGCAGACGTAGACGCCCGTGTGTTGCACGTTCACGTTGGAGATCAGGAGGTTCCCGTTGCCCAGCACCCGGGTGTTGAAGACGTCGATGGACTTGTGGTCTGGAGGGGGTGGGGGTGGTAAGAGGAACAGTTCAGAGGACGGATCAGCCCCCAGCGGCAGAGAGGCCCAGGCCTGAAGCCTCTGGCCTTCTTCTGTCACCTGGCAGCCCCGTGGCCCTGGCTGCTGCAGTGCCCTGTGTGAGTGCGCACCCCACAGCCCTGCGCGCCAGGAGGAACACAGAGGAGGAGGAGGAGGCGGAGGCGGCAGGGGCCAGGGCCGGAGAGCAGGGAGGGCTGGGAGGGCGGGACTCACCCAGGCGACTCCAGGAGACGATGGGCTTCGGCTGCCCAGTGGCCATGCACTCAAAGACGACCGTCTGGTGGAGGGAGGCCGTCACGTTCTGTGGCCCGGCTATGATGGCCGGCTTGCGGAAAGACTTTGCGGGCGGGGCTGGAGGAGGAGGAGGAGGAAGAGAAAAACACACAGCTGGGAGTGGAAAGAGGCAGGGCACAAAAGGCCCCCCGCGCGCCTCAAGGGCAGACGGGGAAGGGAGACCCGGGCCGCCATCGGTGCGCGGCAGGCACCCTCCACTCCCGCGCTGGCAGGGGACCCGGCGGAAGGGGCGGAAGGCCTGGCCGCGTCTGGGGGGGGGGAACCTGGGAGGACGGTGAGCGCGGCCTCTGTGCTCTTCCGCCGGTGGGTCACCGTGGAGGCGACGCAGCGATAATTCCCAGCATCCTTTTGCTGGACGTTGTAGATCTGCAGCACTCCGGAGGGCAAGGCCGTGATTCTGAAGGGGGGGCAAGACCGGAGGGAGGGGACACACACACACACACACACTATGAGTTTGGGAGCACGCACCTGCCTGCGTTTCAAAGCTCCCGTTTAAAAGCTTCCCTGGCCCTGAACACTTGTTCTTATTTTCCGCACTCCCCAAAACAGCTGCTCACGACCACCTCAGAGGATGGAGGCACGGAGGAGGAGAGGTCTGTCCGTGGCTGCTGCTCACGGTGACAAAAGAGAAGCTGGGTATGGAGGAGGAGCAGCCGACCCCTGAAGGAGACCAGGGGGCCACGAGGGAGGGGTGGTCTCAGGGGAGGGCCACGGCCTCGTTTGGCCCTCCCTCCGGCAGCGCTGCGTCAGACAGGATGGCGCTGGACTCCTCTCCGTGGGCCGCTGGTCTGAGCCAGCAGGGCTCTTCTGAATTTGAATCTGTCGGGGGACCCAGCTGGGAGCCTTCATGGAGCCACGCAGATGACCCTGCCTGGACCCTAACCAGACTCACAGGGGCAGTTTGTGGGTTCAAGGGGATGATGCGCACACACGCACACACGCAGTTCTGAAGCTTCTGGAAGGAGGGCCGAGGGGAGGCACCCAGAATGGGCCGCCTGGGCAGTGGCAGGGGCGGGAGCAGGAAGGAGGGCGACGGCTCCCACCTGTCGGTGTCCCCTGGCACGGCTGTCCGGTTGACTTCCCAGGTGATGGTGGCCGGAGGGTTGGCGGAGATCCTGCAGGCAAACCGGGCCACGCCCCCTTCGTGGGCCTCCGCCGGCAGCGGCTGGACTTCAAACGCGGACATGGCTGGAGGAGGAGCACAGAGAGGCTGAGGAGGAGCCCCGGGGAAGTGGGCACGCACGGGGACCCCCCCCCCCCCCCCCGCGAGCGCCAGGCCCAGCTGGAAGGCCAGCGGCACCAAGGAACGCTATTAACCGGCACCCGACCAGAGCTGGGGAAAACAACCGACCGGCACACTAGCCATCGACCCAGACACCCCCTCCAGAGGGGACGATGAGCCCTTGGCTATCGACTAGAAGGCATCCCCGGACCCCGGGGGGGGGGGGGCGGGGCTCCTTTC
>NW_015164670.1:1076710-1093082 GCF_001447785.1 Gekko japonicus
CCTCTCCTAGCCTCCCTCGGGTGGGGCTTGCAGACAGGCAGGCAGACGGAGGGCCCTCCTCGTGGCTTCCTGTGTCTTATTTTTACTTGTTTGATTTGTATCCCGTCCGTCCGTCCACCTCCTGCTGGGAGGGAATTCCTCTTTTCTTGCGGCCCTCCGCTCCCCCCCCCCCCCATGACTGTTGAACCCCCGGACGGACCCCTCACTCTTCCCAAGAACTGCCCCCAAGGTCCCCTCAGGGCCCCACTGCTTCTCGCCTCGCCCCCTGCAGGGTGGTCTCTCTCGCCCAGCGACTTCACCTATGCTCAGAGGACAACTGCCTCTCTGAACACACACAGAGAAGAACGGCCCACCCCAGGAGAGAGCAAGGTGTGGCGTGCGCCAGGGAGAGGAGCCCACTGCGAGGGAGGGACTCCCCGGCTCCCTCCTGAACTTGCAGCGCCCACGGTCCCTGGGGAGAAGAGGGGAAGACCTTCCGGCCCAAGTTCTGAGGGGGGGAAAGGCGGCCCCGGCCCACATCAGCCTCCAATTCGTCCGCTCTGCGGCCCCTTCCATCTCTCCGTGGCTCTCTCTGCCGGTTGACCTGGGAGCTGCCACCAACCACCCCTTTGTGGATGTTCCCCTCGGGCTGGTTTCCTCCCTGGGAACCCCCGTGGGAATAACTGGAGTTCCGCCAAGGAAGAGCCCCTTCCCCCTCAGACACCCCAACTGGCTCCACAGGCAGCGGCCAGGCGGAGCTTCTGGTGCTGGGGGGGGCTTCTATCTCCCCCCCACACACACTCCCTGTGCCTCCGGACCAACAGACACAGAAGCAGAGGGAGAAAAGAACCCACGCGGGGGGGGGACACTGCTGACCACACCCAAGGAGGGGAGCCTTCCGCCTCTGACTGGCCAGAGCAGCAGGAGAGAGTGGCCCTCTCCGGTCCCCCACCCGGGGGTGCTCGGCAGTCAAGCGGGTGAGCGTCCGAGGGTCCTTCCGGGAGGCAACAGGCGGCGGCTGAGATCTGGAAGCCCCAGGCCACATCAGAGAGGGCGGCCCCTCCCATGCCTGTCAGGGACCACCCCAAGCCCCCCACCAGAGGGGCACAGGGGAAGGAGCAGTGATACAGCCACAGGGACTCCGCTGGAGAGGCACATCTGGGACACTGCACCCTCCCCCCCCATTCCAGGGGGCCCCAAGCTGCAGGGGGCACCGTGGCCCACAACAGAGGCAGGGGGAGCGACTCAGGGTGTGGGACACCCCTCGTGCCCCCTCTCAGCACTGCACACCAGCAGGCAGAGCACACACTTGCAGCTGTGGGGCCTGGTTTTGAGGCGCCGGTGACCTACCCCAGGAGGACTCTGGGCTTGCTGTGTCCAGCTGGCCGTTTTCTTTAAGGGGAGTGCCCCCCCCAAAAAAACCCCTGTCCTGCGCAGCCAAGAGGCTGCCCCCCCCCCCCCCGGTCAGCACAATCTCCACGAGGCCCCTTCACCACCACAGCCGGTCTCCCAGCACCCTGCCAGCCTAGGAGGAGGCAGCCCAGAAGGGCCTTTCCTTTCACCCGCGGACACGGGCTGGCCTCTCTCTCCCAAGAGGGGAGGAGGGGAGAGGAGGAAGACCTCTCTGCAGAGCACCGGACTTCCCAGACTGGCCTGGCCTGCCGGGTCCTGCCTCCGGAGCACAAAAGCCGGCTCCAGAAGATCCTTGTGGGCCACAGAGAAGATTCCTCAAAGTTAGGAGTGAACACACTGCTTTCGTCCGCTTCCCGTCTTCATCACGCTCGTCTGGAACGTCTGGCCCCCGGCCACTCACCTGCACCAGGGAGGCCAGTTAGGTAAGAACAGCACAGGTGGGCGGGATCTTGGCCAAAATGCCCACGGAATCTCTGCAGAGGACAGCCTGGGCCTTCTCCATCCACAGCTGCACAACTGCGACCACAGATATTTTCACCTCACACCAACTCAGCTTAGGGGGAACACTGGTCCCAAGCAACAGGCGGCCCTCTGCTGGGACCCTCGCCCCCCCCTTTCTCTCTCTGTCTCTCTGCTGGCAAAGTGGCTGACCGCCCCCCCTCCTTCCCCCGTGGTGGTGGTGGAGGAGGAGGCCGAGGAGGAGGCCAGAGGAATGGCGGCTGCCCCTCAGGCCCAGGGCCATTGTCCTGCAGACCCTCTCTCTCCCCTCTTTGTGCTGGGAGGAGAAAACCCTCCTAAATCTTCCTTTAACGGAAGGGCTTTGGATTAAGGCAGCAGAGCCAGGCCGGGCTCCCCTGACCCAAAAGCCTCCTCCCCCCCTCCCCGGAGGCAGCCACATGAATGGCCCTCCCCCACCCCCACCCCTGACAAGCCCTCCGCAGGCAGGCAGGCAGGCAGGCGGAAGAATGCAAAGCCCAAAGCCGGCCGGACACACAGGAGGGAGGGAGGGAGGGAGGGAGGGAGGGAGGAGGAGGCCCCGGCCAGGCCAGCTGCTCCTCTCCGGCCGGGACCAAAAGCCTCCCCCCCAGTCCACTGACCACTGGGCCAGAGAGGACAAAGGCCTCCCCCGCCCCTCTGAAGAGCCCCCTTTGGGGTCCCAGAGGTCAGGCAGCAGCCTGGCAACCGGTCTTCCTCCCAAGGCGGCCGCAGTAGCAGCCCCCCCCCCGCCTGGCCCGGCCCTCTCCTTCCGCCAGGAGGGGGAGCGCAAGCAACAAGCCCCAGGGAAGCTGGGCCGGGCGGCAGGACCCCAGCCCAGGCAGCCTCTTCGGAGAAGGCTGCCCCCCAAGAGGACTCCCCTCCCCGGCAGGCCTTGCCCCAACCCCCCCCCCCACGGAGGAGGCCACAGGGACGGGTGGCGCCTTGCTGTAAGAGGAAATTAACCCAGAGTTGGAATCACAGAGCCACAGCTCCCTGCCCAGTGCAGGACCGGCCGGCCTAGAGCATCCCTGGCAGATATCCATCAGTCCAGCCTCTCCCCGAAAGCTGCCAGCGAAGGGGAGCTCCGTGGCCCACTGGAGGGGTGTGTGTCAGATTGTGCTCATTCCATTGTAACTTACAGCTTGTGAGGCTGTGAGATTCTGGAAGTGGGCCTCACAGAGCTCCATGGAGCACGGATCGATTCACCCAAAGGCGGCGGAGCTACCCATGAATGAGCCTGGCATCAGCCGGCGACGGGAGAGGGACACCCCGTTCCGCCCCCGGGGCTGGCTGGCTGGCGGTGCCTTCCCTTAAAGGGATGTCAGAAGAATCACACACAGTTGGAAGGGTCTCTAGAGACCATCTAGTCCACCCCCCTGCTCAATGCAGGGTCACCCCCTTGCACAACTCTTACCGTCAAAAAGCTTTCCCTAATACCCAGCCGGTACCTCCCCCCCCCTAAATTTAAACCCACGATTGCGAGTGCTCTCCTCCGCAGGAACTGGCCCTCCTCCAAGTAGGAGAGCCACCCTCCCCCCCCCCCTCCGCCTCCTCTTCTCCAGACTGAACATCTCCCCCTCGCCTGCCTCTCAGCCTTTCCTCGCAGGGCTTCTTGGTCTCCAGGCCCCACAATGGTCCTCATCACTGGGCACTCTCTGCAAAACCTCCCTGAGCATCAGCCCAAGCGCGGCCTGTTTGGTGGCAGCCCCCCCCTCGGGGGAATGGGCTGCCCAAGGGAGCCAGCACCCACCGGAGCATCCTTGCAGCCAGCCAGAAGAAGGGGCAAGTCAGGCGGACCTTGGGGAGGGGGCTCAGCGCTGACTGGGCAGCTCTCCTGGATCTGTGGTTTGCGGAAGGTTTTACGGCTGCCTGATTCAGAAACCGCTTGGGAGTTTTACGAAGATTTGGCACATCAATTAATGAATTGACTGCAGTTCTGAACGCTTGGCGGGCCCCGCAGCAAAGAGACACGCAGAAGCCCCTGCAACGTCTCCCCCCCCCCCCCGGGGACCCAACGCAACGGTCCCCCCGGACTCCCGGAACAAGGCCTCCAAATCAGTACCACCACCCCCACCCCGGCCTCCAAAACCCTGGGCTGGGGGGCCACACCTGGAGGAGGAGGAGGAGGAGGAGGAGGAGGAAGGAGGCCGAGGCGGCCAGGAATGAGGGCCCCATGGTCCTCCTTGTTCTCTGGGGAACACAAGCCTTCCTCCTGGCGGGTGGGCAGGTGCCCTGGGGTGCTCCATGCCCCACCCCCCTGGGAGAGAACGGCCATTCCACAGCAGCGGCTGCCCAGTCCCTCCTCTCGGCCGCCAGACTGCGCTCTCCCCTCCCTGAGACCTCCTGGGCTCCTTCCTCACCAAGCCCCGCGTACTTAGTCTCCTCTGCACTAGCAAGACTGGGGTCAAACCAGCACCCCCTGGGGGGGGAAGAAGACGCCTCGCTCCTTTCCGGAGAGCTGGGGGGAAACTGCACAAAGCATCCTCCAGCCCCGGCTGCTGACACCCAAATTAAGGGGCAGAGAGACACCCCCCTCCCGCCCCCCCCCAGTGGGGCTCCTGTCCAGGATCACTCCCTTGGGGTCTTCCTCCTCCTCCGGTCTGCGGTTCCTTGAGTGGGCAGTGCCCGCCTTCAGAGACAGAGCAGAAAGCCTTGGGCACGGCCTTGCCCCGCTGCAGCGGCCCCCCCCCCACAATCAACTATCCAGGAGGAAGGATAAAAAGGGACCGGCCACCAATGCGGAAGGCAGAGATTTCGGCCTCTATCCCCCTTTTGGCACCACCAGGCTGAAAGAAAGTGGCGACCTCTGACCTGCGTCTGGGGTGTGGGGGGGGGGACACCCGCGCAAGGGAAGGAGCAGAAATCAATATACACATTTAATCCCGCAAACGATTATGCAGGGCCCAGCGCCCTCCCATTGTTTCAGGGGGCAGCATATTGCGCCTGCCTCTGGAGGGGGGGGCATCAGCTGGCCTGGCGCCCCCCCTCCCCTTTTACTCAGCACTCCTCCTTGCCCTGGGTCCCCCCCCCCTCCTTTGCCTGTTTATGTCTTCACAACTTTTGCACAGATCAGAGGCAGAGCGGGCTTCTGCAAGGTTTGCTCGGGAGGGGGGGGTGATCACAGGCAGCCCAGCCACACACACACACCCAACACACCAGGTCACGTAGTGGAGTCTTTCAACAAGGCCCAGGCAGCATGGTGGAAGAGCCCCACTCCCACGGGCATCCTGCGCCGCCCCCCCCCCCACGGCCCTCTTGCCACCTCTCAACCAGGGAGGGAACCCCCCCAGAGCAGGGCCGCCCACTGGGGGAAGGGCTGTCTTCCCACAGTCCCCGGACTCTCCCATGTGCCCACCCACCAGCAGCACAAGCACCCACTCCCTGGCCAAAGGGCAGAGGAGGGCGACCCCGGCGATTCGGGGGCCAGGGCCCCTTCCAGAAGAACACAAGAGAACGTCAGAGAAGCCAGTGTTGGATCGGGCCAGTGGCCCCTCTGACACCCTCCAGTCCAACACACTCTGTGTCACACAGTGGCCAGAAACACCAGGGGCCCTCAGGAGGTCCAGCAGTGGGGCCAGAGAACACTAGGAGCCCTCCCACTGTTGCCCCCCCCCAGGCACCAAGAACACAGAGCATCCCTTGCCCCCTTCCATAAGAACATCAGAGAACACAAGAGAAGCCCATGTTGGATCAGGCCCATGGCCCCTCCAGTCCAACACTCTGGGTCACACAGTGGCCAGAAATACCAGGTGCCCTCAGGAGGTCCAGCAGTGGGGCCAGAGAACACTAGGAGCCCTCCCATTGTTGCCCACCCCAGGCACCAAGAGGATCCCTTGCCCCCTTCCATAAGAACACAAGAGAACGTAAGAGAAGCCCATGTTGGATCAGGCCCATGGCCCCTCCAGTCCAACACTCTGGGTCACACAGTGGCCAGAAATACCAGGTGCCCTCAGGAGGTCCGGCAGTGGGGCCAGGACTCCAGAAGCCCTCCCACTGTTGCCCCCCCAAGCACCAAAGAGACAGAGCATCACTGCCCCAGACATAAGAACACAAGAGAACCTCCAGGTGCCACCAGGAGGTCCGGCAGTGGGGCCAGGACTCCAGAAGCCCTCCCACTGTTGCCCCCCCAAGCACCAAAGAGACAGAGCATCACTGCCCCAGACATAAGAACACAAGAGAAGTCCATGTTGGATCAGGCCCATGGCCCATGGCCAAAAATACCAGGGGCCACCAGGAGGTCCAGCAGTGGGGCCAGGACATTAGAAGCCCCTCCCACTATTGCCCCCCCCCCAAGCACCAAGAATACAGAGCATCCCTTGCCCCAGACCGAGAGTTCCTATAAGAACATAAGAGAACATAAGAGAAGCCCATGTTGGATCAGGCCCAAGACCCATCCAGTCCAAAACACTCTGTGTCACACGGTAGTCAAAAATATCAGGTGCCATCAGGAGGTCCAGCAGTGGGGCCAGAATGCCAGAAGCCCCTCCCACTGTTGCCCCCCCACCCCAAAGCACCAAGAATACAGAGCATCTCTTGCCCCAGACCGAGAGTTCCTATCTATACCTTGTGGCTAATAGCCACTGATGGACCTCTGCTCTTAACATAAGAACGTAAGAGAAGCCAATGCTGGATCAGGCCAATGGCCCATCTAGTCCAACACACTTCTGGGTCACACAGTGGCCATTCCCCTGGGAGGAAAGGCCGAGGAGGAGTCTGGGACGTCTGTGCTGAGAAAAGAAACAACTAAGGGGGGGGAGGCGGACATGAGAGAGGTGAAATGGTGCACGGGGTGGAGAGAGTTCAGAGAGAGAAAGTGTCCCCCCCTCTCCCAAAAGACTAGGACTCTGAGGGCATCCGAGTGCAGCTGATGGGCGGACAGAAGGAAATACTTCATCACACAGCAAATGGCTGAAATGTGGAATTCGCTGCCAGAGGATATAGTGATGAGATTCATGGAGGGTAAGTCTATCAATGGCTACTAGCCATGGTGACTGAGGGGAACCTCCATGTCCAGAAACAGTCAACCTCTGAATCTCAGAGCCAGGAAACAACCTCAGGGGAAGGCCTCAGCCTCTCTGCCCTGTTGCTGGCCCTCCAGAGAAACTAGGTGGCCACAGCGTGAGACAGCATGCTGGACTAGATGGACCACTGATCCTGCAGGTTGGCCCCTGTGTGAGACGGGAGGCTGGACTGGATGGACCCTCACTGCTCTGATCCTGCAGGGCTCTCCTGATGTTCTCCTCAGGGGAAGGCCTCGGCCTCTCTGTCCTGTTGTTGGCCCTCCAGAGGAACCAGTTGGCCACTGTGTGAGATGAGATGTTGGACTAGATGAGCCAGTGGACTGATCCAGCAGGGCTCTTCTGGTGCTCTCCTCAAGGGAAGGCCTTGGCCTCTCTACCCTGTTGTTGGCCCTCCAGAGAAACTAGGTGGCCACAGCGTGAGACGGCACACTGGACTTGATGGACCACTGATCCTGCAGGGCTCTCCTGATGTTCTCCTCAGGGGAAGGCCTTGGCCTCTCTGCCCTGTTTGTCTGGCCCTCAAGAGGAACCAGTTGGCCACTGTGTGAGATGAGATCCTGGACTAGAAGGACCACTGATCCAGCAGGGCTCTTCTTATTTTTTTATACAGTAACCAACCAACTTCCAGCATGTCCCCTGAGGAGCATAACGCTCTGCTGAGAACTTTCTGATGGCCCCCCAGCCCCAAAGACGTCCAGCTGTCCTCAACCGGGGCCAGGGCTTTTCCTGGGGGGACTCTCTGCCACGTGACATCCGCGCCCTGCGGGACCTCACGCAGTTCCGCAGGGCTTTGCAAGGCAGTGATGTTCCACCAGGCCTTTGGCTGAGGACAGCGACGGGCACCATCTTGGCTGGCACTCCCCCCCACCCATCCCCACCATTGTAATCGGAGGTACTGACGCAATCTGAACAATGTTCCCTCTAAGTAGAGTGAGTGTGAGCTAGCTCACAGTCTTTTGGCCTCCAGCTCACACATTTTTGTCTTAGCTCAGGAAGGAGGGCTCCAGAGCGGACTAATTTATGCAGCAGCCAAATCGTTCGCTCAGAGCTTTAACGCCCGTAGCTCACAAAGTAGAATTCTTGCTCACAAGACTCCACAGCTTAGAGGGAGCCTTGCATCTGAATACTGTAAACTGTTGTTTTAGTCAGCTTTTAAACTGTTGGTATTGTTTGATTATATGTTCTTACTGTTCTTCATCACTCAGAGCTCTAATCAAGGACTGAGCAATCTATAAGTACATATAAGTACATATAAAATAAATAAGAATAATTACGTATGTGGACGTGAGGCAGTGGGGGGCGTCTGTTTTTCACCACCCCCAAATGGGAAATGGATTCCTTTCTTTTCCAGCTCGGTTTCGAACCTTTCAATACGACGGAGCCTCTTCCTTCCCTGAACACAGAAGTGCCACTCCTGTGAGTGCTGCATTCACACACAGCCCCAAGGCCACCGCTGGACCAGGCAGCCAAAACACACGTCTGGCCAGCACAGAGCGCCCCCCCCCCCTGCACTGCCCTTCATCTAGAGAACCTCAGAAGAGCCCTGCTCGGCCAGAACGGCCAAGGTCCACCCAGTCCAGCACCCTGTTCCATACAGCAGCCAGCCAGTCCCTCTGGAGGGCCAAGCACAGGGTAGAGGCCGAGGCCTTTTATACAAAACTAAGGAAAGCCCTGCTCGATCAGACCAGAGAGGCTCCATCCAGTCCAGCATCCCATCTCACACAGTGGCCAACCAGTCCCTCTGCAGGGCCAGCAACAGGGCAGGGAGGCCAAAGTCTTCCCCTGAGAAGAACATCAGAAGAGCCCTGCTGGATCAGACCAGTGAGGGTCCATCTAGTCTAGCATCCCGACTCACACAGTTTCTTTGGAAGGCCAATTACAGGACATAGAGGGTAAGACCTCCGTAAGAACATCAGAAGAGCCCTGTTAGATCAGACCAGTGAGGGTCTATCTCAGTGATGGCAAACCTTTTAGAGACCGAGTGCCCAAACTGCAACCCAAAACCCACTTATTTATCACAAAGTGCCAACACGGCAATTTAACCTGAATACTGAGGTTTTAGTTTAGAAAAAACAACTCATACATTAACTTAAGATGATCCAAACAAAGTAAGGAAAGCAATCCCAAATGCTTTCATTTACTTAACATTATTTGGCAGAGAATTCGACACTTTAATGATGGTCTGGGCCTGGCTGGGGCAATGGCACGCGTGCCCACAGAGAGGGCTCTGAGTGCCACCTCTGGCACCCGTGCCATAGGTTCGCCACCACTGGTCTATGTAGTCCAGCATCCGATCTCACACAGGGGCCAGCCAGTCCCTCTGGAGGGCCAGCAACAGTGCATAGAGGCCGAGGCCTTCCCCTGAGAAGAACCTCAGAAGAGCCCTGCTGGATCAGACCAGAGGCTCCATCAAGTCCAGCATCCCGTCTCACACAGTGGCCAGCCAGTTCCTCTGGAGGGCCAACAACAGGGCAGAGAGGCCGAGGCCTTCATGAGAACATCCAAAGAGCCCTGCTGGATCAGTCCAGTGGTCCGTGTAGTCCAACATCTCGTCTCACAGTGGCCAACCAGTTTCTCTGGGAAGGCCAACAACAGGGCAGAGAGGCTGAGGCCTTCATAAGAACATCAGAAGAGCCCTGCTGGATCAGTCCAACGGTCCATCAAGTCCAGCATCTCGTCTCACACAGTATCCAACCAGTTCCTCTGGAGGGCCAACAACAAGGCAGAGAGGCTGAGGCCTTCATAAGAACCTCACAAGAGCCCTGCTGGACCAGAGCTGTGAGGATCTACCTCATCCAGCATCCCAGTGGCCAACCAGTCCCTCTGGAGGACCAACAACAGGGCACAGAGGCCGAGGCCTTCCCCTGAGGTTGCCTCCTGGCTCTGGGATTCAGAGGATCAGTGCCTCCAAATGTGGAGGTTCCCCATAGTCACCACTGGCGAGTAGCCACTGAAAGTCTTATCTTCCATGAATCTGTCCAATCCCCTTTTAAAGCTGCGTGTTCCCGTGGCCATCACTGCACCCTCTGGCAGCGAATTCCCTATTTTAATCACCCTCTGTGTAAAGTTGTCTTTCCTTCTGTCCACTGTGAGCCCTTTTCCCATCAACTTCACTGGGTGTCCCCCAGCTCCAACACTATGGGAGAGTGAGGAAAAGAACCCTTCCTCTGTCCAGTTTCTCCACCCTCTACACAAATTTATACACCTCTCTCTCATCGTGTCCCTACAAGGCAGCTGTAGACCTATCCTGGCCCCACAGGGCGGGGGGACGGGGACGGGACAGACCGGGTCACCTTCTGGTCCGCCTGGGTTAGGGTTAGCGGAGGGGGGAGGAAGATGCACAGCCTCAATCGAATCTACGGATAGCATTTAGACGAAGGCAACACATTAATGGAATGGCTGTGATTTGCAAGAGGGGAGGGGCAATCCCGATGGTCCTTACCAAGGTGCCACAAGGAGCTCTCAATTTCTACAGAAATGTTTAAAGAAACCTAGCAAATTAGCCTCTGCCCACACACCAGACGAGCTCTTCTGGCCTGGCCCCCAAATGCCCACCCGCCTGCCTGCCGCCTTCACTGGCTACTTCACTGGTCCCTCCAGCCCGGAGGAGGTGAGGACCTGGGGGGGGCTAGTCCGTGGCTCTCTGCAGCCCCCCCTGCCCCACGGCTGCCCCCTCTCCCCAAGGGGAGCAAGCTGGCAAGATGTCCGCCTGGGGGCCAGCGCCCAGTTCAGGAGACCTTCTCTGGGACGCCAATCCTTCTACACCGAGGCCGGCCACTCCTTTGAAACTGCCTCTCTCCAGCGCCTGCAATTGTTCCGCCCCCCACAAAGGGCCCAGCTGTTAAATTGAGGAGAGGTGAAAACAAGAGCGGCAGGGGAGCAACCGGCCAGAGCCCCTTTCCCCCTCTCCCCGGTGGACAAAAGGGGGCCCTGCCCAGCGACCTTCTGACCACGGCTGTGAGAAAACACAAGCGGAGGGAGAGAGAAACACCCTTTGCTTCCCTCCCCCCCCCACAAAAAAGTCACACGTAGGCCATCAAGCGGAGGAGCCATCGGCAGACCCTGGCAGAGGGGGGGTCAGGTGACAACCTGCAGGCCAGCAAGCGGATGCCAGGAAGCCCCCCTCGCAAGGAACCTGCTCCAACGCACAGAAACTGTCCAGAAGTGTCTTTAACGCCCGCAGCCTACGGGCAAGGACCCCCAAAAGAGCTGGCTGAGCTCCGCTACGCATCTGTTGCACAGCCCCCCCCCCAAGGAACAGGCTTTCTGCTGGGCCTGGGCAGTCCCTTCGCAGGGGGCTCGCCAAGAAGGGCGCGCTCACGATTCAGGCAGCACGGGACAAGCCCAGGACCGCCCTGCCGTCAGACAGGAACAGGTCTCTGAAACCCAAACAGAAGTCCAAGCAACACTCCTGGGCCCAACTGCAATGGGGCGGAAGTGCACACATTCACACGTGCCTCCCCCCCCCCATGGCCAATGCTCCCTCTAAGCTGTGCCGTCTTGAGAGCAAAAATTCTACTTTGTGAGCTACTGGCATTACAGTTGTGAGCAAGCGATTTGGCTCCTGCATAAACTAGTCTGCCCTGGAGCCCTCCCTTCCTGAGAGGAGACAAAAATGTGTGAGCCGGAGGCTAAGAAACTGTGAGCTAGCTCAGAGGGAACACTGCGCGGCCGTTTTGTCTGCTGACTGCTGGCCAGGGGTGCCAGCTGACTCCAGTGAAGGCATTCCTTGCTTCTCAAGCCACGTGGAAGTTCGACCTGCAGGCTTGCATCTGTGACGCCCTGTTCCTCCTGCTGACAACCCAGCCCTGGCCATAGAGCCTTTCCAGTGGCCACAATCTCTGTGCAAAGCCCCGCACAGCGGGAAAACAAGGAATTCGTAGTGACAGGGTCTTCTCTGTGGTGGCGCCTGGTATCCAACATGGCATCAACCTGAATAGCTTTTCAACAACTTTTCTTCTCCCAAGTGCTTCCTTATGCACAAAGGACACCTTGGTCTGGGGAATTCAGCTGTGTGACCCAGATTCTATTGCATATTTAGTACACCTTAACTGATTCCAGGCACCTCCAAAATCCAGCCTTGCAAGGCAGGATAGGACGTGGACATCAACCAAGTCCCCACTGGTTTCCCAGAACTTGCTTCTTGGCAAGCACACAGACAGGGCCGCAAGTCTACAAAGCACTGCACGAACCGCTGATCCAAGAAGGATGCGCTTCCAAATGTACACAGGATCGCAGTGAGCCCCAGTGCCAATTGGCTTGCAGTGGTGCCCGTTGTCTGATCACCATGGGCACCACATTTTAGGAAGGATGTTGACAAGCTCAAGCGTGTCCAGAAGAAGGCAGCCAGGATGGCGAGAGGATTGGAATCCAAGTCCTGGGAGGAAAGGCTGAAAGAGTTGGGTCTGTTTAGCCTGGGAAAGAGAAGGCTCAGAGGGGACACGATTGCAGTCTTCAAATATCGGAAGGGCTGTCATGTAGAAGATGGAGTGTATCTCTTCTCTCTTGCTCCAGATTGTGAGACTAGATCTAATCGGTGGAAGTTACAAGGGAGTCGTTACTGGCTAAATAGCAGGAGAAACCTCCTGACTGTAAGAGTGGTTGAGCAGTGGAACGGACTGCCTCGGGAGGGGGTGGAGGCTCCTTCGCTGGACGTTTCCAAGCGGAAGCTGGACGACCCTCTTTTGGGTATGTTGTGGGGCTCTCTTTCGGCTCTGCTCCTGCAGAGTGCAGAGGGGGTTGGACTAGATGACCTAGGAGGTCCCTTCCAACTCTCACATTCTGTGCTTCTGGGCAGCCAGGCAGAGCAGCTTTCCTGAAGGAAGGGTTAGGGCTGGCCCTTGCCAACCCACGCTGGGCCCAGCCTGCAGCCAAAGTCCCTCATGCGCCCCCCCCCATCTGCACGGCAACCCCCTCCAAACGGCATGGTTCCAACATGGCCGCACACTTCTCCTATTCTACAGTCTTCCCTCCACCATTCCCACACTAAAATGAGCGGTGATTAGATGCTCTTCATCTCTTAATTAGAAATCTCGAGCTCGGCCTCCCAATCCATTAATTTTTTTTATTTTTGGTAAGCGTTCAGCGAGATTCTATGGAGGCTTCCAGCTGGAAACAAGCCTTTGCCTTGATTGGGGGGGGCACAGCCTCCATCCCCCCCAGAGCATGGCAGATGTGTGTGCATGGGGGGGGGTGTCCCTCACCTCCCTGTCTGAAGCAAGACAGCCAGAAGCCCCCAACGCAGCCCCCTCCAGGCAGAGGGAGAGCCACACAAGCTGTGAGATGATTGGGGCCACCAGGACCTGCGCAGCAGTGGCGGCGGCAGCGGCCCAGAAACCGAGATGGACTCAGCTGCTGGCTTGGAGCTCCAAAAAATGGCCCAGGGGAAGCCACACTCAGAACTCTCTCCTCTCCCTCCCTCCCTGTTCCATTCCAGGAGAGGAACCCACAGCTTCCTGGGGCCACCCCCCTCTGCAGCCTCCAAGCCTTCCTTCCTTCCCAAATGGCACGGAGGATTCAGAAAAGGGACCACAGGCAGGCAGGACATTCTCCCCCCCCCCAAAAAAAAACCCCACAACCAGACCATGCTTTGGTTTTTAGGTGACCAGTCCTGTCAGCCCTCTCCCCCCCCCCCATCAACCCACATCTCTGCTGAAAAGTCCTCAACAGCCCGCGGTTGTATTTCAGCCGCCCCCTGGAGTCCTGCTAGCCACTGCAGGGTTCCCTCTAAGCTGAGTTCGTGTGAGCCAGCTCACAGTTTTTTAGCCTCCAGCTCACACAGATTTTTGTCTTCGCTCCGGAGGAAGGACGGGCAAACTAACTGACTGCAGTCGCAACTATCATGCCAGCAGCTCACAAAGGAGAATTTCTGCTCACAGGGCCCCACAGCTTAGAGGGAGCGTTGCTAGCCAGAGAGGTCCACGTAGCCCCACCAGGCTGAGCTGCAGGGAAGCATTTGACTCCCCTCCCCCACCGGGATGCCTCCCAAAGAAAACATGGGGAGGGTTTCTCCCCTGCCCCCCACCAGGAGGGAGGGCCCCCTCCCCCCAACTGCCCTGCATCAGAGTCAGCAGCAGCAGCAGACATCCTTCAGCCCCTCCAGTCATTTCCACACACACCCCAGAAGGAGAAAAGGGGAGAGGGGGGGGGAGGAGGAGAACTCCGATGGAGAGGGAGCCTTTTGTGGCCGGCCAGGCCTGGGGGGCCTCCGGAGAGGGACCCGGCACTCCAGAGGGACATTTGCATCTCCTGCATTCCTCAGGAACAATCCCAGGCCGTTGGGGGAGGACATGAAAGGGCCGGCCACTGAATGAGGGTCATCTGCTCTTTATCACAAGGGTTAGCCTCACCCTGGCCGGTTTCTAACCTTTTAACCCAGGGGGGATTCTTCATTTGCACATGAATAATGGGAGGCTGCCTCTCCAGTCCCTAACTTTCCCCCAAATCAGGACTCCAATCTCCAAGTCGCTCTGGAGCAGATTAGAAGTTTCAGATTTCCAGCAGGGGCAAGAACCCCTCGCAGGGTCCTAACGGAAGTCAGGGAGAGGAGAAACTCTGAGCAAGCCGACCAAGTGGACATTCTTGCCCCCTGTTGCTCTCTGCCAGCCCTGGCCTCCCCCTCGCCCCCCCAAAGGAAAGAAAGGGGGGAGAGCCGGGGGGGCCTCCTCCACCTGCCCCCCGCACTCTGTGGAGCCCTCTTCGTCCCAGCCCCAGAGTCATTGTATCCCCCAGAGCTGTAAAGCCATTGCAGGCTCCGCTAAAGCCTTATTTCCTTTCGCCACAAAACACTGGAAATCCTCACGTGCCCCTTCCTCGGGTCCCGTGAAACAGGAGTGGGAACTGATTTCTGAGCCATGGGCCCTCGCTGGGAAAAGCACAGCCCCACAGCTCACCGGACTGAGCTGGGAACACACCACAAGCTCTGGGGATTCTTAAAGAAGTGCACGACACCCCCCCCCCAAGATACCCGACTCAGGAGCCCCTCCTGGGCCCAGAAGGCACAGCTACCGGCCTCAACAGACCGAAGGGGGACCAAGAGCCCCGGGAGGGTAGGAAGCGGTGTTCCCTCTCAGCTGAGGTAGTGTGAGCTGGCTCACAGTTTTTTAGCCTCCAACTCACACAGATTTTTGTTGTACCTCGGGAAGGAGGGCTCCAGAGAAGACTAATTTATGCAGGAGCCCAATCGCTCGCTCACAACTTTAATGCCAGTAGCTCACAAAACACTGGTAGGAAGCCGATGCCACGGAACCCAAAGACGCAGACTGGACATCAGGCAGACAGGTCACTGCAGCATCCCCCAGCCTGTGGGCTCCAGCCCAGCAGGGGCTCTCGAAGCCTCCAAAAGCCGGTCCCAGGCGTTTGCCGGCCTCTTGCTTTGCATGCACTCTGTTATGTCCCAGAGGGCCACCATCCCCAGAAGACTGGGAAAAGAGTCGGAGAGCGGCCTGGGCTTCCCCCATCAGGTCCACCAGAAGGCTGAATTCCCAACATGCTTTGCAACCCTCCTTCCCAAAGACGAAGAAGATGGGGCCTTCGGTATTTTCTACAGGGATGACTGGACACCAGTGTTCTTCTCTCTAAGCTGAGTTAGGGTCAGCTGGCTCACAGTTTTTTAGACTCCGGCTTACACATTTTTGACTTCGCCCAGGAAGGAGGGCTCCAGAGCAAACTAATCTATGCAGCGGCCAAATCGCTTGCTCACAACTTTAATGCCGGCAGCTCACAAAGCGGAAGTTTTGCTCACAAGACTCCAGAGCTTAGAGGGATCATTGCTGGACACTGCTGTCTCTTTGGCAAGTTGCGGCTACAACATTGCTCAAACATTGACCCAGGAGACCACCAATGCTTCCTCTAAGCGAGCAAAAATTCAACTTCATGAGCTCCTGGCATTAGAGTTGTGAGTGAGCGATTTGGCTGCTGCATAAATCAGTTTGCTTTGGAGCCATATCCTTCCTGAGCTGAGACAAAAAAAATGTGTGAGCTGGAGGCTAAAAAACTGTGAGCTAGCTCACACAAACTCAGCTTAGAGGGAATACTGGAGACCACTAATGAGAGCCTGTGACAGAAGTCTTGTGGCCAAGATTCCTTTTCTGCCAGGAACAGGTGAAGACCAACACCTCCAGGCGCAAACACGGGAGGGGGGGGGGAAATCCTTGCAACAGACCATTTCTCCCCAGCTCCCCTCGCGGCTGCCTCTCCCGCCACACCCAAAGCCATGCGAGCCAGACGTGGGACCGGCTTTGCCCAGCTCGGCCACGGGGACGGCCTTCCCAGGAAGGCCAGGCAGAAGCAGGCCTCTGTGACCCAGGGGCAGGCACGGTGCTGTCGTCGTCCCCACAACACAACACTTGGACTTGAAGGCCACAGGCGACGGACCTCATCCCCATTCAGATCACTCAGACAAGGCGGGAGAGAACCCTTGCCAGGGATGCAAGAAGGAGAGGAGCTCTGCGGGCTTCCAGATCTCCACAGGCAGAGGGGGG
>NW_015164670.1:1093943-1094606 GCF_001447785.1 Gekko japonicus
TTCTGATAGGTCAGGAAAGTTATTAAAACCCCTTTGTTTTGTAACAGTAGATATATTTTTCTGTCTCTGTTGCCTTGCCTTCCTGGGTTCTTGCTAGTAAAACTTTGTTTTCATTAACAAATACCAGAAAAATGCTCAGTAGCAAATATTTGCCAGGATTTTGTAATTCCCTTTAATTTTGGTTCCATAATTCCTATGATCTCTGCTGCTGTGGCTGGGGCCCAGAGCCTCTCCTGGCATTCCCCACCACCATAGCTTCACAGGATCATCAACAGCAGCAGCAGCAGCAGCAGCAGCCAGGAGGGGGGGGGGAGGCAGAGCCGCTCTCTCTCTCCCCTGCCTCGGCCGGGGCAAAGCGTCCCGCGGGGCTGCCGAGGAGGAGGAGGAGGAGGCTTTCCCCGGCCGCGCGGGGGCGCCCTTCGGCCCTCCCTGGCGGGCTCCTCCTGGGGGAGGGGGCCACGATGCCGAGGAGGCCCAGACAGCCCCCTCCCGCCTCCCTCTCTGCCCGTCCCGTCGGGGCCCCCTCGGACCGGGCTCCCCGCTTCAGGAACGGCCGCCCCCTGGCTCTTCCCCCCCTTGCCTGGATTCTGTGGCTTGGGGGGGGGGGGCAGTATGCCATTATTTGCCATAACAATTTGCCACCCCCTCTCCTTCTCAACAGTT
>NW_015164670.1:1094655-1094952 GCF_001447785.1 Gekko japonicus
GGGGAGGGCCAGGAGGGGGACCAGCCACTTCCTTGCTGGGCCTCCGCACCCCCTGCGCCCTCGTCCCTGGGGCCCTGCGGGGTGGCTAGAGGGAGACCGGGGTTGGCTTCAGCACCCTGCGCTGGCACGGGGAGGGGGGGGTGGCCGACAGCTCAGCCCAGATCCTCCTGGGGAAGACCACCCCCCCACACACACCGGGGAAAGCCAGCCCCCCCCTCAAGGGCCCTCCGAGGAGCAGGCGAATGCCCCGTGCGGGAGCTGCCCTAGCCCGGGCTCTCCTGGGGGGACTCTGCACTC
>NW_015164670.1:1095406-1107421 GCF_001447785.1 Gekko japonicus
GAAGAGAGCCCTCCTCCTCCTCCTCCTCCTCCTCGCTTCAGGGGCAGCAGGGGGGGGGTTCCATGGGAGGGGGGGCCAGGCGGGCTCCTGCCCCCACCAGTTGGCCCTGTGGCTGCAACCAAGCGCCCTGGGACCCAGAGGGGGCTTTTCTTCCACACCATCACCCCGGCTTTGTTGGCCATCTCAAGAACTGGCTTTCCGATACGCGCACACACACCCCGGGAGGTGCCCGCTGCGGAGAGCGGAGGCTTGCCAAGGACACCCTGGGACACCCCCAGCACTTTTCTCAGGGCCCCTCCTGCCTCCCCTTCCCAGACCCCCTCAGGGAGCGAGCAGGGCCTTGGACACCCCCCCCCCCCCCCCCAAAGAAAGCTCCCTCTCCCCCCCCCGCAAATGAAGGCTCCTCTTCTCCTCCGCCAGCAGCTTGCGAGGACTGCTTCGCCTCCAGAAGTGAGCTGACCCTGCCCTCTGGTGGAACTTGTGGCGTAGCCAGGCGGGCCCCTCTTCGCTTCGGGGAGGGGGGGGGGAAGAGGTCAGTGTCCCGGCCCAGCCTTGCCTGCTGGGCTCCTCGCCTCTCAGCTGTGGAGTCTTGTGAGCAAAAACTCTACCTTGTGAGCTCCTGGCGCTGAAGTGGTGAGCCAGCGACTTTGGCTGCAGCATAAATCAGCTTCCTCTGGAGCCCCATCCTTCCTGAGCTAGGACAGAAATCTGTGAGCCGGAGGCTAAAAGACTGTGAGCTAGCCCACACTCACTCAGCTTAGAGGGAACGCTGGACCCAACCAACGCTCCCTCTCAGCTGTGGAGTCTTGTGAGCAAAAACTCTACCTTGTGAGCTCCTGGCGCTGAAGTGGTGAGCCAGCGACTTTGGCTGCAGCATAAATCAGCTTCCTCTGGAGCCCCATCCTTCCTGAGCTAGGACAGAAATCTGTGAGCCGGAGGCTAAAAAACTGTGAGCTAGCTCACACCAACTCAGCTGAGAGGGAACATGGCTCCCAGCCGGCCTCCTCAGCTTCCGAGAGGGTCTGCAGGCCGTGGCTTCTGGCAAGGACTCTTCCCCTCTAGCTATCCCCCCCCCGAAACACTTCCACTCTTGGGGAGCCTAAAAACACTCCTTTGGGAGTGAGAGGCTGAAGTCCGGCTCACTCCACATGACCTACCAAGGCTCTCAACGTCATCACGTGATCTGTGGCATTAAGAAGAAATTGTGCCCACAACCCTAGGAGATGTTGTTGAAAGGGAGTCATGTTTTCCCACCACATGGTGAGAATAGAACACTAGTGAAGAGCTCCGCCTGTTCAGCGTCACAGAGTCAAAGCGCCAACCGCAAGGCTTGCTCCCCGTTGGCCTTCGTCCCTGCAGCTTCTGTTTCTCCCCTAGTTCTCAGACGGCCCTCCTGGCTTTGAGCGCTGGGTGTGTTTGCAATCTGACGTCAACCGTTGCACTGGGTGGACGGGGAGAGCTCTCACTTGCCCCCGGCTGGCCTCAGGTGACCCAGGCATTCCGGAAGAAAACACACACACACCCCCGCCCCAACGGTTAGAATGAAACAAAACTCATTTTTAAGTTGAAGGAAGTTTAATTTACTGCTTCAGGTTCTTTATTGGTTAGGCGGAAGCACTCCCGACGGTTACATTCAATCGTATATAGACAGAGCAGTCGAGGTTTCGCAGAACCCCTCCGCTTGGAAGCTCCTGAGTTGCTTTGGACACCTGGCTCCTAGGCCATCCCTTGGAAGCGGCCAGAAGGCCAGACGGACCCCCTTGGAAGGCGGGGGGGTGGGTGGGTGGAGCCAACCACACGGCCCCTCCCCCCCAGCCCACAGAGGCACAAGCCCTTCCCCCGCGTACAGACCGTGGCCCAGACCGTGGCCGTGGCAGGGGAGTGAGGAGGGATGAGCCACCGGCCCCGTGAGAGAAGGCCCCTGCTGCTCCGGACCCAGGAGAGATGACGGAGCCCCGGCAGTCAGGCCCAGGCCCCTCTGCGTTCCCTGCTCAACAAGTGCATCAGTGGCACGGACTGCCGCCTCTCAAGAAATCGCACATGACTGACAATAACTTTGGTTTCCCCGTGTTTTTATTTGGTTTCTAGGCCAAACACCAACAAAATGGAAAAATGCAGCGGGAAGAGGGGGGGGGAGATCAGGAGGAGACGTAAACAGATCCCAGGGCCCAGCGGAGCCCTAGGTGCCTTCTGCAAAAAGGGACACTTGCCCAGATCAGACCGCCGGACTTGGCCCTTCGAAACCCTGTAAACATGCCCACGCTGTGACGGTGCAATACTGCAAGAAGGGACCCGGAAAGGGCATTTGGCTGCCAGGGAACACTGAGGAACTCCAGGACACAAGGCGCGCCTGGAGTGAGGAACTGAAAAGACCACGTGTTAGACCATGTATCAAAATACAGTTTACCAAAAGATTCACAAGGCAAATATAAATGGAAACAGATCTGAAAACAATCTCATCCGATACCATACTCTCTTCGATCTCAAAAGTTAAAAATCTTAAATAGAAACGTGAACACTGAAGGCAGAGAAAGCAGGGCCTGCAGGCGGGTGGTTCTGCACAACGCAACGAGCCGGGAGCCAGGCCAGGCCAGGGCGCTCCCTTGATCTGGCGCAGGATGGCCGGCTGCTGCTGGATTGGGGCCCCGGCCACTGCTCTGCACCGGCCCGCGAGTATCTCCAGTCCTGCTGACTTAAAAGCCTCCGACAACGGAGACCCGCCGCTGCAGCACAAGCAGACACGAAGGAGGAGGAGAAAGAAACCCCAGAGCCATTCGGAGGCTCTTCCCTGAAAAATGCAATAAAGTGCTTCGGAAGAAGGTCTGAAGGGAAGGCTCTGAGCACGAGAGAGGAGAGCCCTCCTGCGGACGACCGGCCCTTTCAGAGAGAGCGAGGCTGAGAGTCACACACGCAACCCCCCTCCCACCCCCGATGGACTCACAGCTTTCTTCACAGCTTCGTCTTCAGTAGTTTGGAGTGCCCAATGGGCAGAGGTGATGGCAGCGCCTCCCTCGCGCCAGCCAGCCAGGCTTTGAAATGGCGAAAGGTTACGGAAGGTGCCTGAAATCAACTCAAGGAAGAATGCCAGATAAAATTGCCGTGGATCCCTGGAAGAAACTTGGTTCGACTTGTAAACTCTTGAGTCGCAGCACAGGAAGAAGAGAGGCCGGGCTGCCTTGGGGTGGGGGAGCCCTCAGTCCACCCCGTCAAACCCCTGAGCGTTCTCAATGGCCACGTGGAGCTTGTCCCAGAGGTCTTCGAAGGACTCGTAGGGAGGCAGGTCCAGGCGGTTAAAGCTGGGGGGGAGACAGAGGGGGAAAAGAGCAGCCCCCGTTAACGGCCTGGGCAGACACACGGACAGAGAGACAGACGGGCGGACGGAGGTGCTTCTCCTCGGGAAGGGACACTCACCACGTGTGTGCTCTTGGCAGTTTGTCAGGGCTACCCCAGAGCTCAATGGTGAACAGCTGTGGCCCGTTGGAACCTGTGGGTGGGGGGTGGGGGGACACACCAGCCATTACTCGTGGTTCTCACCCAGTTCCCCCCCAGCCCTCTGTCCCCCGCTCCTGGCTGCCAGACACTCCCCTGGCCCCTCAGAGCTGCCTCCGTAGGGGAGAGGGTGCCCTGGAGGGAAGCCGCGATGTGAGACCCCGTGAGTGCCCAGAGGCAAACCATGCTCAAGTCCCCCCACCACCCACCCGCACCCAGTCCTGCAATGCACGGGCAACGGCCCCATCGAGTGCTGGCAGTTCTTCGGGGGCCGAGTTGCAAGACGCACTGATGCCGGAGCGGCTGGGGCCTGGGAACTCTCCCAACCGCCACACCACACACACACACACACACACACACATCTATCCGGGGCTTCACGGACTCAAAAGCGCTCCATCAAATCCCTGCATGTGAACCAGCCTCTGTGTTTCAAGATGGGGGGGGGATCTCTGCTCAAGCTCTTGCGGCCCCCCAGCAGGCGACGCTCAGCAGAGGCCCCACAGGTGTGAAATGCGCTCCAGGCCAGCCGGCCAAGCTCCCCCCCCCGGGGGGGGGATCGTTTCAGACACCAGGTGAAAACGTTGCTGTTCACCAGAGCTTAAGGATGGAGCCCTCCACAAGCCCAGTTTCCCAAATGATTTCAAATCTCGTGGCCAGAGTGAGCGGCGCTAGTGGGGCACGGTGGCAAAACGGGTCGCTTTGCTGAGGCTGCCGGCAGCAGGGGCATCGACAGGGCAGGACCGACAGGCAGGAGAGGGGCCCACCTCAACCAATGCCCCCTCTAAGCTGTGGAGCCTTTTGAGCAAAAATTCTACTTTGTGAGCCACTAGCACTGAACTTGGGAGCGAGTGATTTGGCTCCTGAACAAGTTAGTTTGCTCTGGAGCCCCTCCTTCCCGAGCTCAGGCAAAAATGCGTGAGCCGGAGGCTAAAAAACTGGGAGCTAGCTCACACTCACTCAGCTTAGAGGGAACACTGCCCCCAACACCCCCCCACGCCCGTGCGTTGTCTCCTGAGAGCCCCCCCCCCGGCACTCGCCTGGGGGGCACATGCACCCTTGGCAGACACTCAGCACTCCCCCCCCCCAAATACGTACCGTACAATTCCGAAAATCCGTTCATCGGTACGCGGGAGGTGCCCGTCACAAACTGAAGAAGTCTTATTCGCTTCTCGGAGTCCATCAGCTGCACGCCCTGCGCAGAGTGACCGTCAGACAGCAGCCGGCCCCCACCAAGCGCCCTCCCCCCGTCTCTCTCTCGGCCTCCCTCCAGCTAAGAATCTAGCAAAGGCCGAGTCGCCCTTCGCCGGGGGAAGAATGGCTCTGCTGCTCATGTCTCCGGGGAGTGACTGGAACGCGTTCCATGTGGGGCTGCCCTGGAAACATCAGCATGCCACCTGGCTGCCACCTTTGGTATCCTTTGGAGGGAACAAAGGTGCTCGTTTTGACCTCTAAAGTCCTGTATGGTCGGGGGCCTGCCTACCTGAGGGACCGCCTTTCCCCACATGTCCCCCAGAGAGCACTGAGGTCAGGGTCCCAAAACCGCATGGCCCTCCCTGGACCAAAAGACGCCAGGCTGGCCTCGGCCAGGGCCTTCTCGGTGGCGGCTCCACACTGGTGGAACGAGCTCCCAGAGGACATCAGGGCCCTGCGGGACCTTTCACCCTTCCGCAGGGCCTGTAAAATGGAGCTCTTCCACCAGGCCTTCGACTAGGAGCCGCCGCCACCAACAACGTCTGAACTGGGGTAAGGCCCTGTATGTCAACTGGCGACACCGTGGCCTACAGAGACCAGGATATATGGCTACCACCACTAGCGCTTTAACTGCACCTACAGTTACTGTTATTTGTACATTCATGAGTTTTACGATGTGTGCTGTGTTTTATGGATTCGTTTTCAATGTGTTTTAACTCTTAACGGAAGCCGCCGCGAGCCTGCCTTGGCGGGGAGGGCGGAAATACGAACCGAACCAAATAAACAAACAGACCTCCCTCGCCAGTCTTGCCAGAGCCACATCAGCTGGCTGCCCGCTCCTTCCTTCCCGAGACCCAGCTCAAAGGTGCTGGGGGGGAGCCCCAGGTGGGGCTGTCAATTCCTGTCTGAATCAGCCCTGCTCTGCCCACCACCAATGCCTGAGGCACACGGTGACCCATCAAGCACAGGACAGCCTTCTCAGCTGGGGTCCCAGGCGCGTGTGGAGCTGATCTGGATCAGGACCACAGCGCCGGAGGAGGGAACTCGAGTCACTCCACAAGCCGCTGCCCTGCCCTGACACAAGCCAGGCGTCTGGCTGGGATACTTGTGGAACGGATCCTGCCGCTCCCGCCGCCCCAGCCACATCTCCCGCCGCCCTGGCCCGCTCACAACACTCCCGCTCGGAGAGCAAGAGGACTCGGGGTACCTTCCAGAACCACTGGATCACCACGTGGTTCGCGCTGTAGCCGTTCTTGTACTTGGTGTGTTCCCGCCAGTCATTCACGTCCACGTCACCCAGGCCGCACATCAGCAGCTACAAGACAAGGGCAGACAGAGAACGTTCACACGCACCAAATGGGCAACGGGAAGCAAGTGCTGGTGGAAGCGGCGACACTCACCTCCAGCTCGTTTTCATCGAAAATCCGGATAAGGTCTTGCGGGATGAGTTCAAAAAAACCCTGGAACGCAGAGGCGGCGGAGACAGTCAGTAGGCCCAAGGCGTCTTGGGGGCACTGTGCCGTGTGCGTTCAGGAGGCAGGAAAACGTCTCGGGGGGGGGGGCGACGTCGGCCTGGGCAAGCCCTGGAGGCCTTCCCTGGTGAGGGCTCAACGGGTACCATTCCGGGGGCCAGCTTCCAATTGCCCAGCCCCCCCCCCCACTTCTGGCCATGCCAGCGACGTGGCTCCACCGGCACACCCTGAAGCTTCGTCCAGTGGCTGAGAGTTCCCCTGGTGCAGGGGAAGGGGGGGGGGAGAGAATCTGCCCAAGGCAGGGGTGGCCGAGCCACGTGCGGCTCTTTCACACACATTGTGTGGCTCCCGGCAGGGCGGCTGGGGAAGCGAAGGGGAGGGCAGGCCTCCCCGATCAGTCTTCCCTTCCCCAGCCAGTGTTCCCCTCCCTGAGCAGGCTTGAGGTGGGGGGGGGGGAACAGAGAAGGAAAGAAACGCTAACTTTAAATGCGTTCTCAAAGCCCCCTCCCCCGCCTACAAGTATCATTGAATAAATAAATATCATTATCAATATCTGTTTTTAATCCCTTTTGTTTCTGTTTCTGGCAGTCCCATTTAATGTTAATAACAAGCAAATTTGCATCGTTTTCAATAAAAACATGTGTGTGATATTTGCTCATGCCTTGCGGCTCTCAAACACCTGACGTTGATTCCATGCGGCTCTTACGTTAAGCGAGTCCGGCCGAGTCTGGCCTAAGGTTTCCTCTGGGTTTGACGTGGCAGGAGACGCTTTATGGGGATCCGAAGGAGGATTTATGCCCCCGCCCTCCCCACCAAGGCAGGCTGAGGGTGGCTGGCACCGGGCAGAGGAGGAACACAAACACACTTTGATATTCTACACCTCCCCCCCACCCAACCCCACTGCTTGGCTAAGGAGATGGCAAACGTCTGAATCGTTTCCCCGTAACGGATACCCCAAAGTCTTCTGAGACGGGCGCATCCATACCTCCTTAAAAGCGGCCATCTGCCTCTTGATTCTGTTCACAAAACGCCACTGGATCACGAGGCTGTGGGAGGAGGGGAAAGGGAGCCACACAGAGGCCCCGTCAGGAAGCCAGATTCCACGGCGGCTCCTCCTCCTCCAACCGGGGCCCCCGCCCAGAGAGGCCTGCCCAAGGGTGGGGGGTGGGGGGTAGAGGGAACAGGGAACACAGTGTAGGGAGCCAGAAGAGGAAAGACCCCCAAGGAGGAAGGTGGCCGCTCACTAGATGTACTCGTGCTTGTTCTCGTTGGTGACCACCAGATCCGAGCCTCCGCTTTTCAGCTCGTGCTGATGAGTCTAAACAGGGAGAGAGGAAGAGGTGTGACAAGGTGGGTTGATGCACGGAGCACGCCGCGGGGCCTGCAGGCCAACTTGTGGGTGGCGCCGAGGGGTGCCCAGATCCACCCGTGGGCCAAAACCTCGCCAGCCGCAGGGGCCCGCACCGGCTGCACGCGTGAAATGGATCTCCACGCTAGAAGGGAACTCATGACACGCGGAACGTGGCACAGAGCTGGAGAGGATTCCTCGGGGGACACCCACCGAGGTTGGGCCACGCTGGCTCCGCAGCCCTGGGCCACGACCGCTATCCCGAAAGAGGATGGGCCAAGGACCAAAGCAGCTCTTCCGCCTGCTTCGTCGTCCCACAGACGGCCTCGTAGGAGGCGAGCGGTTTCAGCTGCAGTCCCCTCCCGGCAGCAGAGTCCCCCGTCCTGAACTGACACCCACCTGCCCAAAACGTTCTTCGTCAACGGTGAACCGAAGGTCCAGTTCCATGGGGTCATTTTCAAGAATCCACTTCAGAGAGCTATGGTATTCGCTGTCCTAGAGAGAGAACACGGGAGGGAGGGCCGTTAGGAAAGTCACACAGGGGAGGAGGAGGAGCCTGCGAGAGTGTCGTGGAGGGCACCTACCACGGGTTCCATGTCGCAAAGGGTGATTGGCTTCTGCAGCATCATCTTGTAGAAAGGACGGATAAAGAAACCTGGGGGGGGGAGGAGAAGAGTGGAGACGGGGCTATGAGACAGGGCACGGCTTCAGCGTTCCCCACGTGAGCCCAGGTAAGGAGGACTTCCGGGAAGGACCCACCGTCCAGCAGCTTCCCGTGATAAACGGCCATCCCAGCCACCCGGCCAATGAACTTGAAGTAGGAGAGGTGGTCTTCGTTGCACAGCCCTGAGTTCGGGTTGATCTGCCGCGTGTAGTTGTCCCTGCAGGGAGAGCGTGCGGTGAGCCCACTAGCAGCAACGGGGCCCTCCATGGCCCTTCTGGCCGGGAGGGAGGGACGGCCGGGCTCCCCCCCCCACCTCAGGGAACGCACATCCGGCTCCTACTCACGCGGCCGAATACTCAAAGAGCCCGTAGTAGGGGTTGAACATCTCACGGGAGAGCAGGAAGAACCACTCGCGGGCGACCCCTCCGTAGTCCAAGCCTTTCTCCCCCTCGAACTCGATCCACAGCCTGGCCTTCAGGCACTCCGCTTTCTTCACCGAGATGATCCTGCGGTAGGAGTCCTCGAGGATGTTGTGCCGGTGAAGTTTCAGCTCAAACTTATTGGGAATATCCGTCTGAGGAAGAGCAGGGAGAGGCTGTAATGATTCCATGCTTTTTTTTGGGGGGGGGGGTCTTTAAATGTTGAGCTTGACTGCAGTAATGCAAGGAGGGCGATAGGGGGAGATGAGTGCGCTGTGATTGGCTGATGACTGAGAGTGTGGGAGGAGAGATGTTCGGAGAGGAGTCTGTGTGTGTGTTTTAAGACAGAGTTCTCTGTGTGTGTCTTTGGAAAGTGAAGTGTGGAAGAGCTATGAAGAGGGTCTGTGTGACTCTAAAGGTTTTGTGAGAGCGTCTACATGGAAAAGAAACAAGTAGTGTCTAAACTGTGTGGTTAGACAAATGTTTTATCTTGTGTGCCTGAGACAAAGAGCTTAGCCAGTGTGGCTACCTATATGAGGGAGAGAAGCCCGCCAGCGTGGAATTCTGGTGTCCAAGGGACGGTGTGTGTGACACCTGGCCAGTTATATTTACAAGCTCCTTTTTCCAGAAACAGTTCAAGACAGCCAGCAACCTATTTTGTTCTTTATTCAATACACCAATTTTTGTTTAAACATATCAGTACAGTCCTTCCTCAGGGCCACATAGTCCTCTGAAGTGCCCAGACCCTGGGTCATACTACCAAAGAGGGGAATTTTAACTATATAACAATGGAATCTCAAGAGCAGCAAACATTGGAATGTTTAATTCCTGGTGGCAGCAGAAAACTACCAAGTTTATATACGTACAGGGTAGTTTAAAGGAAAAACAGTCGTCCCCCCCCAAATAGCAAGCACGCCACAGAGGCCCTTTGGGTAGGCTGTGGGACTGGCTCCGTTGGAGCGCAGCTGGGAGAATGTGGCTGAGCCTCCGGGCACCAGGTTCACGGGTGGGACCCCCAAGTGCGGAGCAGCTGAAGCCCTGGGGAAGGAAGGGTGGGGTGGGGTGGCTCCTGCCCTGGGCCCCGGACACGGAGGGAGAGAGCGGCCAGAGGGCTGGGCAGAGCCCTGGCACGGAAGTGTGCCTTGGGGGGGGTCCTTGGGCCGACCACTCCCTCCCTCCCTCGGCACACAGTGGGGGGCGGGAGCCATTTTTGGCTCCCTGCAGCGTTCTCCTCCCCTGCCGCCAGCAGCAGCTAGGAGGAGGCTGCTGGCGGGGCAGAAGGGACCTGCTGCTGCTGGCCCTGTGTGGGGAAGGTGGGGTGCCTCCTCCCGCTGAGAACTGCACCACTAGCACAGAGGGACCAGCCAGGCTTCTAGGCCCCCTTGGCCTCACTCGCCCCCCCAGGGGGGCCCTGGAGGGCTCATAGTTCCACCCAGGGGGCACCGGCACATGGGGGTGCGGCCCGGCCGTGTGTCCTACTGCTCCACATTGTAGCCTTCTTCGGAGGGAACACTTACTGGTTTCTTTAGCTTCTTCCTGAAGAACTCGTACTTTCGTTTGTAATCTCTGGAATAAGGCACTGCCTTGGAAGGGGAAAAAGGACAGAGGAGGAGGAGGAAGCAGCCCGTCAGGCACTCTTGCAGTCAGACACCAGTGTGGCCTTGCGGCATAGGGGGCGGCAGGGGGGGAGCCCTCCTTCCCTCTCTGAACGGCAGACCCCGAGCAAGAGCCTCCCCCACCCCCACCCCCCATGCACTTATTTCCAGACAACTTAAAGATGGCTCTAGAGGATAATCTTTAACTTGCAGGTTGTGGGCACAGAAGGGAGATTTCCCCCACGGGGATAGAAGTGGCCAGCCACGGGGATCACTGTCCCACCCCCACCCCACCCCCCAGGTAAAGCCAGCCGTCTTACTGGTCTCGTGATCGCTACATTCTGGAGGCGAGGATCCTCCCACTGTGTCTTTTTCGTGTCTGCAGGAGAGAGAGGCAGGCATCAGCCCCAAGGAGCGTCTGCGCCGTAACGGGGGTGGGTGGTGGGTGGGTGGGGTGTGTGGCAGCCGTCGGCCCTTCTCCCCACCCCTCCCCTACGTACTGTGGTTGATGAAGAAGGTCCTTCCGTCCGTATGAGTCCTTTCTTCCCAGCCGGGCTGCAGGAGAAAGCAAGAGCCAAGGGAAAGCCTCTCAAGCATTCTGCCTGTGCCACAGGCCTCAAGGCTCGAGAGGTTTTCAAGGTCTTCACGGGGCACGGAGAAACCCCGGAGGCCAGAGAGACTCACCGGCAAAGGGCCAAGTTCCCCGGGGTCTAAAGAGGTCTTCCTTCTCGGGTGAGGTGGGATTTTCAGTCTGGGATCTTCCTGGGGAGGGGAGAGACAAGGCGCTGGTACATGCGCTTCAAATCTCTACCTCAGCAAGGGACACGTCGGACTGCCCCCCCTTCCAGACTGGGGGGGGGGAACGCACGCAGGACCCCCACCCCCTGGCTCCTGCCCTCCCAGCTTCCAAGCGCCAGTCAGAAAGCCACACACCCAGGTGGTCGTCTTGGTGTTGTGATCGATGAAGAACGGCCTCCCGCTGGGTGCGTTCCGGACCTCCCAGCCTTTCGGGAGGGGCCCTGGCTCCCCGGCCCCTGCCACTGGGGGCCACGGCTGCCGGGACGAGTCCTGCGGGGGTGCCAGCTGCCCCGGGGAAGGACTCGCAGGATCCCCCTCCACTCCTGCCTATCAGGGACGAAACGAAGACAGGGAGGCTCAAGCCACACGGCCCTGCCCAGGCCGGGCCAACACTCCCGCGGGAGGCCGGGAAGACTGAGCTGGGAGCCCTCCGCCATGGCTTGCCTGGCCCCATCAACACCCCCCCCCCGGCTCCCCGCACCAGACCTGGGCGGCCCCACTGAGCAACCACCCCCCTCCCCTCCGAGCGGCAGAGGTTCCCGAGGGCTCCCCCGCACAGAGAGAGAGAGAGAGAGGGCCTCTCTCCAGCTCTGGCACCGGAGCCCCCGCAGGCTGGAACGTGTTTCCTTCTCCCCCCAAGGCCGGGACAGGGCCCAGCGCCAGGTGCATACTGAGCCAGCTGCAGTGGGACTCCTCGGAAGCTTCGCCGCACAAACAGGCTCCAAGGGCCAAGCCAAGATCCGCGTCCTTTCCAGCCCCAGGCTCAAGAGGCGGCAACGAACCCCCCTGGCGGCGGCCCCCCATTTCTCTCCTCCCGCTGCGCCCCCCCTCCTCCCGGTGTAGGCAGAATTGCACCAAAGGCTCCCCTGAACCCTGCGGCCCTCTCTGCCCTGGCCCCAGAGACCTGTGCCGCCGGCCTCTGCCAGGTGGTCCTCTGGGAATTGTGGTCTATGTAGTAAGGGCGGCCTTTGTCATCGGTCCTGACTTCCCAGCCGGGGGGCAGCCCAGCTGAAGTGGGCAGTAACTGCAGGGGGGGGGG
>NW_015164670.1:1107896-1120417 GCF_001447785.1 Gekko japonicus
AGGCCACAAACCCCGGCCCATGTGGCAGGAAGGGGGGGGGCACAGGTCTGAGCAGCTTCCAGGAGGAACCCAGCCATGGAGGCGCCCCCCCCCCGCTCCGGCCGAGAAATGGACTGGCTCGTTTTGGACTTGGCTGGGGAAAGGGCTCAGCTCAGCACACCGGCCCTCTGGACTGCCACATACACCCTCTTTTCGGAGGAGGAGGAGGAGGAGGAGGAGGAGGAGACTGGACTTCTCCCCCTGGCCCTTCACTCGGGAGCCTCATAGCGGCTGACAAACTCCCTTTTCCCTTCCCCTCCTTCCAACAGACACCCCCTGTGAGGCGGGCGGGGCTGAGAGAGCAAGAACAGCCCTGAGAGAACGGTGGCTTGCCCGAGGTCACCCAGCAGGTGCAAGTGGAGGAGGAGGAGGAGGAGTGGGGGATCCAACCCAGTCCTCCCGGATCAGAGTCCTCTGCGCACTGAACCACGACCCCAGACTGGCTCTTAAGCCAGGGCCAGGCCTCTGCCACGCTCACGCGGAGGGCCCCCCCACCCCACCCCTTGGGCTGCCAGGGGCCCCGGGAGGGCTGCCGCGGGGACTTCTTGCCGAGGGGAGCCTCCCGGCCTTCGGGAGCAGCTCTGACCCCAGCAGAGGGGGCAGCACACCGGGAGGGAGAACTCACCACTGGGAGCACCGGCCGCTCCTCCTGGCTGTACGTCTGCAGGCCGCTGCTTCTACCGGCGTCACCCTGGGAAGGGGAAGGGGGAAGGTCACCCGGGACTGTGGCTGCGGAGACGCTCCCAAGCCCTTCCACAGACTTTGGCCCAAACCTGCAGCCGGTGCAGCTTCTTAGGCCAGGCAGGAGCCAAAGCCAGATGCTCCCCGGCCAGCGAACGAAGCCTCCAGAGCACCAGACCGAGCCCCCGGCCCCCAGGAAGCATGCTGCCATATCGGGCAGGGGCACAACTTCTGCTTTTGGGGTTTGCTCGCTTGTGCCCCACGCCCCGCTTTGCTCAACACAGCTCTTACAGTGCAGGGTGCTGCAGGGGTCCGCTGAGCACTCGCGTCCTCCACAGGGGGTGCCTCGGCCTCCGCGTGGCCTCGCCGGACGCCCGCCTCGGGGCTCTGGTTGCTGTAGAGTGTGGCTTCGTCTTCTGTTATGATCTCCCAGCTCTAATGGGGGTGGAGGGGAGAAACAAGGGAAGCCAGCAAGACTCTCGGGCCAGCTGCTTAGATCTTTCAAGATACGGTCAAAGAGAAACTAAGCGTCTTTCACAGAAGGGCAAACCAACCAACACAGACAAGAAACCGAAGCAAAGTAACTTGGCAGTAGGGAAACCAGCTCTGCGTGCGACTTCCCTCTCGGATCGCTTCCACTGCAGTTTGCAAAATATCCCCCCCGCCGCCGCCTCCAGCTCCAAGGATCACGATCCCCCCCCAAAAATCCCCCCCGCCGCCGCCTCCCGATCCAAGGATCCCGATCCCCCCCCCCCGAAAGAACTCCCTATCGCTGCCCCACATGGGTTCTCCTGAGTGGGGCTGAGCCGTCCCGTTTCTTTCCAGTTGCCCAACCCCAGCAGACCTCCAAAGGACCTGGATGGTGCATCCGGCCACCTCCAAACTTCCACCTCTCCCTCCCTCCCTCCCTCCCTCCCTCCGGGGTCTTGAGAGCCCCATCACTTCCCCCCTCCCCGCCAGGGAGGCGGGCTCTCACCTCTGGGGATTCGCCGTTGTCCAGGCCCTCGGACTCCTCTGTGATCTGGTGCCGGTGGGCGAAGGCGTGCTGGGCTTCCAGGTGAGTACGGTCGCTCTCCGCGGCAGGTCTGCCGTCCCTTCACAAAGAGAGGGTTAAGTGTGCCTGCCTGTGCCAGGGGGCACTGCCCTTTCTGTGTGGGAGCTGCTTCCTTTGCGTACTCAGAGATGCAGCACAAGTGCAACCCAGTTTTGCTTCCCAGGGAAGGCAGAGAGGCCTGAGTGAGGCCTGCCTCAAGCCACCCCGGATGCTGCCACCACCGTCCCTCAGGCTGGCACGCACAGGATTCACATACAAGCCCCAGCCCACGAAAGCCAACCAAGGGCACTGGCCAGAACCACTGGCCCCCAGGACACCCCTCCCTTCCCCCCCCCAAGACTCCCAGAAGGCCCTTCTACTCGTCTTCCGGAACAGAGCCCGTCTGGCTAAGACTGCACAAGGACCACCTACTGGAGAGTCGGCCTTTTCCACTGCGTCCTCCTGGACTCGTGGTTGACGTAGTAGGTCCTGCCGAGCAGGTCTTGCCTCTCTTCCCAGCCTGGCGGGAGGGAGGCCTCCGGCTCCTCGAGCTGGCAAGAGGCTTCCGGTTGGTCCAGGATAATCCAGCCGGGCTGCAACGGCAAGCACAGGGTTTGGCTCCGGCCACCTTTCTGACTGTGCAGCCCCCTGAGAGGGCCGACTCCAGCCTCAGCAGCCACCGCTGACACATGATCCGGAAACCACCCCTCTGCTCAAGGAAGACGGCTCGACAGGTTTTAAAACAGACCAAGAGCATAGAATCAAAACCCAGCAAGACCCAAGTGAGCGGCCTGCTTCAGCACACGGCGTGAACACCCCAGTCAAGCTCAGCCAAGGGGGTGACAGGAGGAAATGGGGGGGGGGGGTTACCCTGCCTGGGTAACCAATAATCAGACCCAAAGGAAACTGAAATATTGCGCTAAATGTCTATGTGATATATTATCCAATATTCAAGGCATGTCAGAATATACAACAGGTAAGTTTAAACTATCATTGAATTCATAGTTGTTAACGAAGTTCTCCGGAAGGACGTATTGTTTCGTTGAGACTTCCTCTGAACCTTACAAAATTAATGGAAAAAACACGTTTGTAAAAATACTTTGTGCAATGTACCTGTAAATATACAATTATGTCAGTAAAATTTAATACATACAACAACGTGTCTTGTTCCTGATATAACATCAATTGGTGTCTAAGTAGTAGACTCTTCTACAAAGATTTTCTATGGAAAAAACATTGTTTCAATCAACTACCTCCGTCATATGACAGAATTAAAAAAACATATTTTAACAACAATTATATACGCTCACCAGATCCTAGTTGTCATTTCTGCTCAATGAGTTCTGTGCAGGCAGGTTGAACAACCACTAGTAGCCTTAGCAGGTGTAACACATCTCCTCCGTTGTATTAAACAACTCTTAAAGGTATACATCCAAAAATCCAAAGTACTACAAAAAACACAATAGGTCTAAAGATGCGTTCAAACCATTAGGGTAACATGTTCAGCTAGCATTCCAGAGAACTTTGTTAACAACTATGAATGTACTGATTGTTTAAACTTACCTTTTGAATATTCTGACACACCTTGACTATTGGATACTATAATGCATAGACATTTTGCGCAATAACTATCAGTTTCCTCTGAGTCTGATTATTGGTCATCGTGGCTGTTATCCATTCTGTCTATTGCCCTGGCTGGGGGCCATCGGCCAGGCCAAGGGAGGCCCCGGAAGCTCACCTCCAGCTCCTCCGCCTGCTCTGTGCCATCATCTTCTTGGCCGTGGCTCTGGGGCAGGTACGTCATTTTGAGCCTGAGGAACCCTTTCACTCGGGACCTGTGGCTGTGGAAGAGAACCGCAGCAACCGCAAGCGTGAGCCATTGAGGGAAGCCGCTGCCTCACTCCGCTTCGCCTCTGCCCCCTGGCCTGGCCTTAACCCAGCCTCACCAGCACACACGTGGCCCCAGTGCCACGAGACCACTAGGGCGGGGCAAACCCCCCCCCCGACAACAGCCACGGCAGAATGGGGCATCCGTGGCACCAGAGAGGGGCACTGGCGTTTCCTAAGGGACTGACCTCCGTGGGTGAAGAACAAAGTCCTTAAATGTGTACGGCCTCTCAGTAGCCGGATTCTCTGTCTGGAATGAAACAGCAGCTTTGGGTCATTGGCCCCCCACCACCCCTGCTCTTTGGAAAAGCACCGCCGGGTGTGCGGCACACCCGCCCTCCCAAACACCCCAACTTCAGCCTTGCAAAACACAGCAGCCGGGCAGGCGAGACTGTCAGCGGTGGCACCAGGATCCAGGGTGCCGCTGGCAGAGACTGGGACCAGTCCGAAGATCCCTTGCCCGCCTTGGCTGGCACCAGAGCCTTTCCCAAGTGTGCCAATGAGGTGTATGCTGCATTTCTAAACCCACAGGCCCATTCAGACTACTGGTTTCTCCAGGGTGGAAGTTTTTGGTAATGACCGCATGAAAAGAAGCGGCGTGAATTTTCATGATGTTCTGAAGAGGACATGTAAGAACAGAGGAGAAGCCACTGTTGGATCAGGCCAAAGGCCCATCCAGTCCAACATTCTGTGTCACACAGTGGCCAGAAATACCAGGTGCCCTCAGGAGGTCCAGCGGCGGGGCCAGGAGGACACTAGAAGCCCCCCCACTGTTGACCACCCCCCCAAGCACCAAGAAGACAGAGCATCACTGGCCCCAGCCCGAGAGTTCCTGTCTATACCTTGCGGATAATAGGGGCCACTGATGGACCTCTGCTCCATATGCTTATCTAATTCCCTCTTGAAGCCGTCCATGCTTGTAGCCGCCACCACCTCCTGTGGCAGTGAATTCCATGTGTGTTAATCACTCTGGGTGAAGGAGGACTTCCTTCTATTTGCTCAGCAATTTCATGGAGTGTCCACGAGTTCTTGTATTGTGTGAAAAGCATTTTCAGGAGTCACAGCAGAAGGCGTGTGAGGGAGGAAGACTCATCCTCATTGCAGCTAGCCCTGTGGCGACTGCAGGCTGCAGCACCAGCCAGCCAGCCAGCCAGCCAGCCAATGTGCTCTGGACCAGGCCCCTCCCCTAGCAGCCGTCACCACCCTGTGCGGACTCTGGCACACACACACCCCAACCTCCCAAAGCGCTAGAGCAGTGGGCCCTCATTGGGGCCGCTCCCAAAGGACAGCGAGCGCAGTGGAGCCCTAAGACTGCCGGGCTGCGTCAGCAATACCAGAGGCAGCCATGTTCACGGCCTCCGTCCGTGCAGATCTTCCCCGCACACACACACTGGGAAGCTGCCCAGTTCACAGCCCCCTCCCCTGGACAGGAGGCTAAACACCTCTGGCTAAAAGCAAGCAGCGACAAAGTGCTGTGCTCTTCACAAGAACATTCAGAAAGATGCGTGGTTGCTTTTTAAAAAATCAATACCCACCGGCAGCTGGCAGAGGGGCACATCCACTTGACCGAGGAAGTCATCCCTGGTCTGCGGAGAGAGAGAAGAAGCCGTGAGTGGCAGGAGGCCATCAAGCGTTCCTTGCCGTGCCAAAAGCACTCCCGGGGACTCTCTTCTGGGCCGAGGGAGAGGGAGGCGCTGAGGAGGAGAAGTGCACGTCTCCCTCGCTCGCTCTCCCCTCTGGGGGCCACGGCCAGGAGGAAGGAGGCCCTGCTTCCCTGGAGCATGTAGCCAAAGGCTGGGGGGCTGGGGGCACCTGCCGGTCTGCACGGTCGGGCACAGGGACGCACGTGGGCTTGGCCATCTTCTCAGGGTGGTGGAGGGGGACCAACAGAACTTCTCTGCGCCCTCCGGCCTTTCTCAGCCCTCCCCGCCCGGGCTTCTCCTGTCGGCTCAATGGCTGCCATTCATTGCTATGGGAGACCCAGCCTCCCCGTCTCTGACCCCAGGGAGCCCAGCTTCCCCCGTTCCCAAGGGACCTCGCTCCTTCCCCAGCAAGGCCCCTCCGGACAGCTCTGGAGCTGGCTTCCCTCCCGCCCACTGTGGCCTGCTCAGTTCCCAGAACTGGACCCCCTGCGGCCTCCTTCGCAGCGGGTTTCGCACAGAAGGCTGTGCAAAGCTGAGGCTGACAAAGAGCCCGAAACGGGACCCTCGGCGGCTGAAGACAAGGTGCACCATACACACACACACACCCGCGCTGCCTGCCTTGGACCCCTGCGCCTGAAACCGAGGTGCCGGCTTCATTTCATGACAGCTCGGAACAGACAGCCGACCTCCTGAAATGCGACTCCCCCCCCCACAACAGCCGGCTCACTGCGAGCAGGGGAAGGACTCACCAGACCCCTTCCACCGGGGCCAGACTCACTGGAGCCAACCGAGTATTTTCAGGGTGGTTAATTTTAAACCGAATCACAACACAGGACTATAATTAGGTGGTGTGGGAATATCTGACAGAACTGGCACGGAAGACTCTCTCTCCTCGGAGCGGGAATCCGTCCGCATCGTAATTTCGGAAAGCTGCTCCTCGATACCCTTTCGGATTTATCTGGAACACGGCCATCGGTATTGGCATGCCCCCCAAGAGGGCAACGGCCCAGGCGTGCCCTGATGGAGCCCAAGAGGTCTTTTCTTGCTCCATCCAGATATCAGGAGCAGAAGACTCAGAGCAGAGCACTCTTACTAGCCAGCAGGGGTGTATTCTGCATAGCAAGAGACCACTTTTAAAAACGTTGTCAGCCTGCAATGCCTCGCTTGCCTCAAATCTCCCTTCCGCGCTGACACCAACTGGGCCAAACCTGAGCACAACATGGCTTCACAAAACACATCTTCATTTTGGCATGCCTGTGCCCAAGACGGCCTCATCGTCAGCACCAGATGGAAAGAGGCAGGCAGGCAGGCAGGCAGGGTTTGACACCGTCTGCGGCTGCAGCAGAAGTGTCGATTGAGAACATCTGAAAACAGGCTGCTTAGGAACCGGCTCTTCCCACTAAAGCAGAGTGTTGTGTTGTACACCCCTTTCTATTCACACCAGGCAGGACAGTGGCAAAGGGGATAAATAGGTCTGCCTCAGGGACGCCCGCTCTGCCTATCTGAAGGAATCCCAACACGAATAAACTCCATTCGGCTTTCAGGTGCACCTTGACCTACTTGGCCGCGATGGGCAAAATATGGCTGCCCCGCTGGAGTCTTCACTAGAATAGCAATCTGTCCTTAGGAAGGAAAAAAGATGGTGATCCCCCCCCCCTTCAGCCAAGGACAACATTCAAGAAATACCGTATTTTTTGGACCATAGACTCACTTTTTCTTCCAAAAAAAGTGGGAGGAAAAGTGAGTGCGTCTTATGGACCGAAGGTTCAGAATATTTCCCCCCGTTTTCCTCCTTTAAAAACTAGGTGCGTCTTAAGGTCAGGTGCGTCTTATGGTCCGAAAAATACGGTAATTTCTGCAGATGTGCACAGAGCTTATCCCCAATGACTGGCAAACAGAAGCCCATTTCATAGAAAATGGTGCTTTGAGCTGGGGCAGGCAGGCAGAAGTTGCCTTTCAGTCTTTGACAGAAGAAGAAGAAGAAGAGAAGAAGAGATTGGATTTATACCCCGCCCTTCACTCGGAGTCTCAGAGCGGCTTACAAACTCCTTTCCCTTCCCCTCCCCACAACAGACACCCTGTGAGGTGGGTGGGGCTGAGAGAACTCTGACAGAAACTGCTCTTTTTCAAGGACAGCTGTGCCAGAGCTTGTGACTGACCCAAGGTCACATCAGCAGGTGCAAGTGGAGGAGTGGGGAATCAAACCCGGTTCTCCCAGATTAGAGTTCGCACACTTAACCACTACACCAAACAGAGCCCATGAAGGCAGCTTACAACAAAAAAGGGAACCAGAAAGGCAAACGGTTAGACCTGAGACCCGTCGTAGCCCCGCAGGGACCAACAAGGGTTCCAGAGCAGAAGCCCTCGAGAGGCAAAGCGCCTTCTGCCTGATACAGCAGAGCAGAAATGGAGACCTCCGAGTCCTTTTAGCCTGGCCAGGAGGCAAGAGGGGTGTCGTTGTAAAGGATGCCAAGGTAGGGACAACGTGTATTGTAAGCAGCTTGATCAGAGCAGAGGAGACATCTTCAGGGGAAGAAAACTAGCTTCTGTAGTGAGAGAAGAATGCAAAAGAACACAGGCTGCCTAACAGGTACCAAGGATATAATTTAAGTTATTTGCCACATCTTTTATGTTGTTTTGCTTAATGGTCAGAGATAAGCAGAGAGCGTCCTTGGCCCCTGAAGTTTTAAAACCAACCAACAAAAGCAGGAACCGTGGTGGAACAAATCCAAAAACAAGAAAAGCACCGTGTACAAAAATACAATACTAGAAAAATAATTTTAATAGAATATTAACTAATTTATGATATATTGTATAAGTATCGTAATAATATTCAAAATAAAGTCATGACACATATAACATCACATATGAAAACTCAGTTCACAAAAATCTGATGCACCCCAAGATTCATACATGAATGAAAGTCAGTACCACTGGAATTAAACAGTGCAGGGATTCTCTATTTTATATGTCCTGCTACTGCAAAGAAATAATCCAAAATATTCTTCTTCCAGAACTTGTTACTGCAAGAGAAGCGATCCAAAAATCCCGCCGCTACAGGAGAAGCAATCCGACGGCTCCCCGGATGTATAAGCCATTTCCAGCCTTCTTTCTCAAGAATCGCCTTAACCATTCCTTGTATAAATCATTCTCTGGAACCAATCTCCATCCTTACAACAAACATGTCCACTTTTCCCCATGGGATTAAGGGACTTTCATTCATCTACGAATCTTGTGGTGCATCAGATTTTTGTGAATCGAGTTTTCATATGTGACTTTCTTTTGAATATTATTACGATAATTATACCTATAAAATATATCATAAATTCTTTAATGTTCTATTAAAACTAGTTATTTCTGTATTTTTGTACACAGTGTCTTCCTTGTTTTTGGGCCCTGACGTTTTAAGGCACGGTGGGTGGCCCCCGTCTTCAGAGTGGTCCTCCTCACTCTCTCCGGCACTTCCCCGTCACCTGGGCCAAGGTGGTTCAGGCACCACGCACACCTCCCCCAGGCCACACAAATCAACAGAAATACATCAAAACACCGTGCTTGCAATTCAAACCCTGGGATCCCGCGCACCACCAAAGCCTTTTCAGGAGAGCTGGCCAAGGGACCAGGGGGATAGCAGAGGAGCTACGTCGTGAGGCCATGCACCGCACGGAGGGAGCTCAGGCGGAATTCTCTCCAAAGCCACACACACACCCCAGTTGGCTTCCTGCTCTGTCTGCAGGCAAGAACCTGCTCTGCATAGGGCTCCGGAAGGCAAGGGCCACGGAGGTTCTTAACTCCCCATCGGCTCAGTCCCTTGGCCTCCTTGTGTGTGGGCACTGGAGAAAGCGAAAGCCATCTCCACGTGAGTAGAGTTCCATGAGGCAGGAGCAGACGGCCACTCACGGAGGCTCAGCACGGCACACCCGGGAGCAGAGGAGGCCGGCAGTCCCACTACGCACGGCTGCAAAGGGGGGCCGGCCGTCTCCCCATATCCCCACACTCACCTCGAGAGGCTGCCTCCAGCTGTCACTGCCGAATGCCTTCCCAGGTGACTGTCCCCCGGGCCCTCCCTCTCTCTCGGAGGCAAACTGGATGTGCAGGTGGGAGGTGCCGGCCTCAGACCGGTAGTGCAGGTGGGCCAGGGGGGACCCCACAGACAGGCTCCTCTGCAGGCCGGGAGGGGCCCTGCTCCTGCACACGGCTGGGCTTGTCCCCCAGCCGCCGCCACCGCCGCTGCCACGCTCCTCTGTACCCGAGGGCCAAGAGGCCCAGGTGCCGCGTGCGAGTCCAGCAGGAGGGTCCCTCGTCACGGCAGGTGCAGAAGAAGCGGGCTCCCTTTCCTCCGCCACCGGCATTCCGTGGGAGAAATGAAACGAGATGCGAGAGCCCCCCGCGGGGACCGCCCCCTGCGTGGCCGAGGGCCTCTCCCACCCAGAGCTCTCCCCGCAGAGCTGCCTCACGTCCCTCGTTCCGTCGGGAGGGCCGGCACCGCGAGAGATCCGGAGGCCATTGGCGACAGTCGAGAGGGACCCCTCGGCCACCGCCCTGTCCTCGTCTTCCGGCCCTTGCTCCCCGGGAGGCACCCAAGAGGGCCGCCTGCGGGGCGGAGGAGGCGTCGGCGAGACCGGCGGGGGACCCGAGGGGCTCCGTGGGAAAACCACCAGGGAGGAGCAGCGCCGCAGCAGCGGTCTCTTCCTCTCCCGCTCCTCCCCTCCCCGTGGCCTGGCCGGCCTTCTCGCCTCTTCCGGGTCAGACACGTTTCGTAGGGATGGCCCCCGAGGGGCTCTGCCCGTAGAGAGGCGAGATGTGCTCCCAGCATCGCCGCCGGCCACAGTACCGGGAAGAGCCCAGCCCTCCCCTGCGCAGAAGGGGCAGCTGCTACCGCCGCTGTTGCTGGCGACGCCACTGGTACAGGAGCCGCCGTCACTGGTGGTGGTGCTGGCCCAGGACCCGCAGTCGCTCCCGGCACTGCTGCAGGCGCCCGGATCGCTGCCCTGGGCCCTGCCGAAGGCTCTGTCATCAGGCGGTGGGTCCGGTGGGCTCCCCCCCGCAGGTCGGCTCCAGCGGGCCCCTTTTGTCCTCCTGGAGCTGGTGGTCAAGGAAGGCGGGTCTTCAGAAGCCACCGGCTGAGAAGGCCCACGGCACCGTGGAGGCTGCAGGGAGATCTGCAGCGAGGCGCTCTTCTTTGGGTGCTGGGGCCAAACTGGCTGCGGACTGATCTCCTGCCTGGGATCTAGCCTGAGCCGGAGGGAGTCAGGGTGAGGCCTTTTGACACGTGTGCAAATATCCTCGCCATCCAGGCCATCTCCTAGGCTTCCCGGCGACGGAGCGGTGCGACTCCTTTGGGCGACAAAATGCAGTCTCAGCCGCTGAGCCATGTGTCCACATTTCCACCTACAAAAGTCAGGGAGCTTCTTCCTCTTAAAACTCAAAAGCAGCTGCCCCAAATCTCTCTCTGGCTGATCTGCAGCGCATCCGAGGAAGCCGACAGCAAACGCAGGGACGGCCGGTATACCAGGAGGCTCCCCGGAATTAGCAAGTCATCCCCACCCCGCGGCCTCTGCTCTGCCTGTGGCAAAGAGGAACGCTTCTGCTCACTCAGCACCTCGTCTCCAGTGCCCTTTAAAGCTCCTCTCCGTGGCAGGAGGCTCGCCCTGGCTGGCAGGCCCCTCCGACCTGCGTCGGCCGGCGACATGGAGAATTCACTCCGAGGCAGTTCGTCCCACAGCTGCCGCAGCTGAACCCGAATCCCTGCTTTCCGCAGAAGGAGACGGCCTCTTAATCTTTTTAGAGCCACAGGAAGTTCACAGGAATCAAGTTCCACGCCATTATCAAATCGAGGAGCTCGGTTTTGAAAGAGCAATTGTGCCAGAAATCCGAGAGGGTGCCTAGTGCGTAAATCAAGGAGCAAGGAGCTCCAGCGATGGCAGGGTGCCAGCAGCAGCAGCAACGAGACCCCTTCGAAAGAGAACCACGGAGAAACCAGCTGCTCTGCTCTGGAGAGGGGAATGAGCGTCACAACGAAGAAGACCGTTAGCTCTGTTCAGAAGAACCGCCTCTCCCTCTCCCTGCCTCCACACACAGGACACGTTGGAAAGGGCAACCTGCCGCCTTCGGCTTCCTGGTGCCCGGGGCCTCTGCCGCTGAATCCTGTCCCACGGACACCAGGGATTGTCTGGCCAGGGAGCTGGGGGGGGGGCTGCTCACAGGTGCGGATATCGCGGCAGTCACGCTGCCCGGGGAAGCCTGCCCACGGCCACAAAGTCCTTTGCTATTACAGCCTGGAACCCAACCAAGCTACTCCTCAAGGCGTTGCAGAAGAACTCCACCGTGACCTCACAGAAGCCCAGAGGTCCTCCGGGGAAGGCAAATCCACTCCACGAAGCAGAGCAGAAATCCGCCTGAAACGGCAGCAGGGACAGCCTTCGTGGGGCCCCGGAGGACAAAAGCTCAGGAGGGGGCTGCCTCTGCCAGCCCCCCCGGCACCAGAGCCAAGAAAAAGCCTGGTCTTCGCCCCACACAAGGACGGTGAGAGCCCTCCCTAGAAGCCGGCTCGCCCAGGCCGTGGACGGAACAGGCACCACAGATGGGGCCACCACGGAGCGGATGGGCTGAGCGGGTGTGCGTGGCGGCGGCTGCCAATGGCGGCAGCGGGCGCCTGCTCTTCCTCTGTTTCTATCCCTCCACTGGGGGGGGGTAGTCAGAGACACACACACATCCCCGCACGGGGCCTGGGGCAGCTGTCGCCGTTGCCCTGTGGCTCGGACCACCCCTGACTGGCTGCCAGTCTGGCGGCAGGCCACAGCAAGGATTTCTGCTCTCTCCTGACTCCCGGTGGGCCTCCTGGAGAAACGTACCACAGCTCCCCAGCTCTGCCGGCACAGCTCCAGCTACCGATGTGGGAACAGACCGATGACACACGTTAGATGCGGGGCATGTCTAAACCCAGCCGCAGCGATATGGAATTAAACAGCAGACAGCAGAGAACACAGAACCATTTGTTCACCCATCAGATCACACGGCTGAATATTTTATCCTTGGTATTTAACTTTTACTTCTACACAGGGGGTCATTTCGTAGAAAAAGAGGTGCAGGAGCTCATCAGCATAACTCATTAGCATGACTCATTTGCATATACCATGCCCCCTGACATCACCAGAAGTGTGTCAGAAGGCAACACCCACTGCTCAGGCGCCACTGGACTGTTTTGGATTGCTAGCTATTGGGGGGGGGGGAACGTGAGG
>NW_015164670.1:1120447-1129974 GCF_001447785.1 Gekko japonicus
TGAATAAAACTTGGTCTTAAAGGTGCCACTGGACTGTTTTGGGCCGGGGGGGGGCTCTGCAGCTTACCTGGCTGCTTCTTGCTCTGACTGAGGCCTGCTGGGAGCAGGGGGTGGGGCTTGTTGCATGTGCCCGCCCCCTGGGCTCTTTACTGCCGGAGCTCGGCTCTTGCAGGAAATGACCCCTGCTTCTACACATTTTCAGGTATGATGCTTTAAAGCCAGTATTTTATATACTCCTAAAAGGAAAGGCGTTTCCTCCCTCAGCCAGAATCCCTAATCCTGAGCCCAGGGACGGGCAGCCTGACTTGTCCCCTGGAACCGGAAGGACAGCAAGCCCCCGCCCCCCATTGCACCCAAAGATTCACTGTTCAGCACCTGGCCCAGTACACCAGACCCACACAAGCAGGCCCGGCCAGCCGGCCAAGCAACTGCTCCACGCGGGCCCCCTCTTCCTCTTTGCAAGCGGGCTGGCGGACTCGGGCAGGGCTCTGCAGGGGCTCTGAGGAGGAGAGAGAGAGAAGCCGGGGCCGCTTCAGACCCTGGGAATGCCCTGGGACACTCGAGGGTCTAGCGGGCAGGGGAGCGATGCCCCAGGGCAACACCTCCAACAAGCGGGTCCAGGCCAAAGGGGTAGGGGCAAGCTTTCTTCACAGCACAAACACAGAGAGAAAGACCTACCAAACGGTTCTCATCAAATACTTCCAGGAGAAACCTGTGCCTCTGAGGACTGACCTAGGAGAAGCAATTGTAAACCAGTGGTTAGCCGCGGAGGGCGAAGCATTCTCACATGCCGCACGGTTTGAACAGGCAGTGATCTCAACAGGAGCACATGGGAGCCCTTCACCACCAGGGTACGTCAGCACGCAATAAAGTCACTTACCCTGAAGAAAAATTCTTCGTTCCACTTTGGATCCAAGGTCTAAAAGCAAAAGAGAGCAAATTAGAATGCCGGATGTCGAACTGCCTTTTTTCACCGAACGACTGGCCCGTTTTGCTGGAACGGTCTACCGCAACGGGCGTCGGCGTCGGCGTCCTGGGGCTTCCGGCAGAGGCCTCGGTCGGCCGCACTCCAAAAGCAGAGAGCTGCATTAACTGGACTGCCCAGGATCACAGCATTCTGCTGCTGGTTCCAGAGGCCACCGGTGCTTCAGAACAGAAGCAGCAGAACGTCAGAACCGCTCCAAAGAAAGGCCCCGCAGGGCGAGACCAGCCCTCCCAGTCCCTACGGCCTCCATCTCAGACTCTCCCACAAGACATCAGCCAAACACTGCATGAGCCCTTTGCGCCAAAGACAGTTCGTCACCCGAAGCGCCTCCCCGGTGGGGGCGAGGCTCAGCTGCCCTGGGGAAGCCCCTCTGCCTCCGGGAGCTCCCCTTCTGCTTTGCTCCTCCGTTTCTCTGCAGGTCAAACCAGCAGCCGCACACGCCTGGCGCGCAAGTCACTGACTCGCCTCGGGAAAAGCCTCACCTTCTTAACAGTCCTTGTTTGAACAGTGGTGAGGACGCCGTGAGCCGAATCGTATACAGTCACTTTCACGTACGGATCGCTGTGCAAGAGAGGACAAACACACGCACTGGAGCTGGCTCACCAGCCTCTCTCGGGCACTAGGGGCTATTCAGTGCCCGCCTGGTGAGTTTCCTGCCTCAAATGCAGCAAGCCTTAGGCCGGACAGAACCCCAAGTTTCTTTCTTCACTGCCAGGAGGTGGCAAGAAATTCAGCCCACCTCCCTACTTGACTCGGATGTCGCCATGCTGAAGAGGAGCAGCGAAGCCGTGTGACTTAGCATCAGGTACGCAGGGTGGGTGGGTGGGGATTCTTGTGACTTAGCATCAGGTACGCTGGGTGGGTGGGGATTCTCTACTTTTCTCTCTGTGCCTTGATAGGGCAGGTAGATCTCAGCCCTCACAGGCAGAACTTAAGCAGGCAAAGCTGCTGGGCAGAACCGCTCCGGCTCTGCCTCCTCCCTGCACCCAAGACAAAGCCCTTCTCTTTGCCATCACCTGGGAGCCTGGATTTTAAAAGCAGCTCTCCGCATCCCAAAGCAAGGAGGCAGGCTCCAAGGGGAAGCCATTCCACTAAACCTCCCACGTGGGCACAAGGAGGCCACCGAAGGGCAGACCTGCCGAACCAGAGAAAGTAAATGGGAAAGGGAGGGTCACGGAAACGAATGGCCGTAAATGGGACAGAAGTGACCGTGATCAATTGACTAATACATTTTCCAACGCTATATCAAACTTCCTCACTTAGTTTAATTTACAGTTGTGAGATTTTTCCCCCCTGAGGATTATTTCCAGGATTTATGCGGGTGTCCCTGTCTTGGAGTATCATTGGAAGGAGTGGTCTGATGTTCATATTTCAAAATTTGTATGTGATTATTTGTATATGATTATATCATATAGCAGTTCTGAAAGCACTTCAGCGTTCAGTGCGCCTCGGCATTTAGTCATGCCTGCCATGTGACCACGGAAATGTCTTTGTACAGCGCTGGCTCTTCGGCTTGGAAACGGAGATGAGCACCACATCCCAAGAGTCGGATTCGACTGGCTTTCGAGCAAGGGAAACCTTTACCTTTACAATATCTGTATGATTACAAGTGTGAGTATTAAGCATGATTAAATTAAGCAAGGAAGACTGATATAGTATTGGAAAATATATTAGTAACTTGATCACAGCCACTTTTGTTCCGTTTAGAGCCAGAGAAGGTGGCATGCCTTCAAGCGCCCTGCTCCCAGCAGTGGGCAACCAGATGCCTCTTGGAAGTCCCCGAAGAGGAGATAATGACCAACAGCCCTCCCCGAGGGGTAGCTCCTCACCGGGCACGCAGCTGGCATGAGCCAGCCGTGCATCGTGTGGACCAACACCCTCCTCCCTGAATTGGCTCCCAGGCACCTCCACTGCTGTGGCGGGGAGAAGGCTGCACTCCGGCCTTCTGGGGGAAAGCAAAACAGCAGCTTCTGGATCCCAGTGCACTGAGGGTGCAGCTGGAGACAGGTCACACCCCGTGTCCATCAGCAGACCCACTCTGTCTGGCATGCAGGCAAGGGCACGAAAGACCCCGGCCCCACCAGCTTGGACACTACCTGCTGGCATTCAGCCGATTTTTCCAGTCTGGACCAGTGACCTACATCCTTACACTTCACACCAGCATTGCTCATGTAGCGTTGCACACCAGCATTGCACGTGTAGTGGTTAAGTGTGCAGACTCTAATGTGGGAGAACCAGGTTTGATTCCCCACTCCTCCACTTGCACCTGCTGGATGACCTTGGGCAAGCCATAGTTCTGTGAGAGCTGTTCTTGAAAAGGGCACTTCCTGTCAGAGCTCTCTCAACCCCACCTACCTCACCGGGTGTCTGTTGTGGGGAGGGGAAGGGAAAGGAGTCTGTAAGCAGCTCTGAGACTCCAAGTAAAGGGCGGGGTATAAATCCAATCTCCTCCTCCTCCACGTTACATGGATTTTTAGAGAGAACATGGCATGGCTTCTGCCCTCCTTTTTACAGAAAATGTGTGCTTACCTCGTTCCCAAGATATCCTTCTTGGCCAGGTCTATTCCAGCTATGATCTTCAACCGCACAATCCGTGTGCCTTCCTGAAACAGAAGTTGAGCTGCTGGTGAGCTTGGAGGTGCAGTGGCAGCTTGAGTTCTGTAGATTTGGTAAGGGACTCCGAAGGGACAGGGGTGGGGCTGGAAGGTGAGCCTGTCTCTAGACCAGTGGTCCCTCTAAGCTGAGTGAGTGTGAGCTAGCTCACAGTGTTTTAGCCTCCGGCTCACACATTTTTGTCTTAGCTCAGGAAGGACGGCTCCAGAGCAAAGTAATTGATGCAGTAGCCAAATGGCTCGCTCACAACTTTCATGCCAGCAGCTCACAGAGTAGAATTTTTGCTCACAAGACTCCACAGCTTAGAGGGAGCACTGGTCTATACCCACTCCTGCCTTCTCCAACCCCACCCCCACGCTGCCCTCCCTGCAGCTCTCCTTGGATTGGGGGGGGGGGGTTCCAACTAACACAGGGACCCAAGCACATGGCCTTTTAACGATCACTATAGTATTGCTTTAACAATCCACCATTCCAAGCAAGAATTATGCATCAGATCCATGACAAACGCTTGTTATTCCAGGTGAGGCATTTGGGGAGAAGAAGCCCTTCAGCTGAAAAACAAGCCCTTTACATCAAAATTACACTCATTCAAATGTGTTGGGTCCATAAAGGCCCCCTGAATTCCGGGAAAAAGTTTCATTTATTGAGTAAGCACGAATCCAGTGCCAGCGACCAAACACCCTGTTCCCACGTAACACGTGTGGCATAGGGAAGCTGAAGAGAACCTGCCCCCCTTTCTGAGACAAGCATCAGAGATGATGTCCAGTTTTTCCAGGCCTTCAGATCTCTGCCCTGGGACCAAGGAAAAGACCCATGGTAGAGTTACCAGAGGGAAGGCTTCTAGCGCCCTGGCCCCACTGCCGGACCTCCTGATGGCACCTGGTATTTCTGGCCACTGTGTGACACAGGTGTGTTGGGCTGGATGGGCCACTGGCCTGATCCACCATTGGCTTCTCTTATGTTCTTATGTCTGGGGCAAGTGATGTTCTGTATTCTTGGTGCCTGGGGGGGGTGGGGCCAACAGTGGGAGGGCCTCTAGTGTCCTGGCCCCACTGCTGGACCTCCTGATGGCACCTGGTATTTCTGGCCACTGTGTGACAGACAGAGCGTTGGACTGGAGGGGCCATTGGCCTGAGCCAACATTGGCTTCTCTTATGTTCTTATAGGAACTCTTGGTCTGGGGCAAGGGATGCTCTGTATTCCTGGTGCTTCTTGGGGGGAGGCAACAGTGGGAGGGCTCCTAGTGTCCTGGCCCTGCTGGTGGACTCCCTGATGGCACCTGTTATCTTTGGCCTCTGTGTGACACAGAGTGTTGGACTGGAGGGGCTCTTGGCCTGATCAAACACGGGCTTCTCTTATGTACTTATAGGAACTCCCGGTCTGGGGCCAGTGATACTCTGTCTTCTTGGTGCTTGGGGGGGAGGCAACAGTGGGAGGGCTCCTAGTGTCCTGGCCCCGCTGGTGGACTCCCTGATGGCACCTGTTATCTTTGGCCACTGTGTGACACGGAGTGTTGGACTGGAGGGGCCCTTGGCCTGATCCAACATGGGCCTCTCTTATGTTCTTATCTCTTCTGTGCAAGTTCTGAGGGCAAAGCACCTAGAATCACAGTGGCAAACTGCAGTAAGACAAATGGGTAGGCAAGCGCTCCCTCTAGGGGACAAGCCGTACTCTTGAATATGATTAAAAGGCACACAAAAAGCAATACCACATGGCAGATGTTGATAACCCCCCCACACACAACAAGCTAAGCTCTCAAAGGCAGGGAGGGTTTGATTTCTCCCCATTCGCCCCTTTAACTGAGAAAACTTTCACACCTGAGTGTGATGGGAAAAGTCCAAACGCTACACCCTCTCTTGCAGGGATTTCAGGACAGGAGCAAGGCTCCCTCTAAACTGTGGGGTCTTGTGAGTAAAAATTCTGCTTGGTGAGCTCCTGGCTTTAAAGTTGTGAGCAAGCGATTTGGCCACTGCATAAATTAGTTTGCTCTGGAGCCCCATCCTTCCTGAGCCGAGACAAAAAGTGTGAGCCAGAGGCGAAAAAGCTTGACAGCTAGTTCACACTCACTCAACTTAGAGGAAACATTGGACAGGAAGTATACAAGGCTAGCAAGGAAGAATATACTTGACTGTTGGGGAGAAGACTGTACCACCTGAACATCTGTTCCTTGGTGCGGGGCCTGAATCGGGTTCCTAAGCTTCTGAGCCCTTGCGGGGGGGGGGGGAGGGGGGGGGCTCCTCCGTTGAGCCAGTGAAAAGCTGTGGGGAAGGGACTGATTCCCCTGGGCATTCAAGAGAGCGAGACCGATGGGGCGGCCAGAGCTGGGGCCCCAACACAGAGAAGGCCCTTGTGGGTGGCCGTTCACCGCACTCCGGCAGGGAAGGATGCCCACGCTTGTTACCTCGCAGACAGGAAGCCTGCGGAGGCTGATGGAATCCTTGCCGGCCACGGAATGTCGCCTGCTCTAAGAATTCTGCCAGGCATGACAGGGGGAGGGGGGCGGATTTCACCTGCAATCCGCCACGGCAGAGGCATCCTCATGGGGGATCCGCTCCCAGGCCAGGCGGCTCGGACGGACAGCTGCTTTATTGACTGCCCTTTCCCGCTCCTCCCCGTGCGAACCTAGTTTCCCTCTGAGCCACACCCGGTGGGCACAGCATGCAAAAACTACAAGCGGCCACAGAAACAGGCCTCACGGAGTGCACGAGAAACCATGCAAATGAGCTGTCGGGAAGTGGGGTTGCAACAGCTATGGGAAATGCTACCAAGCTATCCGGTTACGTAACTGCTAGCCTCTCAGAGGGAAAATGGGAGACCTCTCCGTGCAAAACACACCAAAGCAGGAAGGACATTATTGTACATGGGCTATTATTAGATCTTCCCCTGCAGCAGACTAAGATCGGCGCTGTTTGTGGGTTGGGGGGGGGGGGAGACCTACAGCATCCAACACATATCACATGGCACTTTACAAATGACCCCAAACAGTCCTCAGAAGAACAAGCAGCAGGATGCTGGAGAGGCAACACAGAAGTCCCCTGGAGAACAAAGTGCATAAGCACACCTACGAAAGACCTCCTATTAAGATCATACTGAGTTGAGAAAAACCACGACATCTGCCCCTCCCAAGTTTATCGGCCGCATAACAGCCCCCCCCCCCAGACTCACAGCCAGTGACTAATGCTGTCAACACCAACTGCAGCTTCACTTTCCACCTTCCACGTGTGACACGCTGAAGTGAGTCACCATGAAGAATGTGTTGTCAGCTCTCACTGGGAAGGACCACGGCAGTGCCGGCTTGGGGACAAAGAGGCTGCACATAGCAGAACATGGAGGATGTGGACCTAGTAAGCGACTCTCACTGACTGAACGCTGCCCTACAGACACACAAAGCCCTGGCACACTCCCTCCGGGGAGCCCACGTCTCAACTCCAACTGTCTCTAGCTTCCAAAACCTATCCAAGTGCACCAAACAGATTCTTTTACTAGAAACTGGTTCTATTGTGTGTGGGGGGGGCACGACCTCCAGTTTCTCTCCTGCTGCCACACAATCAGCAAGAAGATGGCAGGGGGAAGCTTTACCTACTTCACACACACACCGAATTTATGACGTCACTTCTGTGCAAGTGCACTGATGCATATCATCTCATGTGACAAACATACACGTCTGCTTTGCTGCCATGATACAAACAAGCACAAGATTTCATCCATTTTCTCGGGCGTGCACTGCTACAGGCTCTGCAGAGGAGTGAAGTTGCTGGTTGGCCTGGAGAAAATGACCTGTCCCTTTGTCAGTTTGGTTTGCAGGAGTTATGCCACTTCTGGTACAACGAAGAAGGGCGCCAAGCCCTGAGCAGCGCAACACCCTTCGAAGCCCAGGAGAGTGTCATTCAGGACTAAGAATACTTAAATCATTCATCGACTGGAATACCGATTAGGAGCATCCCTGTTAACTGGTCAGAAGACGAAGATCAATAGGACCCAGCCCCAAGGATGCCGGGCCTTCGTTAAAGAGGGATCCCTCTTCTGCCAAAAAACAAAGAGGTCTCTCCATGCCACCTTTCCGCCTCACAACGGACCTCCAGGGCACCTCAGAACCACCAGAGCGACACAGACTGTTTAAGAAAATGTGCAGTAAATTAAATGATGACTGAACAAGGTGCTGGGGAAAGATGGGCTCTCATGAGGACCGTTGCTTTATAGATAAGGTACCCTCCTCAACATGGACAAGAGGGGCTGAGGAGGCACTGCAGAGCACCAGAGAAAAACTGCTCTGGAATATTTCAGCACAGATCTGACAAAGGAAGCTCTGACGCTTGAACACTCACACCCGGGAAAGGTGCTGCTGGACTCGAATCCAGCACTGATACTAGTTGCCAGCCCAGAGGGGGCCAAGCAGAGTCCCGGACGCTCCCACTTAGCCCAGGGCCCAAAAAGGCCTTCTGTTGCTGCCTCCGAAGCCACCCTGGGGCCCAGCCAGAGCCTCTGCCGGGACCTGTCCAGGATGCTCAGGGAAATCTCAGGGCCAAGGGGACCCCAGGGCCAGGACCCGCCGGGGTTACCAACCTCCAGGTGAGGGCTGGAAACTCCCAAGCATCGCAACAGATCACCAGGACACAGAGTTCCCCAGGAGAAAAGGGCAGATTTGGAACTCAGCAGGGTCAAATCCTCACCTAAAGCAAATGTTTCCGTTGCTCAAAAAGCTACTGGAAGCCAACTCTAGGGGGCGGTGCTCATCTCTGTTTCCAAGCCGAAGAGCCAGCATTGTCCAAAGACTTTTTCCATGGTCACGTGGCTGGCATGACTAAATAACGAGGCGCAAGGAACACTGTTACCTTCCCACCAAAGCAGTGCCTATTTACCTACCTGCCATTTCTTGCTTTCAAACTGCTAGGTTGGCAGGAGCTGGGGCCAGAGACGGGAGCTCACTCCATCACATGGCACTCGGGTCTCGAACAATGTTCCCTCTAAGATGAGTTCGTGTGAGCCAGCTCACAGTTTCTTAGCCTCCAGCTCACAGATTTTTGTCTTAGCTCAGGAAGGACGGCTCCAGAGCAAACTGATTTCTGCAGCAGCCAAATGGCTCGCTCACAACTTTAACACCAGTAGTTCACAACGTGGAATTTTTGCTCACGACACTCCACAGCTTAGAGAGAGCAATGCTCCCGGGAGACCGGGAGCATTGCCTGAGACCAGTGTTCCCTCTAAGCTGAGTTAGTGTGAGCTGGCTAACAGTTCTTTAGCCTCCAGCTCACCCATTTTTGTCTTAGCTCCAGAAGGAGGGCTCCAGAGCAAACGAATTTATGCAGCGGCCAAATCGCTCACTCACAACTTTTAATACCATGTAGCTCACAAAGTAGGATTTTTTCTCACAATACTCCACAGCTTAGAGGAGAAGCATTGCCTGAAACCAGTGTTCCCTCTAAGCTAAGTTAGTGTGAGCCAGCTCAGTTCTTTAGCCTCCAGCTCACACAGATTTTTGTCTTAGCTCCAGAAGGAGGGCTCCAGAGCAAACGAATTTATGCAGCAGCCGAATGGCTGGCTCACAGCTTTTAATGCCAGGAGCTCACAAGGTAGAATTCTTGCTCCCAGGACTCCACCGCTGAGAGGGGGGCATTGGCTGTGACCCGTGTTCCCCCTCAGCTGAGTGAGTGTGGGCCAGCCCACAGTTTCTTAGCCTCCGGCTCACACACTTTTTGCCTTGGCCCAGGAAGGAAGGAGGGCTCCAGAGCAAACCAGTCCATGCCGTAGCCCAATCGCCTGCTCACGACTTTTAATGCCAGCAGTTCGCCAAGTAGGAGTTTTGCTCACAGGACTCCGCAGCTGAGAAGGGGAGCACGGGCGTCTCGAACTGCCGAAGCCCTGGCCTGCAGCTTCAGCGCCTGACACCTCTGGGCCACCGCGGCCCCCGCCCAAATCCTCACCCGCGCCC
>NW_015164670.1:1130252-1139050 GCF_001447785.1 Gekko japonicus
CCCCGCCCCCTCCGCCCCGCCGGCCAATCCGCCCGCCGCGCGCGCCCCGACGCCGGCTCCCGATTGGGCCAGCGCTCGCCGCCACGCCACAGCCCCTCCCTCCGCTCCTGTAAACAAACACAGCCCCGGGAGGGAGGGAGCAGCGAACCTCGCCCTTTCCCGATTGGATGGCGTCCCCCCCTCCCTCCTCTAGGCGGGCTCGCTGATTGGTCGTTCCCCGGGGGAGGCGGAGAAATCCGCCTGCCCGCGTAGATGGTTGGTCGGCTTTGCTGGGGGAAGGCGGAAAGGAGGGGAAGGCGCCTGGTGGTTGGGCCGCGCGGCGCGCAGAGGGCCGTTCTGATAGGAGGCTTCCGGGGGTCTCTGCGCGAGGACGGCGCCCGCCTGACCAATCGGGTCCCACCGCCAGAGCCATGCTTGGGTCGCAGGGAGTGCGCGCGCAGACGAGGGCTCATGCCCCGGGTTGAAACTTTGTTGGGCCCCTCCAGCCAACCAGAGAGCGGGGTGCTCGTTGGTTCTCCGCTGCAGGCCAATGGGAATGGACAGACCCGCCGGAACTGAGGCCTTTGGATCCTGAATCCCTCCCAGAGAGAGGCCCCCCCCTTCCTGCCCCTGATCATGGGGTGGGGGGCTGTGAAGGCTCCCTGTGAACCCCCCCCAGACCTGCAGCTCTCGGGCTTCCTCCGGGCAGCGAAGTCACCTCACAACTCTCCTCCTCCTCCTCCTCCACCATCATGCACACTCTGGAGAGAGAGATTCGGGGAGCAGCCACCGATTGCCTGGTTCACATTCTGGGTCCCTCCTGGCCCTTTTGGCGCTTCCGCTGTTACCGAGCGGGTGGGCTGCCTCTTAACATAAGAGAACGTGAGAGAAGCCCATGTTGGATCAGGCCAGTGGCCCATCCCAGTCCAACACTCTGTCTGTCACCCAGTGGCCAGAAATCCCAGGGGCCCTCAGGAGGTCCAGCAGTGGGGCCAGGACACTGGAAGCCCCCTCCCACTGTTGCCCCCCCACCCCAAAGCACCAAGAAGACAGAGCATCCCTTGCCCCAGACCGAGAGTTCCTATCTATACCTTGTGGCTAAGAGCCCCTGATGGACCTCTGCTCTTAACATAAGAACGTAAGAGAAGCCAATGCTGGGTCAGGCCAATGGCCCATCCAGTCCCACACTCTTCTGGGTCACACAGGGGCCCAGAAATACCAGGGGCCCTCAGGAGGTCCGGCAGTGGGGCCAGGAGGACACCAGGAGCCCCTCCCACTGTTGACACACACACCCCCAAGCACCAAGAAGACCGAGCCTCCCTTGCCTCTTCTCAGGGGTCCTCTAAACCAGCCCCATAGGACCCCCCTCTCTAGATATTGGCTGGCAAGCCTCCCTCCCGTGGATGCCGCCAGCGGGTCTCGCGTGTGAGGGGAGGCGGGCAGGGCAGGGGCACCAAAAGCCCTCCTTGCCCCCACAGGGAGGAACTGGTCAAAAAAGCCAACACCCCCGGAAGTGGTGCTCTTGGGTCCCTTTGTGTGCCGGGGGGGGGGGAGGGGCGCAGGGATTGTTCTTCTCACCCAGGGGCCAAGCGGCTCCTCTGGAGAGCCAAGAAAGAGGGCCCAGGAACACACGAAGAGGGCCCTGCTGGGCCAGACCAGGGAGGGACCCTCCAGCCCAGCCTCCCGCCTCCACACCGGGGCCAGCCAGTCCCTCCGGAGGGGGCCCGCCACAGGGCAGCGTGGCCGAGGGGGCCTCTTCCTGGCGGCGGGGCTGCCTTGCCATCAGGGTTCCCTCCAAGCGGAGCGAGGGTGAGCCGGCTCACAGTTTCTCAGCCCCCGGCTCACACAGGTCCCTCGTGGCTCAGGCAGGGACGGGCTCCAGGGCAGACGAACGGATGCCGGACAGCCCAGTCGCGGGCTCACGGCTTTCGTGCCAGGAGCTCCCAAACAAAGGAGGGCTCTTGCTCCCAAGGCTCCACAGCTGAGAGGGAGCCTCGGCTGAGACTCGCAGGGTCCCCTCTAAGCTGAGTTGGTGTGAGCTGGCTCACGGGTTTCTCGCCGCCTCCAACACGCTCGTTTTCGTCTTGGCTCAGGCAGGGATGGGCTCCAGAGCAGACGAGCGGATGCCGGACAGCCCAGTCGCGGGCTCTCGTGCCAGGAGCTCCCAAAGGGTTAGGGCTCTTGCTCGTGTGTGGACTCTTCACCATAGGGTTGCCAAGCAGTGTTCCCTCTAAGCTGTGGAGTCTTGTGAGCAAGAATTCTATAGTGTGAGCTCCTGGCATTAAAATTGTGAGTGAGCAATTTGGCTGCGGCATCAATTAGTTTGCTCCGGAGCCGTCCTTCCTGAGCTAAGACAAACATGTGTGAGCTGGAGGCTAAAAAACTGTGAGCCAGCTCACACTAACTCAGCTTAGAGGGAATACTGTTGCCAAGTACTTGCCTCGAATTGGCGGGGGACACACGGTTTCTGGCGGGAACATTTCTGTGTGTGAGACACGCACACGTGCTACAATGCTGTCACCCAGACGTGACGTCAGCACGCTGGGCACGCAGCCGGGCGACGCTCTGGCAATTGGGCTGAAAACTCGATGGTGCTGACGTCACGTCTGGGCGACAGCATTCTGGCTCGTGGTGGTTTTCCAAGTGGGACTGTTCCTGCCAGGAACTATGTGTCTTCCACCAATTCGAGGTAAGTACTTGGCAGCCCTACTTCACCAGCACAACACAAGCAGACAATTTGGCCTCGGGTGCAGAATTCAGCATGTCAAGCATTCTCTTCTTTTTTAAAGTTGTGTTTCTTGCCCTTCAGGCTATCAGGATAGGGCTGGAAAAGACAATGCCTCTTCAGGCCCATAGCCAGGATTCTTTTAATGGGGGGGCTTTAAATAAGTCAGGGGCACACCACCACCCCCAAGGCTGCACAAGGGAGCGCCTGGGCCGGATGGGAAGTCAGGGGGCCGGGCCCCGAGATGCCCCCCTGTAGGCATGGGGGGGGGCCTCGTGTTCAGCTGCAGGCCCCCCTCTTTCTTTCCCCCTCCCGCAGGCTCCTCCTCCTCCTCCTCCGCGCACGCCTTGCGCTACTTCTTCACGGGGGTTTCGGAGCCGGGGCAGGGGCTGCCCGAGTTCATCATCGTGGGCTACCTGGACGACCAGCGCTTCGTGCAGTACGACAGCCACACCAGGCGGGACCTGCCCCAGACCCCCTGGATCGAGGAGGCCGAGAAGGACGACCCCTACTACTGGGACTGGCAGACCCACCTCTCCCGCAACTGGGAGCTCTTCTTCCGCGTCAGCCTCTGGAGCCGCCACAACGACAGCCACGGTGAGGGGCCGGGCAGTGGGGGGGGCTTCCTCCCAGGGGAGGAGCTCTTTGGGACCCAGCCTTTCCCACACCTGTCACTTGGCCTGCCTGGAGAAGGGCAGAGGGAGGAAGAGACACATGAAGCTGCCTGATAGGGAATCAGACGCCTCCCCCCCACCCCCCACCCGTTCATCAGAGTCAGTATTGCAGACTCGGGCAGGCAGCTGCTCTCCAGGGTCTCAGGCGGAGGCCTTTCCCCTCTCCTCCTGCCTGATTCCCTTTCAACTGGAGATGCTGCTGGGGATGGAACCTGGGACCCTCTGCGTGCCAAGCAGAGGCTCTGCTAGGGAGCCACAGCCCCCGGTGGACTTTCTGCAGCGGCTAGCTGGACTGGTGATTTGCTTTCCATACCTACCTACCTACCTACCTATCTAGCATACAATGGAGCAGGGGAGGGGAGGGGAATGTCTCTGGAGTGCAGCAAAGGCTCTGCCTGCCCTGCCCACAAAGGGTGACTTTGGGGGGGGGGATTGTAGGGGGCGTGGCCCCAGCTCAGCCGGTGAAGGGGTGATGGGGAACAGGAGGAGGTGGCCCTCCAGGAGAGCCCTGCTCCGCAATGCAGGCGGCGACTTCCCTCTGCTCCAGCTGCCTGGGAGGAGGGTAGGGGCGTGTGTGTGTTGTTGTGAAGTGTTGTGCCTGAACTGCTGGGGAAACAGGTCTGGCTCATGAAGAGACTCTTTGTGTAGGAGTCAGCTTGTCACGGTTGGGATCGTTTGACAACATAAGAAAAACAGGTTTCCGTTTGTGCCGCTTGCGAAAGCCTCTGTTAGTGCCGTGAAGAGCTTTGATCTTGCCGCTGAGCTTCTGTGCCCCCCCCCCCCAACTTCTCCCTCCCGCTCCTATTCTCATTGTGACTGCAGGGGGAGGGAGCGCAGGCCCCCTCTTCCTGGGGCAGGTGGGTGAGGGGGGAGAGCTGACTTTACCCCACTGCGGCGCTCTCTCTCTCTCTCTTCCAGGGCTGCACACCTGGCAGTGGATGCACGGATGTGAACTCTCCAAGGAGGGGCGCAAAAGGGGCTACTCCCAGTTTGCCTACGATGGGAAGGACTACCTCAGCCTGGACAAAGAGACCCTCACCTGGACGGCCACCGACAGCCGGGCCCAGGTGACCAAGCGGAGGTGGGACACGGACCGGGTCTGGACCGAAGGGCGCAGGAATTTCGTGGAGGGGCGCTGCGTGGAATGGCTGCAGAAGTACCTGGACTACGGGAAGGAGACCCTGCTGAGGAGAGGTGAGGAGGTGGGGTGCTGGTGGGGAGCAGGACTGAACCACAGTGTGACACTCTGGGGCCAGTGCTCCCTCTAAGCTGTAGAGTCCTGTGAGCAAAAATCCTACTTTGTGAGCTCCTAGCTTTAAAGTTGTGAGCGAACCATTTGGCCGCTGCATCCATTAGCTTGCTCTGGAGCCCCATCCCTTCCTGAGCAGAGACAAAAACGTGTGAGCCAGAGGCTAAGAAACTGTGAGCTGGCTCACACTCACTCAGCTTAGAGGGAACACTGATGTCAGGGGGTGTGTGTGGAAGCTCCTGGGGCTCTCTCTCCACCCAGGCTGCAGCTCGGGAAAGGCGAAGAAATAGCATTCTAGTTTGTCACCCCAGATTTGGGGGGGGGGCGCGAGGAGGGGAGAGTCTTCAGATGGAGAACTCACACCCCAGGGACAAAGCTAAGCAGCAACTTTCCTCTTGCATCCACCCCGGCTTCCTAGTTGGATGGACTTTTTAAAGAAAGAATGGATTCAAACACACTGCAAAATTCAAGCACGCAACTTCTCCCCAGCCAGCACCCCAGGCTGGTACAGTCCGAGACCTGCTCCGGCTGAATTCCGGGCAGGGCAGGCTACATACCACGGCTCTCAGCCGCTTGGACAGTTCCAGCCCGAGGGCGAGGCAGGAGGAGATGGCAGAAGAGGAGGAGGAGGAGGAGGGAAGGGCAGACTGAAACCTGCCCCCTACAACCCCCCACCCCCATCACCCTTTGTGGGCAGGGCCAGGCGGAGCCTTTGCTGCTCTCCAGAGACATTCCCCCCCCACACACACACACACCCTTCCCATCAAAGGATGGCCAGGAGAGGGAGGCCGGCGGGGGCTGGGTCCCTTGGGCCACTCACAGACCTGCTCGTGGTGGTCTCCTCAGTGCTGCCCGCTCTCAAAGCCGACCCGTGGTTCGTGGCTGGCCGTTCCCCTCCTGGGCGTGCTGCAGAGGGAGGCCTGGCACTGCAGGCCCGTAGCCAGGGATTTTTAATTTGGGGGGGCCTTTAAATAAGTCGGGGGGCACCCACACCCACACACACCCCTGCACGCACACTCCCCAAGGGAGCGCCTGGGGGGGCCCTTGGCGGTGAGTCAGGGGGCCAGGCCCCAAGGTGCCCCACTGTAGTTACAGGCCCACATGGCAGCGGGTGCCCCTGGGGAGCCCCTCGGCCCCTGCTGGACTGCTGCCCCCAGAAAGGGACCGCGTGCCGATGGCTGCTGTCGCCCCCCCAGAGCCTCCCGTGGTGCGGGTGGGGCGCCGGGTGGCCCACGACGGCCTGGAGCGCCTCGTCTGCCGGGCCTACGGCTTCTACCCCAGGGAGATCGATGCCGTCTGGAAGAAGGACGGGGAGGTCTGGTGGCAGGATGCCTTCCACGGGGGAGTGGTCCCCAACGCGGACGGGACGTACCACACCTGGATCAGCGTGACCATCGATCCCAAGGACCGGGCCCGCTATCGGTGCCACGTGGAACACGACAGCCTGCCGGAGCCCGTGGAGCTGGCCTGGGAGGAAGCTGGTGAGAGACTGGTGTGTGTGTGTGTGTGTGGGGGTCACCTTCGGAGGGCGTCCTGCTCCAGGGCATCTGGCTTCCAACAGCAGTGGCCACTTTGCTTGAGGGTATATTTGAGGGATTTCCCCCTGCGTTGGAGGCAGATGCGGGGGAGCCTCGGGCAGTGAAGAGAGACAGGCAGAGTTATTCCGTAAAAGGGCGGCCAGGGGGTGGTGGGGGGTAAGTTTCCCTGGAGTCCCAGTTTTACTGTCCTGGCTTTGGGGGAGAAGCACCATGCAAAAGCTCAAGCTCCCTCTCTGCTGCTGCTGCTGCTGTACTTCTGTACTTCTATGCTAAATCACAGCAACTTGACAACTGTATGAAAATGCAAGCACCAGCAAGAAACGTGGCACTGTCTAAAAACTGTTCAGTTCGGTTATCTGTAACAGAAGGTATTTGAGCAAAGTTTGAGTCCGGTGGCACCTTTAAGACCACCGAAGTTTTATTGCCCTGGCCCCACTGCTGGACCCCCTGAGGGCCCCTGGTATTTTTGGCCACTGTGTGACCCAGAGTGTTGGACTGGAGGGGCCATTGGCCTGATCCCACATGGGCTTATCTTGTGTTCTTATGAGCTTCCGTGTGCATGCACGAAATCTGAGGAAGGGTGCGCGCGCACAGAAGCTCATAACGTTGAATAAAACTTTTATTTGTCTTAAAGGTGCCGCCAGTCTCAAACGTGGTTCTCTTGCTTCAGACCAACCCGGCTACACACCAGAAAGTGTTTGAGCTGTTCTTTCGAGCCAGGGAAGCCCTTTGGGAAGGGTTGTGGTGTGCGGGATCTCTAATACTGGGGCCACTGCAGAGAAAGCCCTGCTTCACACACTCCACAATTTCAAAACTGGCACCAGTTCTCTGGGGGGGGGGGGCCTTCCCCCCATCCCGGCAGTCCTTCCCAGCAGCTGCAGGGCCTGATCCAGGAGGAGAAGTGAGCGTACACTCTCTGCAGTAGCCCGACTAAGGCCTCGCCCACCTCCATCTCTCGGGCACAGAACAGCAGGGAGCATCACGCCACAGTCCCTCCCTCCCACCCACCCACCCCGTTGTTCCTTTTCCTGTTTCAGCCTCTGTGTGGCCGATCGTGGGTGGCATCGTGGGGGCTGCAGCTGTTGTTCTGCTGGCAGTCGGGATCGTCTTCCTAAACCCTGAACGTCTGGGTCTGGGCGGCTGGGCCTGTGGGGGATTTCCCCACAAGCCCCCCCCCTTTGGAAGTGGGTTTTGGCCCACCAGCTGGGCAGGGCCTGGTGTCAACGTAGCCTCAACCCCCCGCCCCAAAGTCGCACGTAATTATCGGCACCCGAAATTTACAGCAAACGTGTATTCTCAGGAAGCCGGGATGTACCCGCGGGTCCCCTAGTCTGGCGTCCCAAACACACTCTCTTAGCATCAAGTTCCATGAGCTTTGGTGGGATCAGTCCCACCCTTGAATATCAGTTCCTGTTGGGGGAGGGCCGTCACCCTCTGGGGCCCTGGTCGGCTTCGGCCTCCTGCGGCAGGCTGTGCTGTTCTGCCTTCGTAAGGGGGCGCGAGACAGAGCAGGGGGCTCTTCCCTTGTGGGGATGCAGGTGGGGCCCGGGCTTTCCTGCTCCCCTCCCTCCTCCTCCTCCAAGGCTGCCTGTCCTCTCTGCTCCCCCGTGCTGGTTCCCCCCCTGCCAGGCGGAGTTTCCCCTCCAGCTTTGCTCTCAAGAGAAGGGGGGGGTGGCAGGGCCCCAGGGGCGTGTTGCTACCTGGAAAGATGCCCTGGCTGTAGCCAGTGTTCCCTCTCAGCTGAGTGAGTGTGAGCTACCTCACCGCTTTCTAGCCTCCGGCTCACACCTTTTTGTCTCGGCTCAGGAAGGGTGGGGCTCCAGAGCAAACCGGTTGATGCAGCAGCCCAATCGCTGGCTCACAACTTCAATGCCGGTAGCTCACAGAGTAGAATCTTTGCTCAGAAGACTCCAGGGGCTTAGAGAGGGAGCGTTGGCTGTAGCCACCCTTGCCTGGGAGGCCGTCTTGCTCTCCTCCCCTTCCCGGGAGAAGAGTCTGGAGGAGGAGCCGCTGCCGGGCAGGGCTCAGGGCCTCACGGCAGGGGAGGGGAGCAGGTGACCTGGGGAGGGCTCTGCCCCCACCCTGACTTGCGGATTCTGTCTCTGCAGAGAAGAAACGAGAGGAGGCCTACGCAGCAGCACCAGGTGAGTGGCGACTGCCTGTCTGAAAGGGCAGCACCGGCGGGGGGACGGGGTCTACGCGGGGGGGGGGGGGTCTAGTCCAGATGCTTGTCCCCGCCTGCCGCTGGGTGTGGATTGTCCTCAGAGCCGCCCAGTCCGTGGGCCCTGCTTGGCGGAGGAGTGCTCTCACGTTCTTCATCAGAAAATGGAAGAGTTTGAAAACCGCTCCGGACGCAGCTGGCCAAGGAGCAGAGCTGTGAGACGTGGGGGGGGGGGGGGGGGAGGGGGGGGGGGGGGAGAGGAGGGAGGCAGAGGAAAGAGAGATCAGCTTGTGGACCAGGCCGGGGCCGGGGAGAGAGGCAGAGAGAACATTGCAGGGCTGGCCTCGGTTTGATCTGATGCACTCCTGTGTGGGATGCCTGAGGAGGACCCCTTCCCAGCCCAGTTTGGCCCAGGGCTTCAGTCCACCTCTGAGAGAGGGAAAGCGTGACCAGGAGGAGGGGGCGCCCCCCC
>NW_015164670.1:1139223-1143908 GCF_001447785.1 Gekko japonicus
GGGGTTGAACGGGGCCTGGCTCCCCCCCCCCCCCCGCTGTTGTTCTGGCATTGGGGGGGGCTGTGGTGGGTGTATGGGGGGGCAGGAAGAGGGTTTTCCTTGAGGCCAGGGCCTAGAGGCCCCCTTCCCTCCCCCCCGTGGGGGGTTCTGGCTGAGGCCATTTCCTTGAGTCTGTCACCTGAAGGCACATCCGTTCCATGGGCCCCTCCAGTGTGTCGCCCTGTGGCTTGGGGGCCCTGCCCTGGCAAGGGCTGGACTGGCTGGCCGTTGCGTCTCCCCTGCCCCTGTGCTCCCCGCCCCCCTTCCCCACCCGCCAGTTCCCCTACAGGGGCTCAGGATTCTGCTGTTTTTGTTTCTGCAGCCGGACTGCCTGTTGGAACCCCTGGAGGGCGTGGGGTGAGCCACCCAGAACCCCCTGGGCACCTCCTGCCAGCCATGAGCCTGGCCTGGCCTGCTACCTCATAGAATCGTAGCGTTGGAAAGGATCTCCAGGGTCATCTAGTCCAACCCCCTGCACAAAGCAGGAAATCCACAAATACCTCCCCCTCCACACCCGCCATGACCCCTGTTCCACGCCCAGAAGATGACAAAAAAACCCTCCAGGATCCCCGGCCAAACTGGCCTGGAGAAAAACTGCTTCCTTACCCCAAAGTGGCGACCGGCTTCTCGCGATCTGCCCCCAAGTCCACAGAATCCGCATGGCTGTCAGATGGGGCCATCTAGCCTCTGCTTGAAAACCTTCAGAGAAGGAGAGCCCACCTCCTCCCGAGGAAGCCTGTCCCACTGAGGAACTGCTCTGTCAGCAAGTTCTTCCTGATGTTTAGCCCAAAACTCTTCCGATTTGATTTCAACCCGTTGGTTCTGGTCCGACCTTCTGGGGCAACAGAAAACAACTCCACCATCCTCTATCATGGCAGCCCTTCAAGGACTTGGAAGATGGTGATCCTGTCCCCTCTCAGTCCTCTCCAGGCGAAAGAGACCCAGCCCCTTCAACCTTTCCTCGTAGGACCGGCATCGGGCCTGCAGCCAGAAATACCATTTGGGTTTGGGCGAAATGGCACCTCTGCGGACTTTGTGGAGCATTTGGCTGACTCTCGGCAACTGGAGATGCCAGTTCACCCGGAACGGCCAGCCTTGGGGGTGGCGACATCCGTCATAGGCTCTTGGCCAGCCTTGGTGTGGGGCTGTTTTGCTCTTTTAATATACTGTAGCGTTTTCTTTTTGGCATGCTGCCTCTGTGGAATTTCGATTGAAGTTCTTACATCTACTGTGATTTGTATAGTTTTGTGGCATGTTACAAGGTGCTTTTTGCTGGGGCTGAAAAGCAGTGATACAAATAAAGTGTTTATTAATTAATTAGAATGTCTATACGCCACCTTTTCTCGTGGTTCAAGGCAGAAAAGTTGCCGGGAGAGCAGCCAGCTGTGGGGCCTGGCTGTCTTCCATTGGCTCCTAAGTGTTCTGCCATTCGGGGAGAGTGAGAACCCAAGGGGGACAAGAGCAGCCCACCAAACGGGGGGAGGGGGCAAACCCACTGAGACACCACCTCCAACGCTGCTGTGGTCTCTGGGCGATTGCCGGCTGAAGACTGGCCATTCGTTTTTGGCATCATGTAAGGCCCAGCAGGGGGTACAGGGGTTTGGAGCAGGGGTTAAGAGCACAGACTCTAATCTGGGAGAACTGGGTTTGAATCCCCACTCCTCCATGTGCAGCTGCTGGTGTGACCTTGGGTCAATCACAAGTTCTCTCAGAGCTGTTCTTTCAAGGGCTGTCCTCGAAACAGCTCTCTCAGCCCCGCCTACTTCACAGGGTGTCTGTTGTGGGGAGGGGAAGGGAAAGGGAGTTGGTAAGCCGCTCTGAGACTCCTTCTGGTAGTGAAGGGCGGGGTATAAACACAATCTCTTTTGTTCTACATAGCAAAGCAATTAACAACTCCCACTGCCATCACCACCACCAGTTTGACCGTCCTTAACCGTCTGTGGCGACCTCCTTCCTATCAGAGGAGGATTTTGGCTACTTTTTCCCTTTCCAACTCTACGATTTTATGAGCCCTTTCGAGTTCGTTCTCCCTGAGATCAGGGGTCAGGGCCCCACTGCTCTCTGGGCAAGGGTCTCCAGCCCTCCCCCCCCCTGCCGTCCTGTTCACTGGGCTATCCTAGCCCTCACCCAGCCGCCGGGCAGCCAGCTTCTACGTTAACAGCCCGTCAGAATCTCTCAGGGGAAAGGGCCAGATAATACCCCTCAGGAGGGCGAATCTCCAGGCCACACTTCATGCGAAGGGGTCAGTTTGCCAGGATTCTGCGAAGGGCAGGACGGTCGGGGTGGCATGTCAAGCAACACACAGAGAAGAACAATCCAGCAGATGGCACTGACCGGAATGTCCAGAACACCTCTGCAGGGGGCCGGGCTCCGAGGCCACAGTTGTTGCCCTGGCTGGAGCTCGGGGTGACCGCTGGGCACCCAACAGGCCTTCAGCCATGGAGGCCTCGCCCCCTCGGAGCATCTCCCGGAGGCCCTGGAGGCAATGCACCATGCAGTTACGGCGTGTGCAATTAAAAATGAATTATATGTTGTCTTTCCTATCCCCTATGAAACATTGTTAGTCCCCTGTCTAAAAGTGTAACTGTAAATCACTTTGAGCCCACTCGTGAGGAAAGCGATTAACAAATCGAAAGCATTATTATTATTATTATCATCATCATCAGGGGTCGTTTCGTAGAAAAAGAGCTAGGGGAACTCATTAGCATAACTCATTAGCATATGCCACACCCCCTGACATCACCAGAAATGTGTCATAAGGCCACACCCCCTGACATCACCGGAAGTGTATCATGAGGCCACATGCCCCGCCCCCAACGGTCCCAGCCGCGGCCGCTGGCCTTGCAGCTACACTGCCGAGCCCCATGAGGGGCTGGCGGGAGTGCAAGGAAGCCCCGCGAAGGCCCTCCCTGGCCCCAGGCAGGCAGGGGGGGGGAGAGGCAGGGAGGAAGCAACTTACCCTCCCCCTTCTCCTGCCTCCTCTTGGCTGAATGAGGGCCAGAAGCGGGGCGGCCAGAAGCAGGGGGCGGGGCTTCATGTGCCCCGCCCCCCATACCTCACCCGGGGGAACTGCGATCCCCCCCCAAATGACCTCTGATTATTATTATTATTCCAGTGGGACTCCCAGCCACACCCCCTCCCCGCTGGCTTGGTTGCCCCACAAACTGGCCAGAGACACAGCTGCTGCCCCCTGCTGGCACGTTCCCCAAGGAGCCACCTGTAATGACTCCATGTTTTGGTCTGTGTGTGTGTGTGTGTCTTTAAATGTTGAGTTTGACTGCAGTAATATGAGAAGAGTGATAGAGGGTGACAAGTGTAATTTGATTGGCTGCTGACTGAGAGTGTGGGAGGAGGGGTGTCTATGAGGAGATTCTGTGTTATGAGACAGACAAGTAATGGAAGAGTTTTGACGAGAGTCTGTGTGACTCAGAGTTATGAGAGATTCTGTGTGTGAAGCTTGAAGAGAGAACATAGTCTGTGTGAATATGGAATTCTGAGTCTAATTCTGTGTGAATAAGACCAACAGTTTAGTCTGTGTGACTAAGAGAGTTGATTTTATTCAGTGTGAATAAAACAAAGAGACTAGCCTGTGTGGCTATATATATATGAGTACAGCGCTGGCTCTTCGGCTTTGAAACGGAGATGAGCACCGCAACCCTAGAGTCGGACTCGACTGGCCTTCGAGCAAGGGAACCTTTACCTTTACTATAAGCCTGTCAGAGTGGAGTTTGGAGAGACTGTGGCACCAAGCTTTGCCAGTTATATTTACAAGTTCCTTTTGTCAGCAACTGTTCAAAATAACCAGAAACCTATTTTGTTCTTTATTAAATCAATTTTTGTTTAAACTTAGTCCAGAAATCAGTACAGTACTTCCTCAGGGCCACATAGTCCTCTGAAGTGCCCAGACCCTAGGGTCATTCTACCAGCAGAGAGAGATTTGGAATTTTAATTCCTGGTGGCAGCAGAAATCTACCAAGTTTAGGTACACAAAGCATGTTTAAAGGTAAAACTGTCTCCCCAATAAGCAAGCACCCCACACCACCTTCTAGGAAACGCAGGCTGGCACCCTCGTTTTTGCTCCACCTAGCGGATGGCTGGGTTGTGTGCAACCCTGCCAGAAGAGACCTGGCAGAGCACTCCCAATGGAGGCCCAACAAGGCCCACAGGCTGGGGACACTGAGGCTGAAACCCTGCTCTGCCTGTAAGCCATCAACTGGCCGGGAGTTCCACTGGTCCTAAACACGGGGGGATCTGAACTGGCCTACCTTACAAGGGTATTGGAAGGGGTGCCTGCAATACTGCTGGTGAAGCAGCACACTCCCCGCAATCTGTGCAAAACATCCCCATGGACTTTGCGGTGGAGGCCTGCGCCCGACCCTGTCTTTTGTGCTGAACCGAACTAGGATGACAGACACACACACACACACACCGCATCCACCTTCTTCTCAGCGTTCTCATGCCTGTAATAAAGCGCTTCTCGGGTCCAGCTAAATATAAAATGATTTATTGTTTCTGAAAACATTAAAAAACAAATTTTGAGCACTTTCAATAAAAAAATCAACTGAAATGCTACTGCAATACCCAACGACTGTCATTTCAGCAGTACAACAGACAACGTAACACTGGGGGCTGGGGGGTGGGTGGGT
>NW_015164670.1:1143919-1148963 GCF_001447785.1 Gekko japonicus
GAGAACCGGACTGTGCACTCAATGGAGGGGGGAGGCGAGGCGGGGGGGGGGGGAGTCACTTTTCCTTTCCTTAGCGAGAGCACGGGGGTAGAGTACAAGACTTGATACCAACTTCAACAGCACAAACTTCCTTCTTTTCAGTCAACAGTCAGTGCTTTTCTGCAAGTTATCTGCAAATGCTTTACTTCATGAATTCTCATCATGAACGAACGACGCGAAAAAGGGGGACGTTTTTCTCTCTCTTCCCCAACACCAGCGCAATAAAAATAATCAGAGAGAAAAGAACATAGCTGACAATAACGAAGCAGAATCAGTCAACGTAAAAAAAAGAAATGTAACTAACTGGTGACGCGGCTACGCTTGCCTGGCTGGCGCGGAGCCAGTCTCCAATACAGCGCCAAAGGGGGGGGGAGAGCGAGAGGAGCACGCAGTGGTGGTTACAGGAGTCTACCTAGCACTGTACAAGGTCAGTCAGAGAACGCTCATGCACGGCGGCGTGTGATCCGGTATTAACACGGTGAGGCAAACGAAACATCTTTTTTTTTTTTCCTGCTGTAATATTCTCAGGTAAGAGAACAAGAAATAGAAATATCTCATTGAGATCAAAGCACGATTGCTACATAAGACAATTTTACATCTTTGCCTTTTCATAGTTGAAAACACATTTTAAAAAGTTTTCTGTAGTCATTTTGTTTCCTTGTTTTCTCTTTTCCGTCTCTGCGTGGGCCAGATTGGTTGCATTTATCCTAAGGAAGGTGCCTGCCACAGTTCAACACGAGGGCTAGTGCCACGGACGGCCCCGCCCGCCACCCCTCAGAGACACCGGCCGACGGGCGGGCCGGCCGGCCAAATCCAGAATACTGTCCAGGGGTCCGAGCTCAGCCACAGAAAGCCGAGCTGAGCTCCGTCTCATCCCAAGAATGTAAACAGCCTCGGAACTGCCTCCGCTCCGGGGAGCCCTCCCGAGTTCTTCTGGGGGCTCCCGCCACGCTGGGCCCCGACTCCAAAGAGGGGTGGGGGTCTGGGCCAGAAACAGACCTTCCAAGCCGCTCCCGGCACCCACCTCCCCCCACATGGAGGAGACTCAGAGCCCCAGACAGACCAGCGCCCCACACCTGCCCTCTCCCTAGCACCTTAACGTTTGCACAGGAATGGTTTTAGCACCCAATGCCACCCTGCGACCAACCTCATCCCTGCCCCCCCCCCCAGGATGACTGATGAGGCTCAGGGCTTTGGGCAGAAGGAACTGGCGGGGGGGCGTTTCGCATCAAGGGGAGCCAGCCTTCGAGAGGGGCCACACGACAGAGTGTTTCCAACGACCAAACCGGAATCTGTCTCCGTCTCTCCCAACAGGGGAGAGTATATCCCCTCCTCCACGTGCAGGGACCAGTTTGACAGACTCCCTGTGAGGCGAGCAGCCCACAAGCGCGATGCCGGCACCGTCTTCTGGTGGAGGCTGCTCTCTCGAGCCTCCCCCCCTTCCCAGGAAGCCGAGTTCCGGGGAGAGTCCCGTGTGCTTGAACGCGGGCCGCCCGGCAGCAGAGTCCTCCCCGCCAGGCAGAAGTGCTCTCGAGGGGAGAGGGGAACGCTCCCACTGACTCCGGGCACCTCTCCCCTGCAGGGCCAGCCTTGTAAACGGCTGAGCGGGCCCATCCTCTCCTCCGCCTCGCTCCAGGAAGCAGACCAAAGTGACTCCTGCTCTGGGGCGAGAAGGACTGGGCCTCCCCCTGCCTGGCCTGTCTCGGGAGTGCTCAGGAGAGGGGCCGCTGCAAAAGGCAGCCGGAGGGGCTCACAGTGAGGAACTGCCCGGCACCCTGTGGGCCTCCTCTCTCTCTCTCCTCTGAGGTCCGTGGGGCGGACTATGGCTCTGGGGCTACGCCCAACAAGCTCCCTTGGGAGCCTTAAAGCAGGTGGTTCGCCTCAGGAGGCCTGGGGAGGGGGGGAGGGAGGGGGGCCCCTGTTCTAGCTCCTTGCACAGCGAGAGAGAGAGAGCTGCTCCCCAGAAGGGACACGCCCACCCCCCCAAACATGGACCGCTGCTCTGGAGCTCTCCCCTCCCCACGCCCCAGCAAGGGCAAATTCCAGCCAAGGGCAGCACCTGAAGAGTCTAGTAGGCACTCGCTGGTGTAGGCAAGGGGCCAGCCCTATTTTGCCAGGGCGGCAGAGAAGTGGCCAGACCTCCCCAAAGAGGGAGCGATGCTGCCCCCGGCCCCCGTCATCGACCGGAGTCTCCTCCCCCCTCCCGCTGATGCCAGCGTGGCCGGAGGGTTCTGTGTGCAGATCTCGGCACAAGCCAAAGCCGCAGGCATAGCCCAGGGCTGCTCTGTCCCTCTTCACTGCCCTCACGAAGGCCGAGGGCACGGTCCCCCGGGGGATCTCCCCTGCATAAAGCACCCACCAATTTCTACCAGGTTTGTCCAGGAGAGGATCCCGAGCCACCAAGCCCCAGGACCCATCCTCTCCTGCCACGTCTGTGAAGCACCGGGCAGCATCAGGCTCTCTCCCGTGTGTCCCCCCCCCCCCCCCCCCCCCCCCCCCCCCCCCCCCCGCGCGCCCTTTTTTCTTTTCCTTCAGAAATGCCGATCGACAACAGGGAAGAGCCGTGTACGGCTTTTGCACCCAACGTTATTCCCCCGAGGGTGGGAGCAGTTGGGGCGGAAAGGGAAACTTGTCACCCTTCATTTCGGGCCCACCTGTAAAATAAAAACCGGCTCATCACCACCACTACGAAACAGGAGGGCTGGGGGACAGAACGCAGACTGTGGGGTCTCCGGGCCTCAGAATCCATTTTCACACCCAGGAGATAAAACCAGGACTAACGTTAGAAAGCCTAAAATTATTTTTCTAAGAGGAGCCTGGGGACAGCCCGAAAACTAAAACAAGACCCCTCCTCCTCCTCCTCCTCCTCGCGCTCCCCTGCCCCTTGAGCCCTTGTCTGGAAAGTGAAATTGCAGCAGGGGCAGGGCACCCCTCTCCCATCCGAGCCCCCCCCGCACAAAGGGGGCCCCTTCCCCCACACCTCTCCCTCCCCCGGAACCCCTCCCCCCCATACGGGATCTTCCAGAAGCAGGAATCGGGATCCTACTGCGGGGAGCTCTCTCTCTCCTGTGCCGGGGAACAACTTCCCTGCTGGGCTTTCTGGGCGGCGGCAAGGGAGGGGGGCAGAGGCCAGCAGGGAGCGCCTGGCGGATCCGGCCTTCTGCTTGGCTAACTGGGGCTTCCTGCCTGGTGGCTGACCTCGAAGGCTCTCTCGCTCAACCGATCTCTCTCCTGCTATCGCCAGAAATGCTCACAGAATTTAAAATCTAATACTGGCTTCTGAATAGGCTGTCTCCTTCAAAAATGTCTTTAAGATCGGCACATGCCTAGATTCCCTGCTGAAGAATAAAGCAGCTGGTGGTAGAGCAAAAGGTTTTGTTGTTTGTGTTCTTAAATGCCACAATGAATTAAATCTTAAACGTTTCCACTGCAGGAGGCACTTCCGTTAAGACAAATACAAGACGTCTGTCTTTAGAGACAGTGTGCTACATACAATTTTTTTTTTTTTAAGGGAGAGAGTTAACCCAACATCTCAACAGTAGGGTGGTCCTTGCTCTCCATCCAATCAAAACCTGCCGAAGCAATCGAGTTGATCGACTCGTTACAGATCTGCTGGAACAAGGGGTCGTTCTTCAACTCCTCCAGCGTCGCCTCGTCGTCCGGCCCCTGCTGGTGCGCCGGGTCAAAGAGGAGGGTGGGGTCCAGAGTGTTCAGGTCGCTGATGCTGCCCGAGAGCTCGGACGTCAGCCGGAGGTCGCTGGAGAAGACGGAGGCCACGCTGCCCAGGTCCGTCGCCACCTGGCTTACCAGCTGCGGGGTGGCCGGCAGGCCGTCCTCCCCCAAGAGGTCCTTGACGGTGCTGCCGAAGTCCAGCGGGGGCTCCGCGCTCTCCGATTGTGCTTGGTTCTCACCCGGAGGGAAAGCAACCTGCTCCCCGCTGCCGCTACTTTTGGTGAGGTAGCCCGGGGCCTGGAACTCAAAGACGGAAGGGCTGGCACCGAGCAGATCCTGGGCGTTGGCACTTGGGAAACCACTCGAAGTCTCCAGGATCTGCGTCAGGTTCATCCGGGCCGTGTAGTTGGAAGGCAGGTTGTTCACCCCCAGGCCCCTCATGGCGTCGTCGCTGTCCGAGTCGAGCTTGCTGAGCAAGACGTTGATCATTTTCTTAGAATTTGTCTGCTTGGCAGGCTGCTGGAAAGCCGTCTGCATCATCACAGTCAAGGGGACCGACCGACTCCTCTGGGCAAGGGTGGTGTTGGCACTCGCGTCTGCGGGGACTGTTGCAAAGGGGGCGTGGACCTCCGGGGTGACGGGGCTGCCGAACGACGACACGCCGGAACGGGGCACGTTGGCGACGGGGCAAGCGGCGGTGCTGCTGCCGCTCAGGTTGCGCTGGCGGTGGACGGCGGGACTCACGCTCCGGCACCGGAAGCTGCTGTTGTGCGAGGAGCCGGCTCCTTTGCTGTCGAGGGGCGCGGGGACCGCGAAGCCCTCTTGCTTGGCGCTGCTGATGGGGGAGACGGGGGTCACGCGGCCAAAGTGGGCGTCGTGGTGCCGGGACTGAGTCTGGTAGGACTGGCCGGGGACGGCGAAGGCATGCGGCTTCCGGAAGCGGTCTTCCACCAGCTCCTGGTAGCTCGGGAGGATGCCGTGGCTGGAGACCGTGGGGTTGCTCACCCCGCCGTACCCGGCATTCATCCACTCCAGCTTGGTCTTGTCCGGATGGGTGGCCGTGGGCCGCTGCATGGGCTTGACGGGGCTGCTGGAGACGATGCTGGCGTCGTGGTAGGCCATGCTGGAGCTGATGGGCGTGAAGGCGAAGGGGTTCCTGCACTCCACGGGGCTCGGCGGGATGCTGCTGCTGCAGTTGGAGTGGGGCGTGCCGATGGGCGTGTGCCGGCTGCTGCCCAGGGCGCTGTCGACGGGGGTCGTGGGGGCCATCCTGGAGCACGGGCTCTCCCTCCAGACGCCCTGCGACCCGGCAATGATTTCCGAGGTGGGGGTG
>NW_015164670.1:1149316-1166770 GCF_001447785.1 Gekko japonicus
CGTGGGGGTGGGCGTGGGGGTTGGGGTGTGGACGGGAGTGCCGCTGTTGTGGATGGGCTGGTAGAAGTGGGCGCTGCTGGGGTGAGAGGAGAGGGCCGCCCCTGCAGCCACGCCCGGGTTCTGGAGGGCGATGCCCAGGCAGGAGCCGTACGGGTGAGACCCGCTCAGGGACATCTGCTCCTCCATCAGGACCAGCTCCTCCACAATGCTGTCCTGTGTCAAGTCGTCGTCGAAGGAGAAGAAGTTCTCGCCGGGCTGCGAGGCCGGGTCCTCCAGCCCCTTGAGCCCCTCTGGCTGCAGGGGGAACTGGCTCGAAGGCTGGGCTGGCAGCGCCTCCGCCGGGCCCTCTCGCGCCGGCCCCTGCAGCGGCTGCCCGTAAGCGCCCTCGGGGAGCCCGTCAAAGGGCACCGGCTCCCAGGCAGACTTCTCCACCTCCTCTGCCCCAGACGGCCCGGCCAGCGTCAGCATGCCAAGGTCCTCCTCCTCCTCCTCCTCTGGCGGCGGCGGCTGCTGCTGCTCACTGGCCACGGGAGCAAAGTCCGCGTTCTTCACGAGCTGCTGCCACAGGTCGGGGTTCAAGCCCCCCTCGGGCGGGGCGGCGTTCTCCAGGATCAGCATGTTCCCTTCCAACTTCACCTTGAGGCTGGGCACCGCCGCCGCCAGCTGCTGCCCCAGAGCGGGATCGCTGGACGTGAGGATGATGTCGGCGTCTAAGGGGCAGCCGGCGGCCAGGCCGTGGGGTGCCGCCGCCGCGTTGACTTGGATGGTCACCTTGCGGGGGAGCTGCACCAGGGCCGCGGGGCTCTCGCTCTTGGCCAGAGACGCCCCACGCAGCAGGGGCCTCGTGCTGCTCCCTCGGGCCGCGGGGGCATCTGGGGCCTGGCCCAGCAGGAGCTTCTTTGCAGGGGGGTGCAGCTGGGATTCCGGGAGCGTGGGGGCCACCCTCTTCCTGGGGCTTCTGGCGGACAGCCTGTCTCCGCCGGGAGAGGAGTGGGCGCGAGCGAAGGTCTGAGTGGTGGGGGCGAGGGGGCTGGGGCCGCCGCCTGAGGAAGGAGCCGGGCCAGAGTCCGCGGGCCGGGCAAGGCACTTCCGCTCCGACCCTTCCGCCCTCGGGTTGCAGGCCGGCCTGGCCTCTCCCAGGCTCTCCTCGCTCGCCGCCTTCTGAGGCTCAGTCTCGTGCCTCCGCAGCGGAGGGGCCGGCGCGCTCGGCGCTCCCTTCGCAGCCTTCGAGGAAGAGTCCGCATCCTCTTGGCCCGGGGGGAGACTGCCGTCCGACGTGGCTTCGGGCTCCGTCTTGACCTCCACCGAGGAGGAGGAGGCTGCGGCAGTGGCCAAGCCCCCGCCCCCCACCCGGGCCCCCGGAGACTGGAGGGACACGACAGACCCATTCTTGATCTGCGGGACATTCCTCGCCTCTTCCGCCGCTCCTGAGCCGCCGACCACCGAAGCCGTGGGCTTGATCGGGGTGGTGGTGCCGGTGCCGCTGGGGGCCAGGGAGATGGCCGTCATCTTCACCACGTTCATGTGCTGGGCGGGGACCACGGTCTTGATGGGGCTACTGGTGAAGAGCACGGTGGTCGGGGAGCGGATGGTGAGCGCGCTGGTGTTGGCGGGCTTGGGGAGGATCTGGGGGTACCGGTGGCGGGCAGAGCGGTCGCCCACGGGGCTGGCGGGGACGTTCTGAGGAGTCTTTGGCGACTGCTTGACCGACTGCATGTGCTGAGTCACCACCTGGACGTTGAGCGGCAGGACCTTGCCATCCGAAGCGCTGACCGGGCTAGGAGAAGTCACCAGCTGTCGGGTCCTTGGCACCTGTGGGCGGACGACAGGACAAGTCCCCATCACACTTCTTGGAAGTCAGAACAGCAACGCAAAACAGAACCACGGGAGAGCCGAGAAAGCCGGCCTTCCGCTTTCCACCACGCAGCCACGCACCTGACCCCCCCCCAGTCCACACACACACACACACACCCTCCACCTATCCTTCTCTGGCAGTTGGCAAACACACAACTGCTTATCCTTTAGCTATTGTCCACTTTCTCTTTTCCTGTTCAGCTCTAAAGTCCTGGACAAAGCTCCCTCTAAGCTGTGGAGTCTTGTGAGCAAAAATTCAGCTTTTGTGAGTTGCCGACATTAAAGTTGTGAGCCAGCAATTTGGCTTCTGCATAAATGAGTCTGCTCTGGAGCCCCATCCTTCCCGAGCTGAGACAAAAAGGTGTGAGCCGGAGGCTAGAAAACTGTGAGCTGGCTCACACGAACTCAGCTGTGAGTTAACACTACTCCTGGACTGGACCACTTCCTCCATCTGGACTTTCTTGATCCCCTGCAAACTGGCTTCTCTGTGCTTTGCACACCAAAGGAACTTCCCTCTGTAAAACGGCCTCCGAAGGTCACCTCCCAGCTCTCGGTGGGACCAAGATCCGCTACTTCTCCTCCCACCTCCCAGCCCAGGGACCCATCTCTCCGCAGGCCTTGGTGGCACCACGGTCGGCTACTTCCTCTTCCTGCCTGTCCCATCAAGGTGCCCACTTCTCAGTAACGACAGGAAAGGAGGACTCACAACTTGAGAGAGTTAATCAACAGGCACCTGGTGACCGCGGCCATCCCGTTCCGGCATGAAGTGGCCGAAAACCTTCCCGAGAAGCTCTCTTTGGAAGCAGAATGTATTTTTCACCATGGATCAGCTTTTGAATTTAGAATAGGCAGGGTCAAGACCAATGTTCCCTTTAAGCTGCAGAGTCTTGTGAGCAAAAATTCTACTTTGTGAGCTGCTGGCATTAAAGTTGTGAGCAAGTGATTTGACTACTGCATAAGTTAGTTTGCTCTGGAGCCCCATCCTTCCTGAGCTGAGAAAAAAATGTCTGAGCCAGAGGCTAAAAAACTGTGAGCCAGCTCACACTCACTCAGCTTAGAGGGAACAGTGGTCAAGACATTTATTTGGGTGGGGGATGAGGGGGTGTTTGACAGTTACAGAAGATCTGATTCTTTCATGTGAAAGTTTGTGTACTTTACATTTCAGTTTGTTTGTTCCAGGTGCTGTGGTACCATCTGAACATCTCTGGCTGAGGAACCGAGGGCCTGAGCGGGTGGAAGGAGACACTTTCCTCACCAATACGGCGCACTTTCCTCACGTGCCGAGCAATGCACTTTCGGTCCACTTCCAGAGCATTTTCACGATCGTTTGCAAGTGGACTTTGCCGTTTCACACAGTAAAATCCCCTTGCAAAGTGCACTGAAAGTGGATCAAATGTGCTGTCATGATCTGGGCTGTGCCACCGGAGGCCTACTAGGCCCAGGGAGCCTGGCTAGCAGTAGGGGAGGCTGGGCCTACAAACCCCAGAAGGCCTTGGGAAGTTTTGGCGCCGATTTTGACCAATAGGGAAGAAGAGGGCAGGGGAATAAAAGAACTGATGCAAGAAAAAAAAAAGCTGTTCTTCTTCCCAGGGAACAGGGCCAGAAGGGAGGCTGCTGTGGGGAAGAGACCCTCATCCTGAGGGAAGGGTGAGTAGTCTAAGGCCACTTGAGATAGTGAGCTAGGGACAGTATATATTTAGACGCATTAGGGCATTTGATTTATTTTATTTTCACCCACTTACTGTTATTATTCTCTACCTTGTTTGTTTGACCTCCTGTAAAATAAACTATTTTCATTGTTCACTCTGCCTGGTCCTCACGCCTGTATTTCAGCCAAAAGGGAGGTCTGAAAGTCTTGGGAGGGTGCTCCGGGCCTTCTCAAGGGATCCTAAATCCAGAGTGGTGGCAGCATCAGGCGACACCTCACCTGAGCCGTGACAAGTGTCCGAAAATGTGGCCTTGCTTATAGTGCGTTTATGGGATTCCAGACTATCCAACTGGAATTCTGAAATGAAATTTGGGAAGAAGGTGCCAGGACAACAGCCTGTACTTGTTCAAACTGTTTTTGACTGCACACATTAAAAGTGTTTCTAAAGAGAGCTTTTATAGTTTTCCACAACAGAAGTTCACACACAGTTGCTTTAGGGTGCATGCATGCCTGAGTCTCTGTAGAATCAACCATTCAGGGGTCCTCCTCCGGGTCCTGGTCACTCCTCCAGCCCCCCGTCCTCAGGTGACTCCCCCCCAAGACCCAGAAGGGAGGCACGGCCCTTACCGTAATGGGGCTGGGGACGGCGGCCACGACGATCCCTATTGGCTGAGGAGACAAGATGGCGGGGCTCCCGTTGGACAGGCCGGCCACCCCGTTGCCCAGGGCGCTCTCGGCCTTCTTGGCGGGGGCCTCCCCAGGCAGCGGCGACTGCAGCTTCTGCTCCTGCTGCTTCTTCTGGATCTTGCGCTGCAGCTGCTGCTTGGCGTCGATGGGGGAGGGCAGGGTCTTCACCTGTGGCTGGAAGGAGTTGCTCTCGGCGGTCGGGACAAAGGCCGATGGCTGGGGGAGCCCTTTCATTCCTGGAAGGGAGAGGCCAGGGGCTCGCTGAGCACACGCCCCACGGCGCCAACCTTCCCCACAAGCCCTTCTTTGTCATGGCGAGAAGGCACGCACAGGGGGCGGTAGCTAGCTACATGCTCCAAGGCACATGCGGACAGGAGGCGGAGTCTGCCCAGCTCAGCACTGCCTGCTCTGACCGGCAGCTGCTCTCCAGAGGTGGAAGGGCAAAGAGTCCCTCCTCAAGGACTTTTCAGTTCAGAAAAGAGACGACTAAGGGGGTGGGGGGGGAGGGATGTGACACCAAGGTTTCTAAAATCATGCGTGGGGTGGAGTGACACAAAGAAAAAAATTTCTCCCTCTCCCAAAAGACTGGAACCCGAGGGCATCCCATGAAACTGATGGCCAGTTGATCCAGGACAGACAAAAGGAAACACAACTTTACACAGAGAGTGATTAAAAATTTCCGCTGCCGGAGTCTGTCGTGACAGCCACGGGAATACACAGCTTTAAAAGGGGATTAGATAGATTCAAGGAGGATAAGTCTATCAGTGGCTAATAGCCATGGTGGCTGAGGGGAACCTCCACATTCAGAGGCACTAAGCCTCTAAATCCCAGAGCCAGGAGGCAACCTCAGGGGAAGGCCTCGGCCTCTCTGCCCTGTTGCTGGCCCTCCAGAGGAACTGGCTGACCCCTGTGTGAGGCGGGATGCTGGACTAGAGGGACCCTCCCTGGTCTGACCCAACAGGGCTCTTCTGAGGTTCTTATCAGGGGAAGGCCTCGGCCTCTCTGCCCTGTTGCTGGCCCTCCAGAGGAACTGGCTGACCCCTGTGTGAGGCGGGATGCTGGACTAGAGGGACCCTCCCTGGTCTGACCCAACAGGGCTCTTCTGAGGTTCTTATCAGGGGAAGGCCTCGGCCTCTCTGCCCTGTTGCTGGCCCTCCAGAGGAACTGGCTGACCACTGTGTGAGACAGGAGGCTGGACTAGATGGACCTCCAGAGGAACTGGTTGGCCACTGTGTGAGACAGGGTGCTGGACTAGATGGGCCCTCAGTGGTCTGATCCAGCAGGGCTCTTCTGATGTTCGTAAAGATTAGGAGGCATGGGCTCAACTTTCCATATCCAATTATGGGGGCAGGGGGGAGATTCACACACACACCCAGAAAATGTGGCTTCTGATGAACTCCTTGGGGTTCCTCCACCCCCCACCTCCTCTCCCTGAAGACTCCGGAGAGGCCGCCGAGTCCTGACCTGCCGGGGCAGCAGCCATCACGGTCAGTGCTGCCATGGATTTGGTGCCGATGTAATGGCTCTTGACCAGGAAGCGGGCTAAATCCAGGACAGAGTCGAAGGGCTGGCTCAGCACCTTCTGGGCCCACTCGCAGACCAGCTGGCAGGCAGCGGACACCACTTCCTCGTCTGCATTCTGCAGGTGCCCAGCAGGCTCCCCTCCTTCCAGCTGAAAGACAGACAAAGAGGAGGCCCTGAGCAGCAGCCCCGAGCCGAAGCAGGCGGAAGGATCCCTGCTGTGTGGCCGGCCTGGGCTGGGGGAACATGCCGCTGCTCCAGGAAAAGGCCGCAGATGCAGGAAACAGTTTCACGGAAGAGCTGGGGGCAGTGTTCCCTCTAAGCTGAGGGAGTGTGAGCCAGCTCACAGTTTTTTAGCTTCTGGCTCACCCATTTTTGCCTTAGCTCAGGAAGGATGGCTCCAGAGCAAACTAATGGATGCAGCAGCCAAATCGCTCGCTCACAACTTGAATGCCAGGAGCTCACAAGGTCGAATTTTTGCTCACAAGACTCCACAGCTTAGAGGGAGCCTTGGCAGGAACCCTGCTGCCTGGAGCACTGCTGACTGTGGGCCTTTTCCCCCCCGAGGAAAATGCTTGTTCTAAAAAACCCCACAGTGAATAACGTCAGGACCAGTCTCGGCAGTCCAGCACAAGCCCATCTCTGAGTTCTGACACAACATCTGGGCTTTTTGGTCACATGTGCTGAATGAGGCCGTTTCAGTCCACTTCAGCGACCGTTTGCGAGGGGATCTTGCCATTTCACACAGTAAAATCCAGTTGTGAAGTGCACTGGAAGCGCACTATTTGGTGTGTGTGAAAGCACCCAAAGACTGAAATGAGGCTTAGGCAGTCTCCATGTAACTCTCAGGTTCAAGAGGGCTGGTTTGCGCAGGTAACAGGGCTGCACTGTATAAAATGGTTTTTCAATCTTCCTTGGATAAGTGATGACAGACGGTGGCCTATACTGCTGTGCAGAGCTTTGCTGTAAGTAGGAGCCAACTGATGTAGTTTCTGTACTGCTTTACTGCATCACGGGAACACTTCTGTGGCGCTTCAGATTTTTCTGGTGTTTCCAGGCGTCTAAAACCCTAAAGCCCTGGTTACGGAACGTCCCATCTCTACACTCTGTGTCATCTGCCTACAGTCCCCATGAGACAAGGGGGGGGGCTACAAGTAAATACACAAGGCCAAGGGCGAGATGCACCTCCGAGTGGAAGCCCAAGCTGCAGGACAATCGGCGCCCTGTTCACAAATCCACAAACCTCCGTGGCAAAAGCTCACCAGCCACCTAGCAGCCGTGGGAGAGGCCAAGAGGACAAAGGGGCTGTGGCGGCCCCAGGCCCCGGCGGAGGCTTGAAGACACACAACCCTAACCCTACTGATGAAGGCCCGGACGTGGCCCTCCCCTCTCGGAGGCAGCCTGCCTGCACGGGGCCCGCCCTCGCGACCAGAGGCTGCCCCGTCTTCCCCCCAAGCAAGGTGAGACCCCGCTTGCAAAGCGTCACAGCTCTACAGTGACGGGTGTTTTTTATAAGGCCCCCCAAAACGGCTTTGTGCGGTACAATATTTAACCGCAGCACACACATAAGGCTGTAGCCGGACAGTGTAGAAGGAGAGACGTTAGGGAAGGACGGGGACCTCCATGGGAAGGCAGGCCAGGCCAGGCCAGGCCAGACAACCTCCTTTCAGAAATGTTGAGCCTTCAGACCTGCCGACTGCAAAGTCCCTCTCCCGTGATGCAGGAGGGCTTTCCGCTTGATGCAGGGGGAGGCACAGGGGGGAGGACAGGCGTAGGTGCGTCTACTTTACCCCATCTCCAGTTTTATGGAAGTCCAAATTGGGCAGCGTCGGCATCTGCACGAAAGCTTTCTTCCGAAGTCCACTATAGCAATATGTGGATTCAAAAAATTAAGGGAAACAGACTTGCTATATTTGCTGCCAGTGCAACACATTCACGTGTGGACAAAGACTACTTTTCTTGAGGCAGAAGCAAAACAGGCACCAAGACATGTTTGGGCAATACAGAACTCCCCAAAGCAAGAGGGAACCCCCCCCCCGCCCAGTTTTTCTGCTGGCACCACCTTCCCCGCAAAAGGATATTTCGATTTGCCTCTGGTGCCCAAGCGGCGCGCCTTCATGTTGGGAAAGACGTTCTTCATGATCTTCCCAAAGTCAGCAGCACTTAGCGGGTGGTAGCCCAGATTGTCGCAATAGCTCCTGCAGGGAGAGAAGGAAGGAAGGAGAGGGGAATTCAGGGGACCAGAACTGAGGAGGCCTCGGCCCTTCGCTCTCAGGGCCAGCAAGCCAGGCAGCACGAACACACAACGCTCCCTCCGACTGAGTCAGAGACAGGGTTGACTGAGGTCAGCACTGCCCGCTCTGGCTGGCAGCCGCTCTCCCGAGTCGAAGGCAAAGGCGCATCCCAACCATTTGCAAGGACGCCTGTGGATGCTGAACCCGGGACCTTGAACCTGCTTTCCCCACCACCCTTGCTGGGATGCCACACAGCAGCCAGGGAGGTGCTTCACCCTTGGCGCCACCTTGCCCCCCGAGACAGCAGGCTGCTCCCCCGGGGTACGCTCAGGGGGGCACAAAGTAGGGGGCTGAAGGGACACAGGGCCCTCTGCCAACTGAGAAGGGCTCCGAATGGCTGGGTCCGTCTCCTGACTCTGGGGTCTGGCTCAGCCACCTCAGGAATGTGTCTGTATACTAAGGAAGCCAGGCCGCTAAGACAGACGGGAGGCCCAGCCCTCCGGTCCCCGCCCTCAGTCGCCCAGCTCCTGCCTCACTCCACTCCACCGCCCGCAGCTCTTTGCCTCCCCACTGGATACAGGTTCGCTTGCCTTCTTTACAGTCTGTCTTTTGGGGGGCATTGTTACCATTACTATTTACATTTATGAAATTTATGAATCGCCCCATCCCAACTATCGTAGGGCTCGTAAAAGGTAAAGGTTTCCCTTGCTCGAAAGCCAGTCGAGTCCGACTCTAGGGTTGCGGTGCTCATCTCCGTTTCAAAGCCGAAGAGCCAGCGCGGTCCGAAGACGTTTCCGTGGTCATGTAGCCGGCATGACTAAACATCAAGGCGCACGGAACGCTGTTCCCTTCCCACCGAAGTATACCTATTTATCTCCTTGCAATTTCTTGCTTTCGAACTGCTAGGTTGGCAGGAGCTGGAACCAGAGACTCCGTCATGCGGCAACCCGGGTCTTGAACTGCTGAACTACCGACCTTCCATAGCCTGCAGTTCAGCATCTTAACCACTTGAGCCACTGCCGCGCAATACTATGATGTACATAGTATTAAAAACAGCAGTCAAATTGAACATATTAAATTGCATTAAAAAACAGATGGCGAATAATATCTTTAGAGTTAATTATTCCCCTATTACAGACTACCGGCTGTTTCGAGGGCGAGGAAGAGAGGTCGAAATGAGCATGGAAAACTGAGGAGGGTGCCAGCTGAGGTAAAAACCGCCGCTGTCCTCTAGCAAAAGCCAAAAGCTTTTTGCCTTGTGCGTGTGTGCCCTTGCCTGGAAGTCATGTCGACCTCTGGCGACTCCTACTGGGGCACGGAGGACGTTCAGAGAAGTGGCTTGCTATTGCCTGCCTCTGCCTCCCGGCCCTGGTATTCCTTGGAGGTCTCCCATCCAAGTACTTGCCAGGGTCGGCCCTGCTTAGCTTCCGAGATCCGACGAGATCGGGCTGGCCTAGGTTATCCAGGTCGGGGCTACAGTCAGAGATCGGGCTGGCCTGGGTTATCCAGGTCGGGGCTACAGTCGGCCTTTCCGGCTGAGACTCATGACCGAGTACACAACATTTATGGCAGCCAACACAGGATCATATATCTAATAAGCAATGCGACAGGCCGAGGGGTTGCAGGCAATGCTCCCTCTCAGCTGCGGAGTCTTGTGAGCAAAAATTCTACTTTGTGAGCTCCTGGCATTAAAGGTGTGAGCGAGCCATTTGGCTACTGCATAAATTAGGTTGCTCTGGAGCCTTCCCTCCTGAGCTAAGACAAAAAGGTGCGAGCTGGAGGCTAAAAAACTGTGAGCTAGCTCACACTCTCTCAGCTTAGCGGGAACACTGGTTGCAGGGATTTTTGCGGACTGGCTTTGGATTCCATCTAGCCCCCAAGGCAACTGCTGTGTGGGTGTTTCTTTCTATTGCTGTCAAGACGGGATCTTTGCAAATTCAGCCAGGGATTTGCAAAAAGTGTCCACCCACCCCAGAGGCAGGTGCAGGGCCACTGGGAGGCATTTCCACCCCCAGCTCCTGATCTGCCCATCCCCCCCCCGATCCTGGTTCCAAAGACTCTTCCTTCAGGGGGGGCTGGTGTCTGGGTGGAAGGATGACCAAAGGTACCCAAGGCAACAGGCACATCCTGGGCATCATTCAGGGTGACAGAGGGGAGACTCCCGTGCCTGACCACACCCCGGCACCGGGGCCTTATCTAGCAAGATCGTTCTCCAAGGCAGCCTACTTCAGTTCCCGTGAGGCCCAAGCAGAAGAGCCAAGCTGCAATTTGCTTTGCCTGGCGTTCAGAGGCCAGGATGGAGAAGGAGAAGAAGAGGAGGAGGAGGAGATTGGATTTACACCCCATGGCCCTTCACTACCCAAGGTGTCTCAGAGCGGCTGACAAACTCCTCTCCCCCTCCCCACCACAGACACCCTGTGAGGTAAGTGGGGCTGAGAGAGCTCTGACAGAGACTGCTCTTGACAGAACAGCTCTGAGAGAACTTGTGACTGACCCCAGGTCATCCAGCCAGGTGCAAGTGGAGGAGGAGTGGGGAATCAAACCCGGTTCTCCCAGATTAGAGTCCGTGCTCCTAACCACGACACCCAACTGGATGGAGTGAGGAGAAGGGTTGCACCGCAGGCGCCACAGCGTCTCCAGCCAGCCCTGCCCGTCTGGCTTTCGGGTGGCTGAATTCGGCAGTATTTACAGAGGCAGCCCCCACAGGCTTCCCTTCCAGACGCACCAGGGCCTAGATCTGAAAGGGGGCCAAGGGAGGCCCCGCTCCGTGCCGCCATACACCGCTTCCCTCGTGCAACCCTCTGCTCCAGTTCCACCACAGGGGCCTTGACCTGGGTCTGGCACCTGCTCCCCAAAGCCCTCGCTCGAAGCGGACCCAATAGGGGTTAGGAGATCCCTGGCGATGTTGGGGTTGGAGCCTTGGGACGGTGGGGTTTGAGGAGGGGTGTAATATCATGGAGTCCACCCTTCAAAGCAGCCGTTTCCTCCCAGACAATTGTTCTCTGTTGCCTGGAGACCGGCTGTCATTCCAGGAAATCTCCAGCCACCGCCTGGAGGCTGGCAACCCTAGGGCGTGGCAAGGGTAGGGGGTGGGGAAACACCAGGCCTCAGCCCACGCTGCTGAGAACGAAAAGACTTGTTCCAGGTGAAGCTATGAGGTAAACACGAGGCCATTTTGTGAAGCTATGAGGTAAACGCGAGGCCATTTTGTGGCCCTGAGGGAAGTAAAGCGACTGAAAACGTGTAGGCCCCTGGGCCGCCCGGCAACCAGCCGCTGTTGCCACAGGAGTGGCCCCCTCCCTAGCAGCTCTTCCCCGAGGGCCTCCCATATTGATAGGCCCCTGAAGGATTCAAAATCGGTCATTTCTGACTGGGTCAAGTCAATGACTGGTCAGTCAGTGGACAGTTTCAATGCTTTTACTGGCTTTTAGCTTAGAACCAATGAGATGAAGGCAGAGCCTCTGCTTGGCAGGCGGAAGGTCCCAGGCTCAGTCCCCGGCAGCATCTCCAGTTAAAAAGGACCAAGCAGGAGGTGGTGGGGAAGACCTTTTCCCTGAGACCCTGGAGAGCTGTCAAGAGGGGCCGTGGCTCAGTGGAAGAGCCTCTGCTTGGCATGCAGAAGGTCCCAGGCTCAATCCCCGGCATCTCCGATTTAAAAAGGACCAGGGAGTCCATGATGGGAAAGACCTCCGCCTGAGACCCTGGAGAGCTGTCAAGAGGGGCCGTGGCTCAGTGGAAGAGCCTCTGCTTGGCATGCAGAAGGTCCCAGGCTCAATCCCCGGCAGCATCTCCAGTTCAAAAAGGACCAGGCAGCAGCTGATGCCTGAAACCCTGGGGAGCCGCTCGCTGCCAGTCTGGGCAGGGAATACCAGGTACCCTGATGGACCAAGGGTCTCTGATTCCGTGTAAGGCGCCTTCACAGGTTCACACATTCTTTGTGGAGTGAAGGATTTGAGTGCATCTCCCCCTCCCTTGATGAGTGTGCACCCCTTCTCCCCCGGCACACAGCGGGGCCAGCTTGGCACAGTTTCAGTGGCCAGAGGGTGTGACCGCCAAGTGTCACAGGGGCACAACCAGGCAAACACCCCACCCCCCCCCCCCCCGGTCCCTCCTCTCCCAGAGGCAGATGGAAACCTGGTAAGAGCTGCTCCGGTGTGCCCCCTCCCCCGCAGTGTGGGAGTTACTTCGTTCTGCCCACGCCACCCCAGGAACACTGGCGTGCAGGTGCCATGGGGCAGGGCCGAAGACACGGGTCCTTCCTGCCACCCCCGCAACACAGGCACAAAGCCACCAAGGCGAGCTCAGCTGCCCCCATTCCGATGGCCCCTCCACAAAGGGGCAGGTGCCCCTTTCCAGGCCCCCAGGAGAGCCCCCCCCTGGGCAGCACTCACTTGTACTCGTCATACACCTCCTGCTTGGGGAGGGACGTCTCGGGATGCTCCTCCAGGGTGTTCCGGATCCAGGAGAAGGCGTGCATTTGTTGTGCGCGGCTGGACGACACGGACAGCTGATCACTGGGCCGGGAGAGAGGAGAGCCGCTGGTCAGAAGGTGAGTGACGGGCCCCCCGTCCCCATCCCCACCAGGCAAGGAGGAAGGCCGCTGGACCCACAGACCGGCCTGTCCAGACAGACTGCTGGCTATTCAGCCAATTTCAAGACATTTGCATGAGTGCCAGCTCCCCCAGCACAGGGGCCCTTGGAGAAAATGCCACGTCAGAAGGAAAGGAACCCTGTCGATTGTCTCCCCGCAGGATCAACTTGCAGCCCCAGCTGACTGAATTCTATAACAAAAGGGATCACCGTGAACAAGGCGTCCAAATGTATAACAAACACCGTGTAAAACAATCCATTGAATAATATAACAATAACACCATTTATATTTTATATATAGAGAGAGTAAATCCAGTAAGTCAATAGCCACGGCACAATGAGCACATATATATACACCAACTGGTGTTATTTTCTCACGAGCAAAGTCTCTTTAACTTTTCTTCCGTTGACAGAATGAAGCCATCGACGCGCTCCTCCGGACTGTAAATAAGCCGTTTCAGCTGAACTTCCTCAGGACGGTTACACCTCTGGGTGTGTGAGACCCATTCTGCCAAGCTGAAAAGAGACAAGGCAGGTTAGAGGCTTCTGTTCTGTTTCATGTAATATTTGAAGGCCTTGGTTCCAGTCTATCTGCAGTCCTGAGGAAGTTCGACTGAAATGGCTTATTTACAGTCTGCAGGAGCACGTCAACTGCTTCATTCTGTCAACAGAAGAAAAATTAAAGAGACTTTGCTTGCAAGAATCAACACCAGTTGTTGTGTGTGTGTGTGTGTGTGTGTTGTTGTTGTTGTTTTTGAAGGGCTGTCATGTAGAAGATGAAGCGGATCTAATCTCTCTTGCTCCGGATTGCAAGACTAGATCCAATGGGTGGAAATTACAAGGGAGTCGCTACCGGCTAATTATCAGGAGACACTTCCTAACTGTCAGAGTGGTTGAGCAGTGGAACAGTCTGCCTCGGGAGGGGGTGGATGCTCCTTCGCTGGACGTTTTCAAGCGGAGGCCGGATGGGTATGTTGTAGGCATGTAGGGCTCTCTTTTGGCTCTGCTCCTGCAGAGTGCAGGGGGTTGGACTGGATGACCTGCAAGGTCCCTTCCAACTCTAACATTCTATGATTCTATGATATATATATACACATACACACACACACACACACACACACACACTCATTGTACCACGGCTATTGACTTACTGAATTTATCCTTCCCCGGAGAGCCTGAGACTCCCCATTCCGGACGTGCCGGCAGGCCCAGAGCCCACAAGGGCAACGTGGCTTGTGGGGATGAGCACAACTGAGCGGGGCTGTACCCAAGAGCCTAGACAGACAACATGCCTCCCCGCCCCCACCGCCCCAGTCCCAGCTGGCACCTCCTCTGCATCCAGACAAACCACCCCCGGGGTTCTTGGGGCTGCGCTGCAGGGTGTATCCCGGTCCTGGCCCCAGGGGTGTCTCTGGGCAGGAAAGGTGCCCGCCGAGTACCAGGCCAAGGAAGCTGAGGCTCTGAGCTCTAAGCCCAGGAAGAACGAGCCCAAATGCCCAGCTGGGGGCTCAAAGGTTCTGGCAATGCCTCGCCAACGCTGGCACCTGACATCAGGTTTGTAGCTGCCTGAACTGGAGGCAGAGAAGCTACAAGAGTGAGAAATGTGACAAGCGGAGCAGAGCACCCCAAAAATGAGAGGTGACAGAAAAGGGCACGTAGAGGGCGAGTTTTAACCAGAGACACAGAGCCCCGGCTCTAGGCAAAGGGTGGCGCCAGGGCCCAACAAGCTCCAACTGCCGCTGCCGCCCTGGCCTTGGGAGGGCAGGGGCCCTGGGAGCCAGGCCTCCAGGAAAGAACGTCCCAGGGTGGACTTACCTTCTCTCGCCATTGCTGGGGCCAGAAGGCAGTTGAAGGTAGAGGTAGAGTTTCTGTAAGTCTGTAAACTTCTCAACTTCTTGCTAAACACAGAATTTTTAAAAAAGGAATGCATGGTCATTGACTGGTTTTGCCACGAGGGGAAAAGAACCAGGTTTGCACAACGGATACAACACGTAAGAGCAGCCGAACTTTTCTGGGCAGGACTCCCTCTTCATCTGAAACTGGGAGTTCAGACTCCACGTTTCCAGTGATCCAAATATTTTAGATCACCCTCTGTTACTGAATGAGGAGAAAGACCTTGTCTTACAAAGCATTCCACTCATTCCCAAAGTCCATTATGGGAAATGGTCTTTCTCAGTTTTAGCTCAATATCCAAGCATGCCAGCAGTCCTAATTACTCTGACTCTCTGAAAAAGTTTCAGTCCAAATAATGCAATTTCTTTTGTTTACTATAGAAGTCTTTTTTATATATCCCTAGATGGCAAAAGTTAAGATCTATATCCTATGGTTGCAGAGGCCGTAGCAGTCAGCAGCTCTCTCTCAAATACTACGAAGACTTGCAGTTTCTTAGAGAAAATTAAGGTATTTATTAATTAAATTCATTTATACGCCGCCTTTCTCCCCAATGGGGACCCAAGTTGGCTTACATCTGTCTTCTCTCCTCCATTTTATCCTCACAACAGCCCTGTGAGGTAGGTGAGGCTGAGAGAGAGAGAGAGGCTGGCCCAAGGTCACCCAGCAAGCTTCCTTGTCATGCGTGGGGATTCGAACCTGGGTCTCCCAGAGACCAGTCCCGCACTCTTAACCACAACACTACACTCTTATGTATATGTTTCAACACGGTAATATATACCAAAAAGGACAATTTTTATATGATAATTAAGTTATAAATTATGCATGTTATGTTGTTCAATCAGTAAAAATAGTTTAAGCTTTGATAGGAAAGGAAGTATTGCAAATATTTCAAGTTCTTCCCCACATTTCCATTTCCCCCCCCTGGAAAATGGGGGTGGTATCCCCGGGGCTTCAGAATTTTCCAGAAATCTCACATCTGTGGTCCAGCCTCCCAGGATGAGGGCGCCTTCGCCGCAAAGCCGGACTTTTCAAGACCGGGGAATTCCTGGGCTTTTTGTTCTCGGCACCCCCTTCCCGCCCACCCGACCAAGGACCACACAGATCAGCCCTGAAGTTCTGCTTACCAAAATGCAGTCCACTTTCGATTGTACAGTTTTGCTAGAGAGAAAAGAAAAATCAGGATGAGTGCCCACGGTCATTGCTGAAGAGCACACCCAGAAGAACCACCCCTGCCAATGAGGAAGAGAGAAGCCGAACGCTTCCAGCCAATTCCCATGGCACGTCTGGAGAGGAGAGGCAACCCCTGGGCAAACAGTCAGGAGAGAAAACCGCCTCCCTCCTGCAGTGAGGCCCCTGCGCTGGGTTAAAGAAACAAAAGGTGAATTGCATGTACCACAAATGTGAGGACCAAAATATGTCAATTAAGAACATATAACATAACTATTATCAAGCATACCAAAAGACACGTACTTATTAGAAATCAGATAAAAACAGATATAGGCCCAATAATAGCCTCAACACTAAGCAACGAAGAAAAAGAGGGGAAGGAAAACTTAAAACAAGTCGAATTAAGCCAGAAGGTTAATCACCACAAATAAGAGGGCCAAATAACATCAATTGAGTACATACAGATATTATCAAGCAAATATTATCAATATTATTAGGAATTAGATAAAAACAAGATAAAAGCAGAAAACAGACTGGGCCTGTCCCTGATTTTATCTAAAAACCTTTTGGTTTCTTAACTCAGCTTGTTTGGCTTAAGTCCTTCTTCCCCTCTCTTTGTCCCTGCGCCTACTCTGAGGAACACCAAACACCTGTCAGCCCAGGACCAGAGGAGCTCCATCTCTCCCTGGGCAGAAATAAGAGCCATCCGCCGTCCCATGCGCGAGAACCACTGCTGAGGCAGACAACCACCTGCCTGCTCGCATTTTTCTTACACACACACAGGGTGCTTGCCAAGGAAGACTCCGCTGTGACGGTGGGGGGGGGGCTCCACCTCCGCCCAGCTTCCTGGTCCACCGACCCCAACCAGACCCGCAGGCCACCCCTCTCTCAGCCCCCCTCTCCCTGCTTCACCCCCCATCCGTCCCGCCTTGCTCTGCCGAGCCCTCCCAGGCCGACCCCGATTCCTAGAATTCTGCCCTCCTGTCCCCCACGGGCAACACCTCTTTCTCCCAGGAAGGCCCTGGCTTGGCCCCCCCTCCCCCTGCAGCTCTCCCCTCTTGGCATTTCTCCCTTCCCCGCCCTCTCAGGGGCACCCCACGGTGTTCCTCTGGTGCTGCTATTCTGAACACTTTTTCTCCAGAAGGAAAGAGGGCAGGAGTTGCTAGTCCTCCCCCAGGTCATGGGGGGGGGGGGCAGGTGAAAAGGGCTTCTCTGCCCCAGCTGGAGGGGCCACGAAGTATTAGGGAAGTGCTCCAAGACTGGACTGGCCTGCGCGCCCCCCCCCCCAGGTGCAGAGGCGCAGCTCGGGAGAGCCCGACCCCCTGTGGCACGTGGCACCCTCACACAGGCACAAACGGACCTTCCTGCCACCATCCATGACCCTCTGGCTAAGAGCAGGAAACCCCCCCCCACTTCCTTTGCAGGCAGCCAAGGCCTTGTGCTCCCGCCCCGCCCTTCACCCCCACCCGCAGGCAAAAGAGAAACGGCAAAGGAGAAACGGGCTCCGCCTCCACGCCTGCGTGCCCACTGCCTTCGCTCACAGCCTCTTCCCCGCTTCCTGCCCCTCCCGGCGACCCCCTCCCGCTAGTCATGCAACAGATGAGCCCAACTCCTCAGGAAGGCGTTTGCAGACTGAGGTTCTCCATTTAAGTTTTCAGAAATCCAGATTTCCAAACCACCCGGGGCTGCCGGCAGAGGCTGGGGCGACAGAGAGGGAAGTGGATCCTGAATGCCCGAGAGACGGCTCACACGTACCCTCACTACACAGCAAGCACACACGGTCTCCCTGCCTGGCACTTGGGGACACTGCCTAGAGCAGGGGTGTCGAACTCATTTGTTATAGGGGCCGGATCTGACATA
>NW_015164670.1:1166945-1170206 GCF_001447785.1 Gekko japonicus
CCCACCTTCCTTTGCAGGCAGCCAAGGCCTTGTGCTCCCGCCCCGCCCCACCCGGCCCTTCACCCCCACCTGCAGGCAAAGGAGAAACGGGCTCCGCCTCCACGCCTGCGTGCCCACTGCCCTCGCTCACAGCCTCTTCCCCGCTTCCTGCCCCTCCCGGCGACCCCCTCCCGCTAGTCATGCAACAGATGAGCCCAACTCCTCAGGAAGAAGTTTGCAGACTGAGGTTCTCCATTTAAGTTTTCAGAAATCCAGATTTCCAAACCACCCGGGGCTGCCGGCAGAGGCTGGGGCGGCAGAGAGGGAAGTGGATCTTGAATGCCGGAGAGACGGTTCACACGTACCCTCACTGCACAGCAAGCACACACGGTCTCTCTGCCTGGCACTTGGGGACACTGCCTAGAGCAGGGGTGTCGAACTCATTTGTTATGAGGGCCGGATCCGACATAGATGAGACCTTGCTGGGCCCCTGGGCCATGTGTGTCATAAAAGGTAATGCCAGGTAGCGGAGAGATATAAACTTCGTAAAGGACGCAAACACAAAGGGTTGGGTTTTTTTTACTTAAAATAAAAACATGCCTAAAACATTAGCGCTCTTGCAATATCTTGTTTGTTTAACAGTGCCTGATAACTGGCACCTCTTGCTCTGAATTATGGCATCAAAGTGTCTGTGCTGCTGCAATCCTGAGTATGCTGTTCAGGTGTGTATCTGTAAGCTGCAAACCTGCGATGACGCAGCAGCAGCAGAACTGGAAGAAGCGGCAGAAGGCAGCCAGTTCCACTGCGGGCCTGACAGAAGCCCTCCCAGGGGGGCCTGATCCGGCCCCCGGGCCGATTGTTTGACACCCCTGGCCCAGAGGGACTCTATAACTTGCCTCCTGTCATCTCCCCCCCTCCCAGTTTTAAATCCCGCCCTGGGCCGTAAGCCCTGTTACATCTCCGGAGTGAAGAGTACTGGCATGCCGATTAAGCTAACAAAAGGCGCCTGCTTCTAGCTTTCCCCCGGGGTAGCGGGCGGTATGCCATACGGCAAGTCCAGGGCAGCGCCCAAGACTTCTAGTGCCGGCTTGTGGTCACTCACTGCACGGAAGGCGGGGATTTGGCACGGACAGCTGCATGGGGTGCTGAGCAGGGCTCCCAAGCTGCAGCCCACGTATGGCCCCACCCCTCGTGGGATTTCCAAGGCAAGGGGAATTCCAGAGGTGCTCTGCCACTGCCTGCCTCTGCACCGTGACCCTGGTATTCCTCGGAGGCCGCCCATCGTTCATTTCCATATATATATATTCCTTTTAATTTTTCAGTCTGGAAAAGCAACCCCTGCCTTCAAAGCCCCATGCCTTGTGACTACACCCAGACACCCCGCATGGTATTCGGACGGCTGTTCCCTGCACCATCACCAGCCTCCCCCAACCGGATGGTGTCATCAGTCCCCGTCCACTCAGTCTCAGGGCTTGTGATGACGGGGGTCTGGCAACTCCGCCCTCTTCCGTGCACTCTGGCCCCTTGCCTCCCACGGGCCCAGGCTCCGTTCTGTTGGTGGAGCGCTCACCCCTCAGCCCACGGCCTCCTCAGCGCTGGCCCCCGTGCCTGGGGAGGTGGCTGCAGAAGGCCCGGTGCTCTGCTCCCGGCCAGTCAACTGCCTGCCTGCAGGCTCCAGTGGGCCACTTCGTTCCTTCTCCACGGCACGCCTCTCCTGCCTTTATGACCCCGAGAGCCATCAGATCTCACGCTCATGGTACTGCGTGTTTTTATTACAAACCGCTTTGGGCAGAGTCTTTGGAGAGCTTGTTATTTAAAAATACTAACAGATAAAAGCGCCCCAGAGAGCTGGGCGTCACTACCCAAAGGGAGTCTCAGAGCGGCTTACAGACTCCTTCCCCTTCCCCTCCCTACAACAGACACCCTGTGAGGTAGGTGGGGCTGAGAGAGCTCTTTCGGGGACTGCTCCTGAGAGAACAGCTCTGAGAGAACTTGTGACTGACCCAAGGCCTCACCAACAGCTGCATGTGAAGGAGTGGGGAACCAAACCTGGTTCTCCAAGGTTAGAGTCTGCGCACTTAACCACGACACCGAACTGGAGGAGCCAAAGGTGCGTCCGATGAACAGACCCCCATCGGAGCTTACAAGGGACGCTCCAGGATCGAGTCCCGGCTGGTCTCCCTCGCCAATAACCGCTTCTAAAGGATGTGTGTGTGTGTGTGTGTGTGTGTGTCAGATCCGGACAGAAGAAGCCTGCCTTTCAACCCCTGCACAGCCATAATGTTGCCGGGGGTGGGGAGGGTTGGGGGCTGGCTTCCGCCAGGGGCCCCGCCCCGAGATCCGCAGAGGAAAGGCAAGAAGGTGCCTGTGGGAGCGCTGATAAGCAGCTCCCCCCCCCTCGCACCCTGCCTCCAGCAGCACTTGCCGAGCCAAGCCGTAGCTGCCCCCGGGGAGGGTGGGGGGGGGGGGGGGGAGAGATGCAGGGAAACTTTCCATTTCACAAACACAGTGTGGCATCCCTCACGGCTCCCACAGCAGAGCGACCTGTCCTGGGAAGCCACACACATATGCACCCCACACACACACCCCTTATGACTACGCCGGCCACGACAGCCAGGACACGCCTCTGGTGGGGAGGTCCCCCGGAAGCCGGGCTTTGGGTAGGCTGAAGCCCAGGGGTGCCTCCTATCCTGCTGCTGGAAGGGGGGGGGCAGAGAAGACAAGACCCCCCCCACACACACACACACAGACCGTGGGGGTTTCTGCAGGCAGGGAGAAGATGCCAGGCAGGACACACGCAGCAGGTGGGCTGCACACAGCTGGGTGTGTGAATGTGGGAACACTTGGAATCTGGCCTGGGCGGTCAGGCTGGGACAGGCCTCAGAGGGGAACCCGGGCAGGTGGCTTCCCTGCAAAAAAAGAAAAAAAAGCACGCCCCCCCCTCCCAATAGCAGGTCTACCCGACCAGCCCTGTGGCAGGAAGAGGCGGGCCTCCGGCGGCTTCCCCTCCCCCCCTCTCCTGCCTCCTGAGACACAAACAAGCCCATGTGTGTGTGTGTGTGTGTGTGTGTGTCAGATCCGGACAGAAGAAGCCTGCCTTTCAACCCCTGCACAGCCATAATGTTGCCGGGGGTGGGGAGGTTTGGGGGCTGGCTTCCGCCAGGGGCCCCGCCCCGAGATCCGCAGAGGAAAGGCAAGAAGGTGCCTGTGGGAGCGCTGATAAGCAGCTCCCCCCCCCCTCGCCCCCTGCCTCCAGCAGCACTTGCCAAGCCAAGCCGTAGC